>NW_027512778.1:0-365630 GCF_048772815.1 Callospermophilus lateralis
GTGTGACCCGGACGAGCGGGACCCTGCCACTAGACGCGGAGTTCGAGATTCACCAGCCACAGTCCGCGCACCACGGGCACAGCTGCAGATCCATCCACCCACCCGCAGCCAAAGTGACTGGGTCCTGCTAGACGCTGAGACACAGCTTGGCAGGAAGAAGTCTTTAGCCAAGCCTCCACGCGCCAGGAGCTGAGGCGAACCGGGCCGGGCCAGTCCCACCCCTCCCCTCGGTCAATCCGGCAAGAAGCCTGGGGCCCGCCATAGCAGAGAGTTGACGTCATCGGAGTTCGGCTGGCGAAATTCCTTCCCAGCAGAATCCACTTTAGCTGGTGCGTGACTCCCCATACTGATACAAGCAGCCAGGAAACTTCATTGACTTCTCAGGGGTCATGTCCGTAGGGAAGCAGAGGGGAGCCCAGACCCCAAGGCCCCCATATCACCAGCGGTGACCCCTAAGGTCTTAGCCGCCAGTTTACCACAGCACTGGGGCTTAAAAGGGACACTCGGTGGGGCTGCAAGTGTAACTAGATCTCTGGAGAATCACTTCTGGGAAACAGGACCTGGCTGGCAGGCTGACAGGAGGAAGGGGGTTAAGAGCTGGAGAAGTGAAATGGCTCTGGAATGACAAGTCTGAGAAACCCCCAGAAGACGCCGTACAGGGATAGCTCTCGGCAGGTAGAGAGCAGACACTCCGCTTGGAAGGCACAGCTCTGCCTACTGGAAGAGAAGAAGGTGGATCTCTAAGACTTTAATTTTTTTGTTGTTGTTGTTGTTGCTGTTGTTGATATTTTTTTCTCTCCTTCTTCTCTCCCTGTTCCTTTCCCCCCTTTTCCTTCTCTCTTTCTATCCCATTTCAAGTTTTATTGTTCTTTTCATTCCCCTCTAATCTATCTCTCCCTCTATCATTTTTTCTTTTTAAGAGCACCTTCATTCTCCTACCGCCCAACTCTCATCCCAAGCATTACATCTTCCATTGTGTGTAATTGTCTAAATGCAAATAGGTGAATGTCTCGAGGCTGTCTATAAGACTCCTAAATACCTAGCTACTACCAACACCCTGATCCAATTGCCTGGTAGTATCCACCTTCAGTGGAGCAATCTTCTAAAGTAGCCAAGTCATACTAACCATTGTACCACCAGAGCACCCAACCTAAACATATAGTCCTAAGAACAAACAGCAAATCATTATATGCATACAGAACCTAGAAGCCTTATATGAATTGAATGAATCAGCTTTAAAGTAAAACAAAGCCCAAAATTTCTAGGCATAATCTCCCACCACAAAAGAGAGACAACAGAGATATACAAAGCCAAAACAAATGTATAGGAGAAAGCAGTTACAAAGCAGTCAAACAGAGCTGGAAAGCAACGTGAACAATATGAAAAAACAAGGGAAAAAAGGGTTACGAACAATGCAGTACAATCTAAATATACAGGAGGACCTAGAAGAATCAGAAATATGGACAGGGAAAGAAATCAAGGCATTCCTAATTCAGATGGAACGGAATATTAGAGAAGACATGAGACAGCAAATCCAAGCATTGAAAGTATATTTTGAAGAGGAACTAACCACACAAATTAAATCCACAAAGAATGAGCTTTATCAGGAGATAGAGGTGTTAAAAATAATCAAGTTGTAATCATAGAAATGCAAGAAACCGTAAATCAGATTAAAAGTGCTAATGAGAATATTACAAACAGACTAGATCAAGTAGAAGTCAGAACATCAGATAATGAAGACAAAGTATATCAACTTGAAAAGAATATAGTCAACACAGAAAAGATGCTGAAATCAAACATATAACACAAAACACAAGTGTGCACACATAATATAATACATACAACACATGACATAATATTAAAGGCCTTATGACTTTTTACAGGTGAAATCTCCATTGCAATGTCTAAAAACTCTATTGTCCAAAAATAGAACTGATCAGCAAAACATTAACCTAGGTCTGTATGAGCTAAAAAAAAAAAAACAAAATAAAACTTCATGATATGAGAAAGGGCAATAATAAAATAGATGTTGAAAAAAAACATTCTGGTTCTCTCACAGATGTAAGAACAGCCAAACTGGAGTTCTGGATATCAGCTCTTATTGATTTGAGCCAAATCATCTTATTTTTGGTCTGTAGAAATCTCTTTAGTTAATCTCTCTGGAATCCAAATTGGCTACTCTTCTCCCTGTAGAAACACAAAAACAGACCCCGGACCCCAGACAATTACTGGGTCAGGACCTTTCCATTGTTCTGTTAGAATATCCTTCCAAAGTACCTTGGGCTTATGTACATTATTTGGACATATATGCCTTTCTGCAGCACTAAGCCCTGATGAACCCAAATTTAAAAAGTTGGAGTAAAAGGGTTATTTTAAGTTTATCTTTGGGGAATATATACCCCTTCCCAATTCCTTCTTTTTGCTTTAATATGTATGTTTTAATAGTTTGATGTGATCTTTCAACTATGCCTTGTCCCTGTGGATTGTATGGGATTCCTGTTATATGAGTAATGCCAAATGATGAGCAAAATTGTTTAAAAGAGGTAGAAATATAACCAGGGGCATTATCTGTTTTTAACTCTTTTGGAACGCCCACAGTGGCAAAATTTTGTAAGCAATGAGCTATAACATCTTTAGTTTTTTTCTCCAACAAGAAGGGAGACCATCAAAAATCCAGAAGAAGTATCAACTGTAACATGCAAATATTTTAATTTTCCAAATTCTGGCAAGTTTGTGACGTTCATCTGCCAAATATGGTTAGGTATCAATCCTCTAGGATTGACTCCAAGATTAACTTGTGGTAAAAAGGTCACACAATTTTGACATTGTTTTATTATTTGTCTAGCTTGTTCCTTAGTTATTTTGAAATGCTTTTGTAAAGTATTAGCATTGACTTGGAACTTTTTATAAAAATTTATAGCTTCTTCTAGTGTAGAGAAAATATGTATGTATGTCATGTGTTGTTTTATCTACTAAATAATTGCCCATACTAAGGGCTCCAGGCATTCCTGTATGTGTCCTGAAATGTCCTATAAAGAACGGATCTTTCCTGTCCCAGATTAGACTTTGTATAGTGGAAAGCAAAGAGAAAAGAGTAGAGGAAGGGGAAATCCTTCCACCATCTTCAAGTGATACTATAGCAATAACTATATACTGATTATTGGAAAATAAATTAATTACAGATGCTTTAAGCATCACAAAAGCTTGTAATACTGCATTAAGCTCTACATTTTGAGCTAATTGTTTTCGTACTAAAAATGTAAAAGTTTGATCAGGTGTAACTATTACTGCTGTACCATTATTTGACCCATCAGTGAATATATTTGTAGCATTTATAATAGGAGTTTTTCTTCTCATTTTTGGAAAAATTACATGATGTGATGACCAAAAAGACAATAAAGGATTAGATGGTAAGTGGTTATCAAATGAAACATTAGATTTGCACATGATTATTGCCCAAGTATTTAACTAATTATCTAACTCATCAATTTGATTCATAGTATATGGAGTAATAATTTTATTGGAAGACATTCCAATCAGTCCCTTTGCTGCTTTTATTCCTTTGAGTATTAATTGTCCTAAAGCCTCAGTATACATAGTAAGAATAGTGTTAGGAGAACAAGATAAATGTATTCATAATAATGGACCTTCTTGCCAAAAATACTTCTGTAGGAATATTTTTTTGGTGGTAGTACAATAAATAATAAAGGCATTCTTAAATCAATTCTATCCAGATGAATATTTTCCATACATTTTTCAATGACTTTTAATGCCTTTCTTGCTTCAGGTGTTAACATTCGGGGTGCATTTGGATCTGATAGACCTTTTAGGATATCAAATAAAGGTTCAAACTCTCCTGTTGGTATACCTAGATAAGGCCTTATCCAATTTATGTCTCCTAGTAACTTTTGAAAGTCATTAAGTGATTTGAGTTGATCTATTCGTATTTGAATTTTTGGTGGATGGACCATGATTGAGGATAAAAGAACTTCTAAATAATTAATTGAAAAATTTAATTGTACTTTATCTATTGCTATCTCTAGTTTATAATTTTTTAATAAGTTTGTAAGTGTGGCATAACATTCTAGCAATGCGTTTTTAGCTTTCTGTGCTAATAATACACCATCCATATAGTGAAATATTTGTAGTTCAGGATTTTGATTTCTAAGTGGCTGGATTAATTTGTTAACATAAATTTGACACATAGTTGGACTGTTAGCCATCCCTTGAGGGAGTACTGTCCATTTGGATCTCTGATCAGGACCTTCATGATTCAGTGCAGGGATAGTAAATGCAAACCATGGACTATCCTCAGGATGAATTGCAATTGAATAAAAACAATCATTAATATCTATAATTAAAACATACCAGGTTTTTGGCAAAGCAGAACATTGAGGAATTCCCAAATGAGCAGGTCGCATAATAACCGTCTCATTATTAATGGCTCTTAAATCTTGCAATAATCTCCATTTACCAGATTTCTTTTTGATGACAAAAATGGGAGTATTATGGGGAGATACAGACGGTTGTATATGTCCTTCCGCTAATTGTTGTTTTACCAGGTCATGGGTTGCTTGTACCTTTTCTTTAGTCAGGGGCCACTGAGGAACCCATACTGGTATTTCTGATTTCCAAGTAGTTTTTATTGTCTTAGTGGCCCTTTCTTAAAATCCAACCCATGTCTGTCTGTTCTTTGATCTATTTGTATTGGGGCTGCTATACCTTGTTCTTGTTTTTCTAATCTTTTTCCTTTCCTAAAACCTTGTCTAACCATAATTGTGGGTACATTTTGATTGATGTTATTTGTTAATGTCAAACCTAATCGATCTAGGACATCTCATCCCCATAAATTTATGGGAAGATGATCCATACATATGGCTGTTTAGTTCCTTCACATCCTTCAGGATCCTTCCAATCTAATACCATTGCTCTTCTATGGGCATTAGTCACCAATCCTAGGCCTTGAAGCATTTGAGTGTATTGTTGTAATGGCCAATGTTTTGACGAGAGATGATGCTAAGTTCTTGATGAGAGATGATGCTAAGTTCTGCATCTGTATCCAATAGCCCATTAAATTCATGTCCTTGAATATTTAGTTTTAGCATGGGGCGAGAATCTAAATTTAAAGAAACATAGCCCAATCTACACGTGTGGAGCCTAATCCCTTGGAACCTCTTTCTACAGCATGACTGAAAAATTTATCATGTAGGCTTGATATTATTAGTAACTGTGCTATTCTGTCTCTTGGTGAAATTACAGATATACCCTTTGGAGAACTGGCTATAATTTTTAATTCACCTTCTATGGTCTACAAGCACGGACACAGAGAGATACACAGACATAGAAACAGTTGCCTTGCCAAAGGACTTACTAGACACAGTTCACCCCAAACCAAACATTCTGCTTTTCCTACCTATTGTCAGAACATGATACAAAACCACAAACTCACACCCATACCCACAAGTCACCTCCTTACCCAAAGTAGGTCTGTGACTATCCAGAGTTTCCTCTGACTGGTGCGCCATAATATTTTCCCACGAAATGGCCGGTACTGTCTCAGATCTGGTCTCCTTGGCCAACTCTGTGAAGTTTTCAGGAGCCAGCTATTTCCTGCTTTCTCAGGAAAGGCTCCACTTCAGAGCTCTCCTGGCATTTGGCCATCCTCACATCAGTATGTACCAAGAAAGACTGACACTGTCCTTAGTAAATCCAAACAATGAGCCCACTGGGACTGAGACTGGGACTGGCTCTGTGTCCTGGGCTTCCAGTTCAGAGAGTTCCATCACCAAGTAAGTGAGGTAGGTCACTGCTGGCTTGTGGGAAGCCGGTGATGGCAGTTGAGTTCTGAAGGTTTTCCTCAGGAGCTGTTTTGTTTGGCATGTGTGGTTCTTAAAATAAAGTTCGTTTCTTTTGTCAAGTGGCTCCTGAATTTTGCCCAGCCAGACTGTGGCATTTGGAGGGCCACAAGGGGAATGAGTGAGGGTAAGTGATAAGGTAAACTGCTCACCTCTGAAGGCAGGGCGAGAGGATGGGAAGCCATTTTAAAATTCCTCTTTTGTTTTGCTTCACTTTTGTTTTAAGTTGCCTGTCCCTGGAGATGGGTAAGATGGAAGAAAAACCACTCACATCTGAGGAACTGATTGAGAGAAAAAAGAGATGGACATTTCAGGAGGATAGAAAAGCTATTATAATGATTTTCTGTTGTTCCACTTTTGTTTCATTCTGGTTCAGTTTTGTTTGGTGATATCTTCTTGGGTTGTATTATAGTTATAGTAGAAATATTCAAGTAAAAGAGAAGGTCTCTCAAGCTAGTCAGGCAGAGATAAAAATTCAATTAAAAGAGAAGGTCTCTCTAGCTAGTTAGACAGAGGAAAAAAACAGGTGATTGATCCTGATAATGTGTCTGAATCAGCCTCTTGGACCTGTGTGAGGCTGTGGCTTAGATTCTCATCACCTGATGGATCATTCCATGTGTGAATCCATACCCAAAATGGCCAAATGAGCAGTCCCTGTGGATGAAGTCTCTTGCCTTCCTCTGTAAGGCTACTGACCTCCATCAAGTGAGAATACACATCCTTTGTGTCAAATGAGTTCTTCAAAGCCCTGGAGAGTCTAGCACATAGGTTCTTTGGTTTTCTCATGACTCCAATTCACATAAAAATATCTATACCTGACAGTCAGTAGGCCTCAAATTGGAGAAGCAGAGGTGTATTAAGGGCAGGCCTATTTGATCACACCTGGTTCACAGGAAGGGTGTCCAGGCCACCATGACTTTAGGCAATGAGGGGCAAGAGAGCTTATTTTGGACACTGTCTTGGACTTCGCCACTCATGTAAACCTCCAGAAGGAACTTAGTATGAGAGTGTATATATGGAAGAAGATGAGGACCATGTGGGAGTGTTTTGGTTTTAATTGTGGTCATTTGTGTGGTAGTTGGAAGATATGACTGGGTACACCTGGGCTGAACTCTGGTGTGATTCCCCTTAAAGACTGAATTCTGGAACTGACTTAGAGAAGTGTTATCATGAAATATGTTGGGATTTCAGTTGGTCACGCATGAGAGTCGCCCTTGGAAACCGAGATCTAGGCCCAGGTTTGCTTTCCACAGAGCACTGGGAATCTCAGCCAGGATATCACATGGTTTTATTCTGAAAGACATGGCAGCCATATTTGAGAGTCAAAACACAAATGGACCTCACTTTGTAGACAGCAATAGCCCTGGCTTCCTGTGAAATTTTGGCCACTCTTTGGAAGCCTTGCCTGTGAGATTTCTCCAGAGATTTCATTGAAATGAGCTTCCTCACCATTTAATTGTTCCTGAATGAAGTTAAACACACAGTGCCTCCAACATCATTCTTGAAAAATAGCTAGATAAATACCATGAAATTTTTGAAATTCCCATGACCATGAAAATGGTGTAGAACAGAGATGCCAGTAAGCTGGAGCCTGATGTGAAGTGGGCCTAGAAAAGTCGTGTGCAGGTGTGTGATAAAATATCTGTGGTGGGGCCATGTGGATCTGCCATTGGCTTCCAAATGGCTTGTGACTGACATGGTGCACCCAGCAGACCCTTCTATGTAAAGGCATCTTGTTATATGGAGAGTTTTCAGGGCAATGTTCAGAATCAGATTGCTATGGTCAAGGATGGGATTGAAGCCTGGTTGGTGCATTATCCTGCAGACCCTGACACACCACACGTGACAGAACTCCCTTTAGCACTGTGTCCCAGTTGAACTCCAAATTCACATTGCAGCAGCAAGAAACACATAGACAAGTGGAGGATTGCCGGATGGCTTTACAGTCCACACGGAAAGATTTTCCCCCCAGTGGCCACAGTTTACCTACAAAGAGAGAATTCAGCACTGCTGCCTTATGTTCATTAGAAAATAAGAAACCATGTCCTCCAGGTCACTTAGATACATACCTAGCTTTGATGGTCTCTCTACAAAAAAAGCTAAAACTCCTGACAACAACAAATATTTCAAGTGCCCAAACTCAGAGGCAGTTTCACCAGAAGTCTTTAGTCCAGCAGAGCTCCATTTTTGTGGAGTATTTACCTGTCCCTTACTTTTGGAAACTCCTCGGCCACCTTCAAGGTTGTGAACTCTTGAGCATATTACATTCCAGATATGTATTCACAGATTTTCTAACTCTTCCACTCTAATTGTGTTTTACTTGGGGTGAAGGTAAAGTCAAGGCATTGTTCTGGATTAGAGTGCGAAGATTTTTGTGAAGCACATATTTACATACACATTGGATTCATTTTCCTATTTTCCATTCAAAATGCTGAATGGGTGACACTAACCCATACCCTACTATACTCTGACTACTAATTCTAATATGATGGAGAAAAATAACCCAAACCGAATAGAAATACAAGCAGTTTAGACGAGGCATAGTGTATTGCTGGACTTGCCTTTTGCATTATACAGGGTAGGACTTTTAAATCTAGTCAATATTTTGTTGAAATAGTTCTCCATGTGTTTTTAAAGTTAACAAATAGATGAATTTCTTTCTGCATTTCTCTGTAGCCAATTCAGCACATGTAATTTCATATGCACATATTGAATCGTTCCTGTTATCACATGTACATTCTTGTGAGGTGGCTGACTTTGCAGATACAAATTGGGAGAAGAGATCACTCCACCTAAACACAGTTGGAACTGAAAATTCAACCTATGTGTGAGCTTCATAGATGAACAACATGATAAATAAAATCATGTTCAGTATAATGAATATTTTTGGATCAGTGGATGATATACATTTCATGATGAATTTCGATTTCCATATATATTGCTACTTTTTAATGTCTGTGTGTGTGTGTGTGTGTGTGTGTGTGTGTGTACACTCTCCAAGTTTTTCATAATATTAAATATATGGGTCTTAATGTACACTCCCTAAATTCATTCGTATTCATGTATGTGGATTTATAATCAAATATTCAAGAGATTATTCTCAGAAATATTCATCCACCTAAAATACATATTTGTTTCCTAGAACTAAAAACTAACTTCTGTGAATGGTGCATACGAATCCTAATATTTCTACAGTAACTGACCCAGTTTAACACCAATGCAAGTAGATATTTATGGAACGTGATGTGTATTTTGATGTTCATTTTTAGTCAACACTTGTACATTACTATTTCTTCAGTTTATGCACATCATAAGATATATATTTCATACACAAGTTAGCAAATTTATAGGCATTTGTTTCACTTTCAATAACTTCATTCTTCAGAACACATGTATTCCTCCATGTTTTTTGACAAGACTTTTCATGAGACTTCTTTCTAAACACATTATATTCGATTTCCATAATCACTTTTGAAGCAAAACTCACACACTCTTCATGATGAAATATCACCCTAATATTACCATTAGAAGTATAACTGGTTGGAATGAATGATTTAATATCAATATAAGATTTTCTGTATATTTTCAGATATCAACTCAGTCCATTATTTAAAGTGGACCAATTATATTATTTATTCACAGTATGGTCTATTCTTGCATTATCTCTATATTCTTAGACAGATACTACACCACATTCTATCCCCAATACTCAGTTATACGTCTTCAAAATATTGTTCCCAGAAATGGTGGAAGAAATACTCATGTCACCTGATCTACATATACATTTTATCACAGTAATATTCTGGAAAATAAAGCAAAGGTCACACTTATGATTGTACCAAAGTCTAAATTTAAAGTGAGCATGGATTTCTAAAAACATCCATGTCCAGGTTGCCTAATTCTCTCAAATGTCAATCCAATTGTTGACTACATACTTGTTTCTTTCTAAGATTATATATTCAAACTCAACCCTGTTGAAAATGTCTAATCCTATCACTCACTTTAAACTTTGCCTGATATCCTAATGTCTCTATTGATATAGGCTTTCCTTCATAATTTCCCAGTTCATCATTTTGACTGTTCATTTGTGCTGACATTTACATTCACTCTCTACCTGAAACCCAATTGCTAAATAACTTTTGGTCCAAATCCTATACTCACTCTTCTTTCTGAATCTACCGACTATCTCCCAAATCCTACTGACTATCCTTTTTTGAATGGATGTTCTCTTCGACATTCAATCATTCAAGGTACAAGGTCCGATGCCATTGTGTATTGATTTATCTGAGACATCTGTGCAGGACATAATTCAAAGCTAAGTCTCCCAATCAAGGGCCCAATCCCTTTCTGGGCTTCAAATATTACTTAGATTTCTGTTTTCATACATATATTTCACCTCTATATTTTTATAAATATTGCAGATTTCCAATACCATTATTCATCCAGCAAAATGATTCCTAACCCAAATCGAACAAGTAATTAACCCAAACCATATACTATTCCCTCATTCTAACTTTATAAAAGAGCAGGGAAAGTCTTGGTCTTACAATATAGGAATGTAGGGGATATATCACCTGCTGAAAACCTCAAAGGTCCATCCAGAAATAATCCCTGGAGAAGATGTAGGCAGCTATTAAGGACCTGAGAGAGCAAAAGTCATCTTCCATGGAAAACAACCCTGTCTGGAGAGGGGTTGTTTCAGACTCCGTGTCTCTGTTCCTAATGTACAGAAGATGGACCAATCCAGGCCTGTGTGGAGAGCTGTTCACGGGTGCCTATGGGTGATATACTATTCTAACTGGTGAGAGTGTCACGGGAAATAGGGACAGCATCTATCTCATGGGACCCTTGAAAGCAACTGTTAGGAAAACGTGGTTGCAAAGGCAGTGACCTCATTCAGTTCCTGAAGGAAGTGACCTCATCTCTATTCCTTGGTGATGGAACTCTCTGAACTTGTGATCCAGGAATCCAGGCACCCAGAGCCAGTCCTAGTCCCAGTCCCAGTGGGCTCACTTGTTTGGATATTCCTAGGACAGAGTCAGTCTTTCTTGGTATCTATTGATGTGAAAATGGCCAAATGCCAGGAAAGCTTTGAAGACTGGCTTTTCCAGAGAAAGCAAGTAGTGGCTTACCACGGGCTCCTGACAATTTCACAGAGTTGGCCAAAGAGACCAGATCTGAGACAGGACAGGCCATTTTGGAGGTACATAGTAAGGCTCACCAGTGAGAGTACACTCCGAATAGTCACAGACCTACTTGGGGGAAGGCGATGCCTTTGTGGTTTTTGTTGTGTGTTTGTGGTTTTATCTCATGTTCTGAGAAAAGGTAAGAAAGGTGGTTTGTTTGGTTTGGAGTGAACCGTTTCTAGTAAGTGATTGGACAAGGCAAGTGTTTCCATGTCTGTGTATCCCAATGTGTCTGTTGTTGCAGACATTAGAAAAGAGAATGCATCAATGTATGGGTCCTGTCTAGTAGAAAGCTTCCCAGCATCAATCCTGCCCAATTTATGAATGGACTGTGGCTTGCATTATCGAAGGGCAACACCTACAAACTTCCTTAGTTCCTGTTTTCTTCCTGAATTCTGGCTACACTCAAGAATAGGCTCATGGTTTTGTTTTCAAGATATTTACCACCTCCAAGCTCTGTGATATGGCCATGTACTGGATAGCTGAAGGGAATGGCGAGCATCTCAGAAAACTCAGATATCAGTGTGACCACTAAAGTCTCAGTGGAGAAACCCTGCTATGGGCCTTTTGCTTACCTATTGTTCTTTTGCCCTGAATGTCAGGAAGGGCTTTGCCTCACGAAACACATTTGTGAAGCCTGAAGAAACCAGTTTTCAAATGGAAATGAGTGGGCATCACCTGTGGCTCTTTGCTTAACTGCTTTGGAAAGGGATGTGTCTTAATCAGTCTCTTGGCCCTGTGTGAGGCTGTGGCTTAGATTACCAACACCTGGTGGATGTAAAGAAAGATCCCATGTGTGCATACAAAATCAAAATGGCAAAAATTGCAGTCATTGTAGATGAAGTCTCTCGCCTTTCTCTGTAAGGTTCCTGACCTCCATCAAGTGGGAATAGGGATCCTTTGGGTCAAATGAATTCTTCAAAACCATGCAGAGGCTAGTCCATAGGTGCTTCGGTTTTTTCTTGACTCCATTTCACATAAAGAATCTAAATGCCAAAGTCAGAATGCCTCAAATTGGAGAAGTGGAAAAGTATTAATGGCAGACCTGTTTGATCACTCCTGGTTCACAAGAAGGGTGTCCAGGCCACTGTGACTTTAGTCACACACACACACACACACACACACACACACACACACACACACACATATATATATATATACTCTCCAGATTTTTCAAAATATGAAATATGTGTCTTATTTTACACTCACCAAATTCATTCATATTCATATACGTAAATTTATAATCAACTTTCCAAAGATTATTCTTAGAAATATTCATTCACCTGAAAAACATATTTCTTTCCTATACTGAAAAGTAACTTCAGTGAATGATGCACACAAATCCTAATATTTCTACAGTACCTGACCCAGTTTAACATCAATGCAAGTAGATTCCAATCGGACATGATGTCTATTTTGACGTTCATTTTTATTCAACACTAGTAGATTACTATTTCTTCAATTAATGCACATCATAGGATATATATTTCATCCACAAGTTAGAAAATTTATAGGCATTTGTTTCACTATCAATCACTTCCTGCTTCAGAGCACATGCATTCCTCCATGTTTCTTGACTGGTCTTTTCATGAGAAAAGGGATGGACAAGGCAAGGTAAGGCAACTAAGATAGCACCGAAGACACGGAAACAGTCTTATTTGGTTACAACCGGATTTAGAGGGCATTGCTTCTGTTGTAATCATTTAATCCCCTGCACCCCAAGTTTAAATTGTTTCAGAATTTTGTACCCAACATGTAAGGGAGGGGCTCAGAAGTTCACAGTCTGCAGAAGTTCATAAAAAGCAGTTTTTGTTTCTGTTTTTTTTTTCTCTGTTCTGGGCAAGTTAACATTTTAAGGACACCGGGAATGGGGCAGAGCTATTTTCTTCTCTTTTTTTTTTTCTCTCTGCCAGCTGTTACCATGAAGCCCAGTTGGTAACTTCTTTATCTTAGAAATGTAGCCATCTCTGTGAAGCCCCAGCTCAAGCTCAGAGGCCTTGTTTACATATTGCCAGCATTGTGACTGACTCTTTCCAAACACATTATTTTTGATTTCCATAATTACTTTTGTAGCAAAACTAACATATCTTCATGATAAACCGTAACCCTAATATTAATATTAGATGTATCATTGGTTGGAATGAATGAATGTATATCAATATAAGATTTCTTATATATTTTCAGATATCTATTCAATCTGTTATTTAATGTGGAACCAGTTATATTATTTATTCACTTATGGTCTATTCATGCATTATCTCTATATTCAATGACACAGTGTACACCTTTTTGTACCCCCAATACCCATTTATATGTCTTCAAAATATTGCTCCCAGAAATAGTGGAAGAAACACTCATGTCACCACATCTACATATACATTTTATCACAGTAGTATTCTGGAGACAAATGTAAAGGTCACACTTGTGATTGTACCAAAGCCTAAATGGAAAGTGAGCATGGATTACAAAAAACATCCATGTCAAAGTTGCCTAATGCTCTCAAATGTCAATCCTATTGGTGACTACATTTTGTTTCTTCTTAAGATTATATATTCTAACTCAATTCTGTTGAAAATGTCTAATTGTATCACTCACTTTATACTTTGCCTGATTTTGTAATGTCTTTATTGATATCTGCTTTCCTACATATTTCCCCCACTTCAATATTGTGACTGTTCACATGTGCTGACATTTACATTCACTCTCTAACCGAACCCCTATTGCTAAAGATATTGTTTTCCAAATCCTATACTCACTCTTCTTCCTAAACCTACCGACTATCTTCTTAATCTTACCGACTATCCCTTTATGACTGGATTTTCTCTTCTACATTCAAACATCCAAGTAATGTTCCTGCAAGCGTTGGAGGAAGAGATCACCAAGAGAGTGTCTCATGCAACAGCAAGGGGTTAATTGGGGGTCCAGCAAGCTGGGGCTCAGAGCTCACATGAATAGAGCAGAGAGCCCTGAGAACAGCTTAAGCAGAGCTTATATACTTTCCTTGGAGAGGGCAGGGACGGAAATTTATTGATGGGTCAGAGCGAGTGGGCGGTTAGTGTGAAAGTGGGTGAGGGAATACATTCTGCAATTTGGCAGTTGGGGACAGCACAATCTGGGAACAAGATTACAAACAGTTCTCAAGATTTCAACAGTGTTTTGTTAAGCATACAGAAAAACAGGAAGTTACAAGTACCCTTTTTATTAACCTTTCATTCCGCACTTCTTCTTCTTGCTACTTTTAATCATAAAAGTGATTATTGGGGCTTGTCACATTCTATGTCTGCTAGTGGGGTATTACCATAAGTTTAACTTGTCCAATTTGAGCTTGGAGTAAAGAAATTACATGGTTGAGCAAACAGGGTTTATAGTTAGAAATAATATGAGGATTATTATTGGACAGGCCAGGGTTGATAAAAGCGTAGATAACCAGGGGGACTGTGTGAACCAAGACTCAAACCACCCTATTTGGGCCTCTCTCTCTCATTGACGCTTTTCAAGGCATCCTTTTATTTTACTCATAGGTTTTTTTTACAACCTCAGTATGGTCGGCATCAGAACAACATTCTTATATCAATGCAGCACAAAGGCCCCCTTCTCTCATGAAGAGGAGGTCCAACCCTCAACTGGTCTGTAAAATAAATTCAGATACAGATGTTAAAGATTCCTGCAAAGCTGTGATGGAGGTTTCTATTATCTTTAAGTTTTGGTCTCTTGCTGCTTCTATTTGGGTCATTTGTTGTGTACCATGGAGCAGGGCAGTGGTTCCTGTGATTACCCCTGCCGCAACTCCAATTCCTAATATGATGGCTAAAGTGAGGGATATATGTTCCCAGTGGAACCGGGTTGTATGCCCCCCTGTTTGAACTTCAAATGAACCTGGGTCATTATAGAGCAATCTGGGACACATATTCACCATTACACAATTAATCAAATCTATTGACCATTTCATGAAAACATAAACAATGTTTAAGTATATAGAATTATACTGTTGTAGGGACGGACAAGGCACGGCACTTAAGATAGCACCAAAGACAGGGAAACAGTCCTATTTGGTTGCAACAGGATTCAGAGGGCATTGCTTCTGTTGCAATCAATTAACTCCCTGAACCCCAATTTTAGGTAGTTTCAGAATTTTGTACCCAACATGAAAGAGAAGAGACTCAGAAGTTCACAGTCTGCAGAAATTCAAAAAAAGAAGCTTTTTTTCTGTTTCCTCCTCTATTGTGGTCAAGTTAACTTTTCAAGGACACCTGGGAGGCAGAGAGCTTTTTTTTCCTTTTCTTTTATCCCCCTGCCAACTGTTACCATGGAGCCCAGTTTGTAACTTTTTATCTTAGAAATGTAGCCATCTCTGTGAAGCCCCAGCTCAAGGCCAGAGGCCTTTTTCACACATTCTGTGAAAAACTATTAAGGGGGTGTCTAGGTTAGGAGTGCTGATTTTTCCAGCCAGTAGCCAAGTAGAACAGGGAAACAGAAAAAGAGGAAGTTAATCTACACTGACTCATTTATAGAGACTCTTTTGCTGAAAGTCCTAAAGTCAGCCATG
The DNA here is from genome assembly GCF_048772815.1 of Callospermophilus lateralis. Taxonomy (NCBI): domain Eukaryota; kingdom Metazoa; phylum Chordata; class Mammalia; order Rodentia; family Sciuridae; genus Callospermophilus; species Callospermophilus lateralis. The sequence goes on from NW_027512778.1 coordinate 15,588, forward strand.
GTGAAGACTTCTGGAGAAGTTCAGTGAAGATTTTTCTGTGGGCCTGGTACAGAGGGGGAAGACGGGGAAGGCAGGGGGTGAGAGCAGCTAAGTGGATCTGAGAATAAGGAAGGAGAAATGTAAAAGAATAATGGGAAAGGGTTTTGGGATTTTCCTAGCAACATAAATTGAGCAGTAGAACCGGTAGAGCAGAAAGGAAGACAGGAGTGAGTATCCCAAAAAGCCTGTGAGGGACTTTGAATTCTTAGTAACCTGTTTTCAGTGATGACAAAGAAACTTTAAAGGCCATTTTCATTACATCTTCGATAGGGGTCTGAGGGTTCTCCTAAGCTGGTTTGAGCTTTGGGTTAGGTGGTAAGAGGATCTGGTGGGACCCGGTGTGGGCACTGACAGGAAAAGAGAAAAGTGAGTGGGTGGATGGGTACCTCAGTACCTGCTACCTCAGCAAGGGGGCAATGGTCTGAGAAACGGCAGAGGTTTCGGTTTTTGATCTAGTAATTGGAGAAGAGAAATCAGGTTTGCTGAGGTGGGACTGACAGCAGAGAGTATGGAGCAGAAGGCTGAGTTTGAGGAACTATTGGAGAAGCATAGTTCAGGATGTGAGCGAAAGAGGAAAAAGGCCTTCATATAGGGGAATTTCCTTTCACCCTTTTGAGCACTTGCAGAAGTTAAAAAGGTCACACAGAATTTGAGGATCTAGAGACTCCTCTGGGGGCCATGAGTTTGGGTTGTCTAAGTGGTAATATGGCCAATGCTGTGTACTGAATTTGATGAGGATTTTGGGTTCCACCAGGCAGCCCCTGTATGCTCAAATCCCCATGACTTACAGAAGAAATTGGCTTTTCCCCCACACAGCCATGGCGGTTTGTGGCTTTCATTGTCTGCCGGGCAAACATACTAATATAGGCTAGCCAACCTGCATCTGGCTTGCCTGTCCCTACAACCATAATGTTTGTTTCCATTATCTATGGTACGGAAAGGATTTAATGGAATTTTAATGGGATCCTCTTCATCAGGGATATTCTAATAGGAAAGACCTATAGCCAGCTGACAAATGTCTGGGTGGAGAGATGGCCACCAGGTCCCTAAGGGGGCTGTATGCAAGATAGACCATACTTCTTGTCTAGTAGGATTTGTGATCAGCCATCGCTGCTGAAGGGGCTGATGAGCGTTAGGACTACGGGTGGCCAAGGAGAGAGTCTATAGCCTTACCCACGTGGCGAATATGCAATTTGAAAGGGTTAACAGTCTTTTCCAGTTTCCAGCCAGAGTCTGGACATGGCACAGGCTTGAGATGAGAGGCATGGATGCAGGAAGTGATTCCCTCTACTTTTACTGCTGTAGGTGCTATAAGTAGCACCTGGAATGTTCCTTTCCAGTGGGGTTCCAGGGATGACACCTGATGTCATCTTATTCAGAGGAAGTCTCTTTCTTTATATCAACGTGAATTCCCCTCGTCCCCAGGTTGGAAGCCAGTAGCCACCTGTTTCCACAGGTATAGCTGAGTTCTTAAAAGAGATTTAAGTCTGTCAAGCAAGGGTGTGTGGAAGGGATCCTTAGGTCTTAGAGTCGGGGTTAGGTCTCTTAGTGGAGGAGGGGCCCCATAGAGAATTTCATAGGGGGTGAGGTTACACAAAGAAACAAAGGGAGTATTTCTTGCATGAAACAGTGCATAAGGCAGGAGCATAGTCTAATCTTTTATGCCGGTCTCTAAGCTTAATTTCGTTAAGGTCTCTTTAATGGTTCTATTTATTTTTTTTATGTGTCCTGAGCTCTGGGGTCTATAAGCGCAATGTAAATTCCAATTAATCCCTAGGGTCCTGGCTAACCCCTGATTTTCCTGGCCCATGAAGGCTGTTCAATTATCAGACCATGTTACATTAGGCAGGCCGTGTCTTTGATAAATATCTTTCAGGAACTTCTTGACCACAATTTGTGCCGGTTTTCTTTAATTTTTTTGGTGGGAAAGGCTTCAATCCATCCTGAAAATATATCTACAAAGACTAGGAGATATTTAAGTCCATACCTTGCTGGCTTAATTTCAGAAACGTCCACTTCCCAGATTTGTCCTGGTCTGGTTCCTCATAGGTGCTTTCCTGCAGGAAGCTTGGAAGGGTAAGCATTAACCAATTGACAGAACTGACAGGCTTTTTTTAACCATTCAATTATTTCCTTTCACTGTGAGTGAGTTAGTCTAAAACTCTGTTCTTGATCCTACAGTAATGCCTGCAGTTTTTTTGAACCAAGTTGATTGAGTTGATGTACATTTTTAACATAGTGTAGGGCTTTCTGAAATTCCAGGCTGGGCTCACTGAAGTTGAGGAGTTCATTGTCAGTGTTCTTAGATATTATCAAAAGTTTGCTGGTGCTCAAGGGTCCATTGGAATTGGGCATTCTCATTTAACAGCGGGTATAAAGGAGCAGCTATGAACACAAACCCAGGTCCATAACCTGCTAAAGCCAGCAGTCCCAAGAAACTCTCTATGTTGTCTCCTGTTAAATGGGGGTGGTATCTGCACAACGGTTTGTTTCCTGGGCTCAGTGAGCCATCATTTACCGTGCCTAAGGGAATACCCCAGGAAGATTACTTCTTGCTGGCAAATTTGGGCCTTTTTGTCCGAAGCTCTCTACCTGAGTTGAGCAAGCTCAGATAATAGTGCTTGGGTCTCAGACTCACAGTTTTCTTTGGTGTTGGCTGCCAGTAGCTGGACATCCACATATTGAAGCAGAATGACTTCGGGTTGCATAGTTCTAAAGTTGTTGAAATGTCTGTGAAGGGCTTCATCAAAGACAGTGGGGGAGTTTTTGAACCCCTGTGGGAGTCTAGTCCAAGTTAGTTGAAAAGATGTTCTGGTTTCTGGGTCTACCTACTCGAAAGCAAACAGCAACTGACTATCTTTATGCAGAGGCAAGCAAAAGAAAGCATCTTTTAAGTACAGAACTGTATACCATTTACACTCAGCCACAGCAAAGAGGTTATTGGGGGTCCAGCATGCTGGGGCTCAGAGCTCATTTGAATAGAGCAGAGAGCCTGAGAACAGCTTTAACAGAACTTATATACTTTTCTTGGAGAGGGCAGAAAGGGAAATTTATTGATGGGTCAGGGCGAGTGTGCGGTTTGCGTGCACCCGGGTGAGGGAGTATATTCTGCAGTTTGGCATTTGGGGACAGCACATTCTGGGAACAAAATTAGCAAACAGTTCTCAAAATTTCAACAGTGGTTTGTTAAGCATACAGAAAAACAGGAAGTGACAAGTGCCTATTTAATTAACCTTTCACCTAAGCAAAATGGAAAGTGAGCATGGATTACTAAAAACAACCATGTCCAGGTTGCCTAATGCTCTCAAATGTCAATCCTATTGGAGGCAACATATGTCTTTCTTCCTAAGATTATATATTTAACCTCAACCATGTTGAAAATGTCTAACCCTATTTCATTATACTTTGCCTGATTTCCTAATGTCTCTATTGATATCTGCTTTCCTACATATTTTCCCCAGTTCATCATTGTGACTGACTCTTCATATGTGCTCATATTTACGTTCACTATCTACCCAAAACCCTATTGCTAATGAAACTTTTGTCCAAATCCTATATTCACTCTTTTTTCTGAACCTACTGACTACCTTCCTAATCCTGCCGACTATTCCTTTTTAACTTAATGTTCTCTAGGACATTTAATCATCCAAGGTACAAGGTCCTCTGCCATTGCACATCGATTTATCTGAGATATCTGTGCAGAACATAATTCAAATCTAAGTATCTCACTAAAGGGCCCAATGCCCTTCTGGGCTTCAAATCGTACCTAGATTTCAGGTTTCATACTTATATTTCACCTATATATTCTTGTGAATATTGCAGGTTCCCAATACCATTATTCATCCCGCAGAATGTTTCCTAACCCAAATAGAATATGTTATTAACCCTAACCATACACTGTTCCCTCAATCTAACTTCACAAAAGAGCAGGGACAGAGTTGGTCTTACAATACACGAATGTAGGGGATCGTCCACCTGTTGAGAATATCAAAGTTTGATGCAGAAATGATCCCTAGAGAAGATGTAGCAGCTATGAAGAACCTGAGAGAGCAAAAGTCATCTTCCATGCCAAACCACCTGTTCAGGATGAAGTGATGTGTCTGAATCAGCCTCTCTCCTACTGATATAAAGAAGATGGACCAAACCAACCCTGTGTGGAGAGCTTCTCCTGGGTGTCTATGGTTGATATACCATTCTAACTTCTGAAAGTGTCACAGGAAGTAGGGGCAGCCTCCATCTCAAGGGACCCTTGGAAAGAAGTGTTAGGACAAAGTGGTTGCCAAGGCAGTGACCTCATTCCCTTCCTGTTGGAATTGACCTACCTCACTTCTTTGGTGATGTAACTCTCTGAACTTGGGATCCAGGAAGCCAGGCACTCAGAGCCAGTCCCAGTCCCATTCCCAGTGGACTTACTTGTTTGGATTTACCAAGGAGAGAGTCTGTCTCTCTTGGTACCTAATGGTTTGAGGATGACAAAATGCAAGTAGAGCTCTGAAGATGGGCCTTTAATGAGAAAGCAGGTAGTGGTCAGCACAGGCTCCATACAACTTCACAGAGATGGACAAGGAGACCAGACCTGAGACAGGACAGGCCATTTTGGGGGAACATAGTATGGCCCACCAGTCAGAGGACACTCTGGATAGTCACAGACTTACTTGGGGGAAGGAAGTGACTTTTTGAGTGTGGGTGTGAGTTTGTGGTTTTGTCTCATGTTCTGAGAATAGGTAGGAAAGGCGGTTTGTTTGGTTTAGAGTGGACTGTTTCTAGAAAGTCCTTTGACAAGGCGAGTGTGTTTCTGTCTATGTATCCCACTGTGTCCTTGGTTGTACACATTAGAAAACAGAATGGATTAATTGATGTATCCTGTCTAGTAGAAAGCTTCCCAGCATTCATCCTGCCCATTTTAGGAAAGGACTGCTGGTTGCTTTTCGATGGGCAACACCTACTATCTTCCTAAGTTACTGTTTTCTTTCTGAATTCTGGCCACTCTCCAGAATAGGCTCATGTTTTTTTGTCCAAGATATGTACCACCTCCAAGCTCTGTGACATGGCCATGTACTGGATAGCTGAAGGGAATTGTAAGCATTTCAGAAAACTCAGATATCAGTGTGACCAAGAAAGTCTCAGTGGAGAAACCCTGCATTGGGATTTGCTGACTTATTGTTCTGTTACCCTGAAGTCAGGAAGGTCTTTGCCTCAGGCCACCCCTTTGTGAATTTTGAAGAAAACAGTTTTAAAATGGAAGTGAATGGGCATCACCTGTGGCTCTTTGCTTAACTGCTTTGGAAAAGTATGTGTCTGAATCAGCCTTGTGGCTCTGTTTGAGGCTGTGGCTTAGATTATCAGCGACTGATGAATCTAAAGAAAGATCCAATGTGTGCATTCAAAACCAAAATGGCAAAAATATCAGTCATTGAGCATGAAGTCTCTCGCCTTCCTCTGTAAGTTTCCTGACCTCCCCCAAGTGAGAATAGGGATCCTTTGGGTCAAATGAGTTCTTTGAAGCGCTGCAAAGTTACTGTGGTTTAATAATTACTCCAAATCACATAAGGAATCTATACCTGACAGTCAGTAGGCCTCAAATTGGAGAAGCAGTGCAGTATTAAAGGAAGAACTATGTGATCAATCCTGGTTCACAGGAAGGGTGTTCAGGCCATCCTGAGGTTAGGCAAATGAGAGGCAAGGGAGCTTATTTTGGACACTCTCTTGGGCTGCGCCATTCATGGAAACCTCTAGCCAAAGGGTATAATGAGTGTATATATGTAAGAAGATGAGTGCCATGTGAGAGGGTTTTGGTTTTAATTGTGGTCATTTGTGTGGCGGTTGGAAGAGATGACTGGGTCCACCTGGTCTTGAACACTGGTGTGATTCTCCTCAGAGACTGAGTTCTGAAACTGACCTCAGAGAAGTAATTGCTTTGGAAAGAGATGTGTCTTAATCAGGCTCTTGGCCCTGTGTGAGGCTGTGGCTTAGATTATCAGCAACAGACGGATCAAAAAAATGATCCCATGTGTGCATCCAAAACCAATATAGCCAAAAGAGCAGTCATTGTGAATGAAGTCTCTCACCTTCCACTGTAAGGTTCTGAAAGAATAAAAGAAATTGAAATTGAACTGTAAAGAACCAGGTTTTGTAAAGTTTCCAAGCTGCACTCAGAACCTGAAATTCCTGTGGCAGTTAAGACAATTCCTGGAACTGCCCATTAGATGTGTGTTGAAATCTTCCCTGACCACCTAGTTACTTAACAACCCCTTCCCAGAAGCCGTGCATCTCACCACGTATTCATCTCAGGGCTTCAACCAATCAGTTTAAATGTATACTCCTTCTCAGGGTTGACCAATCACCCCCTGCCCCAACTTTTCCCGCCAATGAATGTGCTAATCATGTTTTAGAGTTGTTACTTGATTTTCCCGTGGTACATGAAGATTTCCTAAAGGAGGCTATGATGTATGTAAAGTCCCTGAGCTCTCTAAAGAATGTATATAAACGCTGCTCAAGTTGTTCTCGGGGCTCTTTGTTCTTTGCTCCTCTGAAGGGAGCTCTGAGCCCTAGCATTCTGGACCCCCAATAAACCCTTTGCTGATGCATGAGAAAGCCTCTTTGTTGTCTTTTCCTTTGACGTTCGCAGCACCTTTTCATCTGGAGGCCCCAGGTGAGATATCCGGCAGCGGTGGACGGAAGACCTCAAGGGACTCCTCTCGGGGTAAGTAAGGCGCCTCTTTCTGGTTTCGGGTTTCAGGCTAGGGCGTGGCAAAGTGGCTGTTGGTGAAGAGCATTAGCTCTCTCCTATGGGGTGACAGACGTGTCACAGAGCCAAGGTCACGTCCCTGAGGGACACTCCGGAGGACTAGGGAATTCAAGGAATAGTAGTTTCCTCAACTCGGTTATGTTTTGCTTCAGGATTCAATTTGCCAGCCCATCAGGTTTTGCCGGTAACTCAGTTTTGGTCATTGTTCTGAACTCATGTTGAGTTTACTGTCTGTCTTTATTGTCTAACCCATTGCCAGTTACTCAGTTCTAATCTTTGTGTTGGACTCATGTTAAACGTTTACTGTTTGTCTTTGTCTGTGTTGTGTTTGTGTCTTCACTGTCCCTGTTTGAGTAACTCCCATTATGGGACGAAGCACTTCCTCTTCTCTGTCCCTGACCCTTGATCATTGGACTGATGTCCACTCAAGGGCCCAGAATCTTTCTTTTTCAGTAAAACACTGTACCTGGCAGACTCTCTGTGCTTCAGAATGGCCCATCCTTGAATTCGGATGTCCCCAGAAGAATCCTTCCACTTTCGTCTTATCTGAAAATTCAGAGATATTGTCATTCAGCCGGGGCCACGTGGCCAACCAGATCAACAGCCATATACCCCTTCCCCCACATTCCTATCATTCAAACTTTCCGCTCCTCTCCCTCTTTCTTCCATTCTCCCTGAGTCACAAGACTGGACACTTCACCCCCTCCTTATCGTCTACTCTCCCTCCCCAACCCCCAACACAGTTCCTGATGATCCTCCCACCGCTGACTCAGCCTCTCCACTGCTAGAGGCAATTGGGCCAGACCCAAGCCCTCCAGGGGACTTCCCCGCAGCAGCAGCAACCCCTCCTCTCCTGAAGGAAGCTGGGCAACCTAAAGGAACCCACCGGCGATGGATAATAGAAAACTCAGAAGCCCCGTGATGCTCTCTCTCCATTCCTATGGGCTCATGAACCGACCCAACTGGGACTCCAACACCTTTGAAGGTGGGAAGCATCTGTCCACATATCTCCAGGCTCTAATAGCGGGTCTCTGAGTGGCCGCCAGAGAGCCGACCAATTTGGCCAATGTAAGAGAGATTATCCAAGGGCCTAATGAGTCTCCCTCTATGTTTCTGGAGAGAATTAAGGAAGCATATAGAAAATATACTCCTTTTGATCCTCAGGCAGATGACCAAAAGGCATTTGTTACAATGGTCTTTATTGAGCAGGCTGCCCAAGATATTAAGAGAAAGTTACAATGTCTAGATGGGTTATAAAATACGACCTTAAGAGATTTGGACAGAGAAGCTGAAATAGTATATTATAAGATATATATTATAAGTATATAGTATAAGTATATAAGTATATTATAAGAGAGAAACTGAGGAGGAGAGGGAACAGAGGAGAGAGAAGAAAAGGGAACAAAAGGAGGATGAAAGGAGCAAAAGGCAGACAAAAGCATTGGCTAAGGTTTTCTTCACAGCAGCAAATACGCCAGAAATTAAAAAGCAGGGAGTCAGAAAGGGATACTTGGGCCCACGCCAAAGGCTGTCCCTGGCCTCAGATCAATGTACCTACTGTAGAGAAAAAGAACACTGAGTCAAAGAGTGCCCCAAAAAGAAGAAGCCACGGCAGCCCGCCATGCTGACTCTAGAAGAGGACTTGGAATGTCAGGGCTCGGATCCCCTCCCCAAGCTCAGGGTAACATTTGAAGTGGAGGGGACTCCAGTGAACTTTGAAGTGGATACAGGAGCAGTATACTCAGCCCTTAAGGCTTCACTGGGCCCCACATCAAAAAAATGGTCCCTAGTTCAAGGGGCTAATGGCACTACATATCGGGCTTGGACAACTAAGAGGATTATGGAAGTAGGAAAATGAAAAGTCCACCACTCTTTCCTAGTAATCCAAGAATGCCCAGCCCCATTGATGCACAGGGATCTGCTTACCAAACTCGGGGATAGAGTAACTTTTAACCCTGATGGTCCCCAAGTGGATGTTCTAAAGCCTTCAGTAAAAACTCCCATAGTCAGAGAATTGACTATGTCTGTAGAAGATGAACATCAACACTTCGTGCCCCCTAGGACTGATCAAAGAGGCAAACTACAACAGAAATGGATAAAAGATTATCCTAATGCCTGGGCAGAAACTGCTGGGTTAGGTCTAGCCGTAAAACAACCTCCAATAGTAGTAGAATTAAAAGCCTCGGCCTCTCCAATCAGTGTTAAACAATATCCTCTAAGCAAAGAAGCTAAGGATGGGATAAGTCCCCATATTCAGAAATAATTGGCCATTGGGGTCCTAAGGCCCTGTCAATCAGCCTGGAATACCCCCCTGCTACCAGTAAGAAAGCCAGGAACTAGGGACTACAGTCCTGTTCAAGACCTAAGAGAGATCAACAACAGAGTGCAGGACATTCACCCCACAGTACCCAATCCATATAATTTGCTTAGCACTCTGAATCTGGAGCGGGAATGGTACACTGTGCTGGACTTAAAAGATGCTTACTTCTGCTTGCCTCTACATAAGGACAGTCAGTTGCTGTTTGCTTTCGAGTGGATAGACCCAGAAACTGGAACATCTGGCCAACTAACCTAGACTAGACTCCCACAGGGGTTCAACCCCCCCCACACTCTCTTTGATGAAGCCCTCCACAGGGACATAAACGACTTCAGAACTGCACACCCCGAAGTCACCCTACTCCAATATGTGGATGATCTGCTACTGGCAGCGGACACCAAGGAGAACTATAAGTCTGGGACCCAAGCACTATTATCCGAGCTTGCTCGGCTTGGATATAGGGCTTCTGCCAAAAGGCCCAAATTTGTCACAAGAAGTAATCTTCCTGCGTTATTCTCTTAGGGGTGGCAAATGATGGCTCACTGAGAACAGAAAACAAACCATTGTGCAGATACCACCCCCATCTAATAAGAGACAACTCAGAGAGTTTCTTGGGACTGCTGCCTTTTGCAGGTGATGGATTCCTGGGTTCACCTCTCTGGCTGCCCATTTATACCCGCTGATAAAGTGTAATGCCCAATTCCAATGGACCCCTGAGCACCAACAAGCTTTTGATAATGTCAAAAAAAGTGCTGCTATCTGCTCCGGCCTTAGCACTCCCAGATATAGATAAACCCTTCACTCTCTACATCGAGAAAAAGAAAGGAATAGCACGGGGAGTGTTCACTTAGAATTTGGGACTTTAGAAAAGGTCGGTAGCATTCTTATCAAAAAAACTGGACCCAGTGGCTACTGGGTGGTCCCGTTGCTTAAGAGCTATAGCAGTGGCAGCGCTTCTAATAAAAGATGCTCATTAATGAACGTTGGGACAGAAGCTATCCATGATAGCCCCCCATGCCCTGGAGAGCATCATCTGTCAACCTCCAGAGAGGTGGCTATCAAACTCCAGAATAAACCACTACCAGAGCCTCTGGATTAGCAAAGACAGAATAACTCTTGGACCTTCTGCTCCACTCAACCTGGCTGCCAGAAGAATCATCAGGACCTGTCGCTCATGAGTGTCAACACATACTGTCAGAGGAAACCAGTATAGGACGAGACTTGAAAAATCCAGCCACTGCCTCACCCTGAAGTCGTATGGTTTACGAAAGAGAGCAGCTTCCTCCAAGATGGTATGTGGCGGGCTGGAGCAGCAGTAGTTAGCAAAACTAATGTCATCTGATCCTCTGGTCTCCCAGAAGAGACATAAGTCCAAAAGGCAGAACTGATTGCCCTTACGAAAGCATTGGAACTAGAAACAGGCAAAAGGGCCACCATTACACTGATAGCCGCTATGCATTTGGCAATGCTAATGTGCACAGGGCTATTTACCAGCAAAGGGGGATATTAACCTCCACTGGGAAAAAAAATAAAGAACAAAGTTGAGATTCTCCACCTTCTCTCAGCAGGGCAGGGCACTAAGGAATTAGCTATAGTGCACTGTCCAGGGCACCAGAAGGGAAACGACCTCGTCGCAGTTAAAAACAGAAGGGCAGATGAGGAAGCTTAATTGGCAGCCCTAAACGGAGTGACTCTGTTAACTTTTTCCACACCAGGGGGATCAACATTCAGGAGACTTGGCCACACTGGAACATTCAGGCAACTTATCATGTGAGGAGACAGATACAGAACTCTGGGACCCTACAGAGCCAAGTTTAAAATTTCAAAAAGCCCACCTTTATGTCAAAGACGTACACTAGCTCACCCACTTAAGCTCAAAGAAGTTATAGGCTCTCTTAAAGGACCGAAGAAAGGATTTATTAATGACTGACTCACAGAGGAAAGAAATAGCTTAGCAGGTGACTAGAGCTTGTCAAGTCTGCCAATTAGTTAATGCTTACCCATCCAAGCTTCCTGCAGGGAAGCGCTTACGAGGAACCAGACCAGGACAATTCTGGGAAGTGGACTTTTCCTGAAATTAAGCCAGGAAGGTATGGACTTAAATATCCCCTAGTCTTTGTAGATACTCTTTCATGATTGGTTGAAGCCTTCCCCATGAAGAAAGAAACGGCTCAGACGGTGCTCAAAAAGATTCTAGAAGACATTTTTCCAAGGTTCGGCCTGCCTAAGGTAATAGGGTCCAATAATGGACCGGCATTCGTTGCCCAGGTAAGTCAGGGATTCACCAGGACCCTGAAGATTAATTGGAAGTTACATTGTGCTTATAGACCCCAGAGCTCAGGACAGGTAGAAAGGATGATTAGAACCATCAAAGAGACTTTAAAGAAATTAAGCTTGGAGACCGGCATAAAAAATTGGACTATGCTCCTATCTTAAGCACTGTTTCGTGCAATAAGTACACCCTCTTCCTCTTTGTGTAAACTCACCACTTATGAAATTCTCTATGGTGCCTCTCCTCCAGTAAGGGACCTAACCCCAACTCTGAGACTTAATTATTCCTTTCACACCCCCTTGCTTGACAGACTTAAAGCCCATGAACAAACACAGCACCCAGCAATACCTGTGGAAACAGTTGGCCACTGCTTATCAGCCTGGAGACGAGGGAACCCCACATCGATATCAAGTGGGAGTCTTCGTCTATGTGAGACGGCATCAGGTATCATCCCTGGATCGCTGCTGGAAAGGACCATACCAGGTGCTGCTTATAACACCTACAGTGGTGAAAGTGGATGGAATCACTTCCTGGATCCGTGCCACCCATCTCAAGCCTGCGCCCTGTCCAGCATCCGGCTGGAAACTGGAACAGACTGGTAACCCTCTCAAGTTGCGTGTCCTTCGTGTGGGTAGGGCTATGGATTCTTCCCCTGACCACCAGCAGTCCTAATCACCATCAGCCTGTTCAGCAACAATGGCAGCTATAAATCCTACTGGGCAAGTAGTGTGGTCTATTTCACATACAGCCCTCTTATGGACTTGGTGGCCATCTCTCTACCTGGACATTTGTCAGCTTGCCATAGGCCTCTCTGACTAGGATCTCCCTGACATAGAGGACTCCACACAGATCCCACTCAAACCCAAACCAGGGCAACATAGACCACCTTACCCCATGAATTATGGATATCATCTTCCCCAGCTCAGGTGTAAACTAGCCAGTCTTGATTTTTATGTGTGCCCAGCTGATTTCTGAAGTCGCAAACAGGGCCAAACCTGTGGAGGACCCAGTGACATTTATTTTAGATCTTGGGGTTGTGAACAAACGGGAGCTACATGGTTGAACCCAAACTCCCCAGACAGTATCATTCAGGTTGGAAAAAATGACACCTGGATTGATCCCAAGAAATGTGCCGCTAGCCAAGTTGTGTCAAAAACTCGCTGTGGAAAGAATAGTCTATGTTACCCCCTCAATATAACTTTCACTTCCAAAGGAAGGGGCTACCTCAGAACAACATGGTCTATGGAAAATACGTGGGAAATGCGATTCTATATTTATGGCCCTCGTTATGACGTTGGTCACTGGTTCACCATCCTGCTTAAAAAGGAGGAAAATCCCACAGCAATAGGGCCCAATCCCCTCAAGCCAGGAATTAAGCCTCCAAAACCTCCCATGCCTAGATCTACCAGAACCCCTCTACCATCTCATACTTCCAAGTTTCCATCTTTGCCTACTTCCCCAGTCCAGAGTACAGTTGACTCCTGCCCCTGGGAACTAATTAAAGGAACCTTAATTGTACTGAACTCCACACAGTCAGAACTCCTTGCATTTCAACCCATGTATTTGACAGCTTTGTAAATTATTGTGTAATGGTGCAGATACTCCCCAGGGTTCTTTATTATGATGCAGAATCATTTTAAGGTGTACTAGGGGGACAAACAACCTGATTTTGCTGTCATCCAGTGTCCCTTACTCTAGCTATCCTATTGAGGATAGGAGATGCTGCAGGAGTGGGTACGGGAACAGCTGCTATCATCCATGGGTCACAACAAATGGCCTGATTAGAAACAGCAATAGATCAAGACTGGAAGACATTAGAGACCTCCATCACAGTGCTGTAGGAATCCTTAAACTCTCTCTCTGAAGTTGTTTTACAGAACAGGCCAGGATTAGACCTCCTCTTCATGAGGGAGCAGGGCCTCTGTGCTGCACTGAGAGAAGAATGTTGTTTTTATGCTGACCATACTGGAGTTGTAAGAGAATCCATGAGTAAATTGAGAAAATGCCTTGAAGAGTGCCAGAGAGAAAGGGAGATTCAACAAGGGTGGTTTGAGTCATGGTTTACCCAGTCCCCCTCGTTAACTACACTCCTATCAGGCTTAGCTTGACCCCTGATCATCCTTATGGTGTTGCTAACTGTGGGACCTTGTTTGCTTAACCGCTTAGTTTCCTTTCTCCAGGCTCAAATTGGGCAGGAAAAACTCATGGTAATCCGACAGAAATACGCTCCACTGGCAGAAATAGAGTGTGAGACCCCGCAATAATTATGATTCATTACTTTTAAGATTAAATGTAGTAAGAAAAAGGAGTGGGAAATGAAAGAATAAAAGAAATTAAAATTGAAACATAAAGAACCAGGTTTTGTAAAGTTTCCAAGCTGCACTCAGAACCTGAAATTTCTGTGGCAGTTAAGACAATTCCCGGAACTGCCAATTAGATGTGTGTTGAAATCTTCCCTGACCACCTAGTTACTAAACAACCCCTTCCCAGAAACCGTGCAGCTAATCACGTATACATCTCAGGGCTTCAACCAATCAGTTTAAACGTATACCCCTTCTCAGGGCTAACCAATCACCCCCTGTCCGACTTCTTCCTGCCAATGAATGTGCTAATCATGTTTTTGGGTTGTTATTTGATTTTCCCGTGGTATGTTGATTTGCTAAAGGAGGCTATGATGTATGCAAAGTCCCTGCCCTCTCTAAAGAATGTAAATAAACTCTGCCCAAGTTGTTCTTGGGGCTCTTTGTTCTTTGCTCCTCTGAAGTTAGCTCTGAGCCCCAGCATCCTGGACGCCCAATAAACCCTTTGCTGTGGCATGAGACAGTCTCTTGGTGGACTTTTCCTCCGACTTTTGACCGACCTTTTTACCTATGAAGGACCTGAGAGAGCAAAAGTCAAATCCATGTCAACTTCCATGTCAAACAACCTGGTCAGAATGAAGGAATGTGTCTGAATCAGCCTCTCTCTTCTTAATGTAGATTAAATGGACCAAACCAGGCCTGTGTACAGAGCTGTTCCCGGATGCCTATGGTTGATATACCATTCTAACTTGTGAAAGTGTCACAGGAAGTAGGGGCAGCCTCCATCTCATGGGACCATTGGAAGCAACTGTTAGGACAAAGTGGTTTTCCATCGCAGTGACCTCATTCAGTTCCTGAAGGAAGTGACCTACAACACTTCCTTGGTGATGGAACTCTCTGAACTTGGGATCCAGGAAGCCATGCACCCAGAGCATGTCTTAGTTTCAGTCCCAGTGGTCTCAATTGTTTGAATTTACCAAAGACAGAGTCAGTGTTTCTTGGTACCTACTTATGTGATGATGGCCAAATTTCAGGAGAGCTCTGAAGAGCGGCTTTTTCTGAGAAAGCAGGTAGTGGCTCAACCATGGCTCCTGACAACTTCAAAAAGTTTGCAAAGAAGACCAGATCTGAGATAGGACAGGCCATTTCGTGGGAACATAGTATGGCCCACCAGTCAGAGGACACTCAGGATAGTCACAGTCATACTTGGGGAAAGGAGGTGCCGTTGTGGGTGTCGGTGTGAGATTGTGGTTTTGTCTCATGTAGGTTTGGACTGGAAAGTTTCTAGAAAGTCGTTTGACAACACGAGTGTTTCTATGTCTGTGTATCCCACTGTATCCGTGGTTGTAGACATTTGAAATGCGAATGCATCAATAGTTGTGTCCTGTCTAGTATAAAGCTCCCCAGCATTCTTCTCACCCAATTTAAGAATGGAGTGCGGCTTGCCTAATGGAAGGTGAACAGCTACTATCTTCCTAAGTTCCTCTTTTCTTCCTGAATACTGGCCACTCTCCAGAGTATCCTCATGGTTTTGTTTCCAAGATATGTACCACGTCCAAGCTCTGTTACATGGCCATGTACTGGATAGCTGAAGGGAATGGGAGCATCTCAGAAAACTCAGATATCAGTGTGACCAGTAAAGTCTCAGTGGAGAAACCCTGCTTTGGGCCATTTGCTTACTTATGTTTCTATTACCCTGAATGTCAGGAAGGTCTTTGCCTCAGGCCAACCGTTTGTGAAGCCTGAAGAAAACAGTTTTCAAATGGAAATGTATGGGCATCACCTGTGGCTCTTTGCTTAATTGCTTTGGAAAGGGATGTGTCTGGAACAGCCACTTGGCCCGGTGTGGTGGCAGTGGCTTAGATTCTCAGCACCTGATGGATCTAAAGAAAGTTTCCAAGTGTGCATCCAAAACCAAAATGGCCAAAAGAGCAGTCATTGTGGATGAAGTCTCTCACTTTCCTCTGTAAACTTCCTGAGCTAAATCAGGTGAGAATAGGGATCATTTGGGTCAAATCATTTCTTCAAATCCCTGCAGAGGCTAGCCGATAGGGGCTTGCGTTTTCTATGATACCAATTCACATAAAGAATCTATACCAGACAGTCATTAGTCCTCAAATTGAAGAAGCAGATCAGATATAGGGCAGGCCTTTGATCACTCTTGGTTCACAGCAAGGGTGTCCAGGCCACCCTGACTTTAGGCAAATGAGGGACAAGGGTGCTTATTTTGAACAGTGTATTGGGCTGTGCCCTTCATGGAAACCTCCAGCCAGAGTTTATGATGAATGTCTATGTGGAAGAAGATGAGGAGCATGTGGGAGTGTTTTAGTTTTAATTGTGGTCATTTGTGTGGTGGTTGTAAGAGATGCCTGGGTCCACCTGGGCTTGAACTCTGGTGTGATTCTTCTTAGAGAATGCGTTATGGAACTGACTTCAGAGAAGTATTGCCATGAATTGTGTTGGGATTTTAGGAGGCCACACATGAGAGTCGCCCTTGGACACTGAGATCTAAGCCCAGAGTGGCTTTCCACAGAGCACTGGGAATCTCAGCCAGGATATCACATGATTTTATTCTGAAAGACTTGGAAGCCATTGTTGAGAGTCAAAACACACATGGACCTTACATTGTAGACCTCAATGGGGCTGGCTTCATGTGACCTTTTGACCAGTCTTTGGGAACCCTTGCCTGTGAGAGTTCTCTAGATTATTCATTGAAATGTGCTTGCTCTAAATTTAATGGTTCCTTAATGAATTGAAACCCACAGTTTCTCCAACTTCATCTTTGAAAATGGCTAGATAAATACTATGAAATTTTTGAACTTCCCATGGCCACCTGCCACTGGAGAACCTTTGGATGTACAGTTGCTGATCCTGAGTGTACCAGACAGTGCCTTGATTGACTGGGTTTTATGAAAATGGTGTAGAACAGAGATGCCAGTATGTTGGGGCCTGCTGAGTAGTGGGCCAAAAGCTGTTGTGTGCAGGTGTGTGATAAAACATCTGTGGTCGGGACATGTGATTCTGCCATTGACATCCAAATGACTTGTGGCTGACATGTTACAGACAGGAATCACTTATATGTCTGAAACCTCTCCATAAATGGCATTTTGTTATATGGAGACATTTCAGGGCAATGTTCAGAATCAGGTTGCTATGGTCAAAGGGTCAAGCTATGTGGGATAGAAGCCTGGTTGGTGCATTCTCCTGCATACCCGGACCCACCACACGTGACAGGACTCCCTCCAGCACTGTGTACCAGTTGAACTCATTGTATTTCATGAAGCAAATACCAAACTCCCAGTGCAGTAGAAAGAAACACCATGAAAATTGGAGGATGGCCAAATGGCTTCACAATCCACATGCGGAGACACTTAGCTTTCAGTGGCCACAGTTTACCTACAGAGAGAAGTCAGCACTGCTGCCTCATGTTCTTTGAAAAAATTGAAACAATGTTTTCCAGGTCTCATAGATGTAGACCCAGCTTTGATGGTCTCATTTGAATGGAAGCTAAAGCTTCTGACAACAACATATATGTCGAGTGCGCATCGTCAAAGGCATTTTCTCAAGAAGTCTTTAGTCCGGCAGAGCTCCAGGTGTGTGTAGTGTTTACCTTTTAGACCAGGTCGCAAGAAAAGACCACTGACTCAAATTAAAATCAGATTAAAGCAAGCTTATTATTTCCACCACCCTGGCTGCCTCTCCCTCCCAAAACGTCGGGAACAGAAGAGCAGCCCAGCTTTATAGCCCAGAAAGTTACACAAAAGTGGGGTTAAAAATAACAGAATTCTGACAAGCATCACACTAATGGTAGTTTACATTTTTGTTTGCTGGCCCCAACATCAGAATTTTTGAGGACCATTAGAGCCTCAGAGAGTGTCGACTGGCCAGGGAAGGCCAATATTTATGAGGTGTCAACAAAGTTTCAGAGAGGGCTGTTATCTGGTCAGATAGCCAGGCATGGGTGAGTTCAAGGCACGGGCAGGCATTCCAAGCAGGTTCAGATATTGCTGTAATTTATAGTTAAGCCAAAATTATTTTTTCACGGCTTTGTGGCAAGATGGCTCCCAATTTTAATAAAAGATAAGGTTGGGTCAATCATTCCCCCCTTTTCTAATGTGTTCCTTTCTTATATTTGATTGGGTAGGAAGAGCACTGTGGGAATTTTAATCCCTCAGGTAATAGTC
Organism: Callospermophilus lateralis; assembly: GCF_048772815.1. Lineage (NCBI taxonomy): Eukaryota > Metazoa > Chordata > Mammalia > Rodentia > Sciuridae > Callospermophilus > Callospermophilus lateralis. The sequence continues at coordinate 33,448 of NW_027512778.1, forward strand.
TCCCGATTTTTTGAACTCACCCAAAAACACGTCTCCCTGATTATACCTGACTTAATCAATTACTTATATTGATATTCTATTTATTTTTGTCTCCATTGTTGTAAGAAGAGAGGCGTCACTCATTTAGACTTCTTCTGAGCTGAGAGAGGGTGACGTGAGGGGGCACCGCCTGAGGGACATTAGTCGCCTTTTAGAAGTCAGTTAGGTTTGAAGTCTGGATTGGGAAGAACAGGTAGTAAAGTCATCTGGGGATGGGTTCTTCTATGAGAGAAACAAAAAAAACATGAGTACTTAATAAATGTTGCAGCAGCTGGAACATGTCACTGTATAGATGTTTCCTCACCAGTCTTAAATATTCCCAGTTATCAGGACTGTCAACTTAATATTTAACTTTTAGTGTTACATTTGTCCCTCCCCATAAGATTCAGTTTAATAATTTAATGTCATCTGATCTTGCAAAATACTTTTACTAGTATGACCTCTGTGTCTAATAGAGAAACCTTTAATTCTCTTACTCATTGCTGCATAATCATACTAACAAATACCAAGACTATGTGTTTAGGATAAGAATATCTGTAGGCCTTAAACTAAAAACTTCTGCCTCTGGCAGATAATCTTGATAGCCTCTTTTTATAGTTATCAGGCATTGCTGTCTGAGAATCCTTCTTTGTAGCCTTTAGTCTTACTTATTTTGGGAGGCTAACATAAAGTGTATACCTTAAAATATTATTATTACTATTATTATATAAAATGCCCAGGAATGGCTGTAATTTGTTTTTAACTGTCTTTTCTAAGTGTTTAAGATGAAGCAGTCAAACTGACTTTTGTTTCTATCTATTGTGAACAGTCAGCTGAGCTTTTATGGGAGTCATTCCTGGGGAAACTTGAGAGCAGCTTCTCAGTTCTGTTAGTGCCATTTGCGCTAGGTGGGTCCAGGTCTTGTTTGACCATGTGGCTTCCCTCGGAAGCATCAGGGATGTCTCCCTTCTCTGATGACTCTCCTCTTCGTAGCAAATGCACTGATTGGCTTTCTGTTCTCCAGTGGTCTCCTTAATCTCCCTGATCAGGAAGTTATGTGGTTCAGAGTTGCAAAGCTCTTTAGAGAAGTCCCCTGTTCCCTGGATACAGACTGACTCAGAGGGCAAGAGCCAAATATTGGTTTTCTTGTCCCTTTTCATATAACTTTAATTTTAAATCCTAATCTTAAACATCCATCAAATAAATTTTAACAGACTTATATTAAGAGTACTGGGCTTTAATGTCTATAATTTAAAATTATTTATCTTTTTATTATTTGGGATCTGTATTATTCTGTCTGTCTTGTAGGTGATGGATAATTATCTTAAATTAACCAATGTTGTGTTCTTAAAGCAACACTTCTGTAAAACACTAACAGGGAATCTTTATATCACCCATAAGGAAATTACAAAATAAAATTAACAACAGTAAACAAACTTAGTTCGTGTAATAGCTACCCTAAAATTTTTGGCTGAGTTATACATTATATCCTCTGTTTGAGATGCTAGTAATGTTGACAGGAAAAAAAAACTTTTAAAAATATCTTTAAATGAAATAACATCTGACCTACTGCTTTCGTAGTCATTCTCACATAATAAGATGGGACACAGAGCCTTATCTCAGGTAAGGAAGGGCTCTTTATTAATCTTAAGTGTTTTAATTCTAAAGCTAATCTTTGTTTTTTAAATATCATTTTACAAAGTTTACATAAATTGTTTGAGGTCACATGAACATTAGCTAACACCATATGATATAGCATTTAAAACATGAATTAAAAAAAGGCTGAAAGTTTTTAACCTTTACATAGATTAGGCTCTCATTAACTTAAAATACATTTAAATTGTTCCCCAATATAAAAAGTAACATAAAAGTTTACATATCTTATTGACAACAGGTAAATAAATCCCAATATATATATATATATATATATATATATATATATATATATATATATATATATATATATATATATTTTTTTTTTTTTAACCATACAACTTCAGAACACCAGCTTGATATAATGATCTTTTAAAGTTTCTACCTTACAGACTTGTATACCTGGAAGATATGAGCACATTAATAGCATCACAATTGCATTGATTTTTCTACATTAACCAAGTTTAGCTTTTAAAGAAATGGCAGTACAGTGCTCTAAAATAACAGTTCTTACTTAATCAGTTGTTTAATTTTTATGGTTGCTTGCTCTAGAAAAATAAAACTTAATAACCACAATGTTATGGGTAAACTTATGTTTTAAGAAATTTTTGTCTCTTTAACACATGACTGATTTTTACAATCTTATACAGACTTTAGGACAAACTTATACAGACCTTAGTAAATCAATCAGATATCTAACAAAAGTACTCATGAATGAGTAATCCCATATCAAATTTACTTTACTTATTTATCAAAATATTAGACAAATCACATGGTGCAGCCAGCAGATCCTTATTTGTAAAGTCATCTTTTTATATGGAGAGGTTTCAGGGCAATGTTCAGAATAAGGGTCATATGGACAAGGGGGCAATGGGGCAAGCTATGAGGGATAGAAGCCTGGTTGGTGCGTTCTCCTGCACACCCTGACCCACCACACGTGACATAACTCCCTCCAGCACTGTGTCTCAGTTGGGCTCCCTGTATTTTATGAAGCAAATACTAAACTCTCAGTGCAGCAGGAAAAACACCACAAAAAGTGGAGGAGGACAAAATGGCTTCACAGTTCACATGGGGAGACATTTAGTCACCAGTGGTCACTGTTTACCAACAAAGAGAGGATTCAGGCCTCCTGCTTCATGTTAATTGGAAAATAAGAACCCATGTCCTTCAGGTCAAAGTGATGGAGACCCACCTTTGATGTTCTCACTACAAAAGAAGATTAAGCTCCTGAAAACAACCTAAATTTCAAGTGCCCAACCTCAGAGTGAGATTCTCAAAAAGTCCTTAGGCCAGAAGAGCTCCATGTTTGTGGAGTGTTTACCCTGTCCCTTACTTTTAGAAAGTCCTCTACCTCCACCAAAGATGTGAAATCTGGAGCATTTTCCATTCCAGATAGGTATTCACAGATTTTCTAACTCTTCTCCTATAATTGTGTCTTACTTGAGGCGAAAGTAATGTTAAAGCATTGTTCTGGATGAGAGTGGGAAGATTTTTGTGTAGCATATATTTGCATACACATTGGATTCAATTTCCTATTTTCTATTCGAAATACTGAATCCCTGACACTAACGCATACCCTATCAGACTCTGAATACTATTTCTAATAGGATGGAGAAAAATAACCCAAACAGAATAGAAATACAAGCAGTTTAGAGGAGTCATGGTGTATATTTGGACTTGCCTTTTGCATGATACAGAGTAGGAGTTAAATCTAGTCAATTTTTTGTTGAAATAGTTCTCCATGTGTTTTTAAAGTTAACAAATTGTGAATTCCTGTCTCCCTTTCTCTGTAGCCCATTCAGCACATATATTTTTATATGGATATATAGAATCATACCTGGTACCACACATACATTCTTCTGAGGTGGATGAGTTGGCAGATACAAATTGTGAGAAAAGATCACTCCTACTAAACCGTGTTGGAACTGAATATTCAACCAATGGGTGAGCTTCCATGTTCAGTAAAATGAATATTTTTGGATCTGTGGATGATATATATTTTATGATGAATTTTGATTGACATATATGTTGCTATTTTTTTTTCTGTGTGTGTGTGTGTGTTTTGTGTCACTCACCTGTTCTGTAAAACAACTTCAGAGAGAGAGGTTAAAAATTCATGCAAAGCTCTGATGGAGGTATCTAATATCTTAGTTTTGGTCTATTGCTTCTTCTAATTGGGTCATTTGTTGTGTCCCACGGACGAGGGCAGTGGTTCCTGTGCCCACCCCTGCAGCAACTCCTATTCCGAATAGGATGGCTAAAGTGAGGGATATATGTTCCCAGTTGAAACGGGTTGTATGCCCCCCTATTTGATCTTCAAATGAACCTGCATCATGATAGAGCACTCTGGGAAACATCTGCACCATTACACAATTAATCACATCTGTTGACCATTTCATGAAAACATAAACAATGTTTAATTATATACAATTATGCTGTTGTAGGGACGGATAAGGCAAGGCACCTAAGATAGCAAAGAAGACAGCGAAACCGTCCTATTTGGTTGCAACCATATTCAGAGGGCATTGCTTCTGTTGTAATCAATTATTCTCCTGAAACTCAAGTATAGGTAGTTTCAGAATTTTGTACCCAACATGTAAGGGAAGGGGCTCAGAAGTTCACAGTCTGCAGAAGTTCAAAAAAGCCGTTGTTGTTTCTGTTTTTTCCTCGGTTCTGGGCAAGTTAACTTTTCAAGGACACCTGGGAGGGAAAGAGCTTTTTCCTACCTTTCTTATTTTTCGCCCCTGACAGCTGTTACCATGGAGCCCTGATGGTAACTTCTTTATCTTAGAAATATAGCCATCTCTGTAAAGCCCCAGCTCACGGCCAGAGGCCTTGTTCATATATTTTGTGGAAAACAAGTAATGGGGTGTCTAGCATAGAAGTGCTTATTTTTTTAGCCAGTGGCCAAGTATAACAAGGCAACACTAAAAGAGGAAGTTTATCTACATTGAACTCTTTTATAGGGACTCTTTTGCTGAAAGTCCTAAAGTCAGCCATGGTGAAGACTTCTGTAAAAAGTCAGTTAAGAATTTTCTGTAGGCCTGGTACAGAAGGGGAAGACAGGGAAGGTGGGGCTGACAGCAGCTCCGAGGATCTGAGAATAAGGAAAGAGAGATGTAAAAGAATAATGGGAAAGGGGTTTGGTATTTTCCTAGTAACAAAAACTTGAGCTGCAGAACAGGTAGAGCAGAGGGGAAGACAAGAGTGAGTATCCCAAAATGCATGTGAGGGACTTTAAATTTTTAGTAAACTGTTTTCAGTGATGACAAAGCAACTTTAAAGTCCATTTTCATTACATCTTTGATAGGAGTCTGAGGGCTCTCCTCTGCTAGTTTCAGCTTTGTGTTAGCTGGTAAGAGGACCTGGTGGGACCCGGTGCGGGCACGGACAGGAGAAGAGAGGAGTGAGTTGTTGGATGAGAACCTGAGTACCTGCTAACTCAGCAAGGGGGCGATGGTCTGAGAACCTGGAGAGGTTTGGGTTTTTGATCTAATAATTGGAGGGGAGAAATCAGGTTGCTGAGGTGAGAGTGACAGCAGAGACTCTGGAGCACAAGGCTGAAGGTGAGGATCTATTGGATAAGCATAGTTCAGGATATGAGTGAAGGATGGAAAAGGCCTGCCCATAGGGGAATCTCCTTTCACCCTTTTGAGCACTTGCAGAAGTTAAAAAGGTCACACAGGGCTGGGGATGTGGCTCAATTGTAGCACGCTCGCTTGGCATGCGTGCGGCCCGGGTTTGATCCTCAGCACCACATACAAACAAAGATGTCGTGTCCGCCAAAAACTAAAAAATAAATATTAAAAATTCTCTCTTTCTCTCTGTCTCTCGCCTCTCTCTTTAAAAAAAAATGGTCACGCAGAATTTGAGGATCTAGAGACCCCTCTGGGGGCCATCGGTTTTGGTTATCTAATTGGTAATATGGCCAATGCTATGTACTGAATTTGATGAGGAGTCTGTGTTCCATCAGGCAGCCCCTGTATGCTCACATCCCCATGACGTACAGAAAAAGTCGGCCAGGCATTCTGGAATTACTAAAAAGGAGTGATGGATTTTTCCTTTCCCCAGGTCCATGATCCTCTTAGTTATACAAGTCCGATATTTACTGCCATTAGCCCCTTGAACTAGAGAACTTTTATTTGATAGAGGGCCCAATGGGGCCTTAAGCGCTGAGTTTGTTGCCCCTGTATCCCCTTCAAAGTTTACTGGGGTCTCCTCCACTTCAAAAGATACGCTGAGCTCAGGGAGGGGATCTGAGCTCCGACTTTCGTAGTCATGCTGAAGAGTCAGAATGGCTGGCTGGCTTGGCTGCCTCTTTCTAGGGCACTCTTGAACCCAGTGTCCTCTTTCTTTACAGTAGGCACATTGATCTGAGGTCAGGGGTGGCCTCTGGCGTGGGACCAGGTATCCCTTCCTGTCTCCCTGTTTCTTAATTTCTGGCCCTTTTGTTGTTGTGACCGGGACCTTAGTCAACTCCTTAGTCTGTCTTTTGTTTCTTTTATCGTCCTTTTGCTCCCTTCTCTTCCTCAGTTTCTCTCTTATAGTATACTTTCTCAGCTTCTCTGACTAAATCTCTCAAAGTCATATCTTGTAATCCATCTAAGCATTGTAACTTTCTTTAAATATCCAAGGCAGCATGCCCAATAAAGGCCATTGTGACAGATGCCTTTTGATCCTCTGCATGAGGAACGAAAGGAGTATATCTCCTATATGCCTCCGTAATTCTCTCTAGAAACATAGAGGAAGATTCATCAGGCCCGCAGGCGTGGTAGCCACGTCACCCCAAATGGAGTAGGGAAAGAGAAGTGCCGCTGCCCGTGCCCGGATAAGGCCCAGTCACCAGCTGGTGTGGTAGTCACGTCACCCAAATTGTAGTAGGGGCCAAGCAGGCCTCCGCCCACGCCCGCAACAAAAGCAGACCTGTGACTGACCTGCGGAACAGGCACAGCAGCCTGCCACCATGGTAGACATGACACCCCAATTGGAGTAGTGGCAGAGCAGAGCTTTCTCCCGCGCCCAGTACAAGCACAACGGCCAACTGGCGTGGTAGTCACGTCAACCCAATTGGAGTAGGGGCAGAGCAGAGCCTTTGCCCGCAGCCAGAACAGGCCCAGCGATCTGCCAGCATGGTAGTTATGACACCCCAATGGCAGTAGGGCCAGAGCAGAGCCACCACCCGCTCCCGCAAGGTAGGCAGACCTGCAACAGACAGGCGGAACAGGCCCAGCGGCCTGCAAGCGCGGCAGACACATCAACCCATTTGGTTCTTTGAAAAAATAAAAAAAATCGACAGAACATTAGCCATGCTAACGAAGACAAGAAGAGAGAGAACTCAAATTACTAGCATATGGGATGAAAAAGACAACATCATAACAGAAATTTCAGATATACAGAAGATAATCCGAAATTATTTTGAATCTTTGTACACTAATAAAATAGAAGATGGTGAAGGCATCGATAAATTTCTTAAGTCATATGATATGCCCAGATTGAGTCAGGAGGATATAGACAACCTAAACACACCAATATCAATTCAGAAAATAGAAAAAAACATCAAAACACTACCAAGTAAGAAAAGCCCAGGACCTGATGGGTATATAGCAGAGTTTTACAAAACATTTAGAGGAACTAATACCAATACTTTTCAAGTTATTTCAGAAAATTGAAAAAGAGGGAATTCTTCCAAATTCATTCTATGAGGTCAACATCACTCTGATTCCTACACCAGACAAAGACACTTCAAAGAAAGAAAACTACAGACCAATATCTCTAATGAACCTAGAGGCAAAAATCCTCAATTAAATTCTGGCAAATCAGATACAAAAGCATATCAAAAAAATTGTGCACCATGATCAAGTAGGATTCATCCGTGGGATGCAAGGCTGGTTCAATATACGGAAATCAATAAATGTTATTCATCACATCAATAGACTTAAATATAAGAACCATATAATCATCTCGATAGATGGAGAAAAAGCATTCGACAAAGTACAGCATTCCTTTATGTTCAAAACTCTAGAAAAACTAGGGATAACAGGAACATACCTCAATATTTTAAAAGCAATCTATGCTAAGTCTCAGGCTAGCATCATTCTGAATGGAGAAAATTTGAAGGCATTCCCCCTAAAATATGGAACAAATCAGGGATGCCCTCTTTCACCACTTCTGTTCAACATAGTTCTCGAAACACTGGCCAGAGCAATTAGACAGACAAAAGAAATTAAAGGCATATAAATAGGAAAAGAAGAACTTATATTATCACTATTGCAGATGACATGATTCTATACCTAGCAGACCCAAAAGGGTCTACAAAGAAACTAATAGAGCTAATAAATGAATTCAGCAAAGTGGCAGGATATAAAATCAACACTCATAAATCAAAGACATTTCTGAATATCAGTGACAAATCCTCTGAAACGGAAATGAGGACAACCACTCCATTCACAATATACTAAAAAAAAATAATAATTGGGAATCAACCTAACAAAAGAGGTGCAAGTTTTATACAAGGAAAACTACAGAACCCTAAAGAGAAAAATAGAGGAAGATCTTAGAAGATGTAAAAATGTACCCTGTTCATAGATAGACAGAACTAACATCATCAAAATGGCGATATTACGAAAAGTTCTCTATATGTGTAATGCAATGCAATTCAAAATCCCAACGGCATTTCTTGTAGAAATAGAGAAAGCAATCATGAAATTCATATGGAAAAATAAAAGACCCAGAATAGCAAAAACAACACTAAGCAGGAAGTGAGAATCAGGCCGTATAGCGATACCAGACTTCAAACTATACTACAGAACAATAGTAAAAAAAATAGCATGGTACTGGTACCAAAACAGGTGGGTGGACCAATGGTAAAGAATAAAGGACACAGAAACCAATCCAAAAAAATACAACTATCTTAGATTTGATAAAGGGGCTAAAAGCATGCAATGGATGAATGATAGCATCTTCAACAAATGGTGCTGGGAAAACTGGAAATCCATATGTAACAAAAAGAAACTGAATCCCTTTCTCTTGCCATGCACAAAAGTTAAATCAAAATGGAACAAGGAGCTTGATATCAAATCAAGACATGGTGTTTGATAGAAGACAAAGTTGTCTACGATCTACATACTATGGGGTCGCCTCCAAATTCCTCAATAGGACACCCATAGCACAAGCGTTAATAACTAGAATCAACACATGGGACTTACTCAAACTAAAAAGTTTTTTCTCAGCAGAAGAAACAGTAAGAGGGGTAAATAGGGAGCCTACATCCTTGGAACAAATCTTTCCTCCTCACACTTCAGATAGAGCACTAATATCCAGAGTATACAAAGAACTCAAAAAATTAGTCAATAAGATAACAAATAACCCAATCAACAAATGGGCCAAGAACCTGAACAGACACTTCTCAGAGGAGGACATACAATCAATCAACAAGTACATGAAAAAATTCTCACCATCTCCAGCAGTCAGAGAAATGTGAATCAAAACCACCCTAAGATACCATCTCACTCCAGTAAGTTTGGCAGCCATTATGAAGTCAAACAACAACAAGTGCTGGCGAGGATCTGGGGAAACAGGTACACTTGTACATTGCTGGTGGGACTGCAAATTGGTGCAGCCAAATGGGAAAGCAGTATGGAGATTTCTTGGAAAGCTGGGAATGGAACCACCATTTGACCCAGTTATTCCCCTTCTCGGTCTAAAACCTAAAGACCTAAAAAGAGCATGCTACAGGGACACTGCTACATCGATGTTCATAGCAGCACAATTCACAATAGCAAGACTGTGGAACCAACCTAGATGCCCTTCAATAGAAGAATGAATAAAAAAATGTGGCATTTATACACAATGGAGTATTACTGTGCATTAAAAAATGACAAAATCATAGAATTTGCAGGGACATGGATGGCATTAGAACAGATTATGCTAAGTGAAGCTAGCCAATCCCTAAAAAAACAAATGCCAAATGTCTTCCTTGATATAAGGAGAGTAACTAAGAATAGAGTAGGGACGAGGAGCATGAGAAGAAGATTAACATTAAACAGGGATGAGAGGTGGAAGGGAAAGGGAGAGAGAATGGAAACTGCATGGAAATGGAAGGAGAACCTCAGGGTTATACAAAATTACATACAAGAGGAAGTTAGGGGAAAGGGAAAAATAATACAAGGGGGAGAAATTTATTACTGTAGAGGGTGTAGAGAGAGAAGAGAGGAGGAGAGGGGACGGGAGGGGGGATAGTAGAGGATAGGAAAGGCAGCAGAATACAACAGACACTAGTATGGCAATATATGAATCAATGGATGTGTAACTGATGTGATTCTGCAATCTGTAAACGGGGCAAAAATGGGAGTTCATAACCCACATAAATCAAAGTGTGAAATATTATTTATCAAGAACTATGTAATGTTTTGAGCAACCATATATAAAAATTAAAAAAAAAAAAGATAACTAAATTCGGTGAATAATGCACGAGAATCCTAATATTTCTACAGTAACTGACCCAGTTTAAAATCAATGCCAGTAGATTCCTATGGGACATGATGTGTATTTTGACGTTCATTTTTATTCAACAATGGTACATTACTATTTCATGAGTTTATGCACATCATAGGATATATATTTCATCCACAAATTAGCAAATTTATAGGCATTTGATTCAATTTCAATCGCTTCCTGCTTTACAACATATGCATTCCTCCAGGTTTCCTGACTGGTCTATTCATGAGACTTCTTTCCAAACATATTATTTTCGATTTCCATAATCACTTTTGAAACAAAACTCACACACTGTTCATGATAAACCAAAACACTAATATTACCATTAGATGTATAATTGGTGGGAATGAATGATTGTATATCAATATAAGATTTCCTGTAATTTTTAAGATATCAGTTCAATACATTATTTAAAGTTGGAACAAGTTATATTATTTATTCACTGTATTGTCTATTCGTAATTTATCTCTAAATTCATAGACACAGGGTGCACCTCTTTGTAACCCCAATACTAATTTTACGTCTTGAATATATTGCTTCCAGAAATGGTGGAAGAAATACTCATGTCACCTGATCTACATATACATTTTATCACAGTAGTATTCTGGACAAATAATGTAATGGTCACGGTTATGATTGCACGAAGGACTAAATGGAAAGTGAACATGGATTACTAAAAACTTCTATGTCCAGGTTGCCTAATGCTCTCAAATGTCAATCCTATTGGTGACCACATATTTTTTTCTTCCTAATATTATGTATTCAAACTCAACCCTGTTGAAAATGTCTAATCCTATCACTCACTTTATACTTTGCCTGATTTTGTAATGTCTCTATTGATATCTGCTTTTCTACATTTTTTCCCAGCTCATCATAGTGACTGACTCTTCATATGTGCTGACTTTAACAATCACTCTGTAACCAAAACCCTATTGTTAAAGAACTTTTGTTCCAAATGGTATACTCACACTTCTTCCTAAACGTACTATCTTCCTATTTCTATCAACTATCCCTTTTTGACTGGATGTTCTCTTCTACATTCAATCATTATAGTAAATGTCCAGCGAGCTTCACAGGAGGAAACCACCAACAGACTATCTCATGCAACAGCAAAGGGTTTATTGAGTGTCCAGCATGCTGGTGCTCAGAGCTCACTTGAATAGAGCAGATAGCCCTGAGAATAGCTTAAGTAGAGCTTATATACATTACCTGGAGAGGGCAGGGAGGGAAGTTTATTGATGGATCGGGGTGAGTGGGCGATTTGCGTGCAACTGGGTGAGGGAGCACATTCTGCAGTTGGGCAGTTGGGGACAGCACATACTGGGAACAAGATTTGCAAGCATTTCTCAAGATTTCAACAGTGTTTTGTTAAGCATACAGAAAAACAGGAAGTGACAAGTACCTATTTTACTAACCTTTTATTCCCCACTTCTTCTTCTGGCTACTTTTAATCATAAAAATGATCATTGGGGGGGTGTCACATTCTATGTATACTAGTAGGGTATTACCATAAGTTTAACTCGTCCAATTTGAGCCTGGAGAAAAGAAATTACACGGATGAGAAAACAGGGTTTAATAGTTAGCAATAGCATGAGGATTACTATTGGACCGGCCAGGGTTGATAAAAACGTAGTTAACCAGGAAGACTGTGTGAACCAAGACTCAAACCACCTTTTTTGGGCCTCTCTGTCTCGTTGATGCTTTTCAAGGCATCTTTTTAATTTACTCTTAGATTTTATTACAAGTCCAGTATGCTCGGCATACAAACAACTTTCTTTTCTCAATGTAGCACAAAGCCCCCTTCTCTCATGACGAGGAGGTCCAACCCTCGAGTGGTCTGAAAAACAACTTCAGAGAGATAGGTAAAAGACTCATGCAAAGCTCTGATGGAGGTTTCTAATATCTTAGTTTTGGTCTATTGCTGTCATTTGTTGGGTCATTTGTTGAGTCCCTTGGACAAAGGCAGTGGTTCCCGTGGCCACAAGTGCAGCAATTTCTATTCCTAATAGGATGGCTACATTGAGAGATATATATTTTCAGTGGAACCGGGTTGAATGCCCCCCTATTTGATCTTCAAATGAATCTGCATCGTGATAGAGCACTCTGGGAAACATCTGCACGATTACACAATTAATCACATCTGTTGACCATTTCATGAAAACATTAACAATGTTTAAGTATATAGAATCATGCTGTAGTAGGGAAGGACAAGGCAACGCACCTAAGATAGCACTGAAGACAGGGAAACAGTCCTATTTGGTTGCAACCAGATTCAGAGGGCATTGATTCTGTTGTAATCAACTAATCCTCTGAAACCCAAGTTTAGGTAGTTTCAGAATTTTGTACCCAACATGTAAGGGAAGGGGCTCAGAAGTTCACAGTCTGCAGAAGTTGAAAAAAGCAGTTTTTGTTTCTGTTTTTTCCTCGGTTCTGGGCAAGTTAACTTTTCAAGGACACCTGGGAGGGAAAGAGCTTTTTCTTCCCTTTCTTATTTTCCCATTGCCAGCTGTTACTACGGAGCCCAGTTGCTAACTTCGTTAACTTAGAAATGTAGCCATCTCTGTGAAGCCCCACGTCAAGGCCAGAGGCCTTGTTCACATATTTTTGTGAAAAACTAGTAAGGGGGTGTCTGGATTAGGAGTGCTGATTTTTTTAGCCAGTGGCCAAGTAGAACAGGGCAACATGAAAATAGGAAGTTTAACTACATTGAACTTTTTTATAGGGACTCTTTTGCTGAAAGTCCTAAAGTCAGCCATGGTGAAGACTTCTGGAGAAGGTCAGTTAAAGACTTTTCTGTGGGCCTGGTATAGAGGGGAAAGACAGAGAAGGTGGGGCTGAGAGCAGCTCCGAGGATCTGAGAATGAGAATAGAGAGATGTAAAAAAATAATGGGAAAGTGGTTTGGAATTTTCCTAGCAACAAATATTTGAGCAGTAGAACAGGTCAAGCAGAGGGGAAGATGGTAGTGAGTATCCCAAAACGCAGAGGGACTTTAAATTTGTAGTAAACTGTTTTCAGTGATGACAAAGGAACTTTAAAGGCCATTTTCATTACATCTTGGATAGAGGTCTGAGGGCTCTCCTCAGCTGGTTTGAGCTTTGGGTTAGTTGGTAAGAGGACCTGGTGGGACCCAGTGCGGGCACTGTCAACAGAAGAGAGGAGTGAGTGGGTGGAGGGGTACCTCAGTACCTACTACCTCAGCAAGGGGGCAATGGTCTGAGAACCAGCAGAGGTTTGGGTTTTTGATCTAATAATTGTAGTGGAGAAATCAGATTGCTGAGGTGGGAGTGACAGCAGAGACTCTGGAACAGAAGGCTGAAGGTGAGGATCTATTGGATAAGCATAGTTCAGGATGTGAGCGAAGAAGGGAAAAGGCCTCCACATAGTGGAATCTCCTTTCACCCTTTTGAGCACTAGCAGATGTTAAAAAGGTCATGCAGGATTTGAGGATCTAGAATCCCCTCTGGTGGCCATCAGTTTTTGTTATCTAATTCGTAATATGGCCAATGCTGTCTACTGAATTTAATGCAGGGTTTGGGTTCCATCAGGCAGCCCCTGTACGCTAACATCCCCATGACTTACAGAAGAAGTCGGCTTTTCCCCCACACAGCCATGGCTGTTTTTGGCTTTGACAGTCGGCAGGGTAAACACAGTAATCTAGGCTAGCCAACCTGCATCTGGCTCGTGTGTCCCTACATCCATAATATTTGTTTCCATTATCTATGGTAAGGAAGGGATTTAATGGAATTTTAGTGGGATCCTCTTCATCAGGGATATCCCATTAGGAAAGACCTATAGCCAGCTGACAAATGTCTGGGTGGAGAGATGGTCACCAGGTCCCTAAGTGGGCTGCATGCAAGATAGATTATACTTCTTTTCCAGTAGAATTTGTGATCAGCCATCGCTGCTGAATGGGCTGATGAGGGTTAGGACTACTTGTGGCCAAGGGGAGAGTCTATAGGCTTATCCACACGGTGAATATGCAATTTGAAAGTGTTACCAGTCTTTTCCAGTTTCCAGCCAGAGTGTGGACAGGGCGCAGGCTTGAGATGAGAGGCATGGATCCAGGAAGTGATTCCGTTTACCTTTACCACTATAGATGTTATAAGTAGCACCTGGTATGGTCCTTTCCAGTGGGGTTCCAGGGATGACACCTGATATCATCTTACATAGATGAAGTCTCTTACTTGATATCGATGTGTAGTCCCCTCGTCCCCAGTTTGGTAAGGAGTGGCCAGCTGTTTCCACAGGTATCACTGAGATCTTTCAAGAGCTTTAAGTCTGTCAAACAAGGGGGTGTGAAAGGGATTGTTAGGTCTTAGAGTTGGGCTTTGGTCCGTTACTGGAAGAGAGGCACCCTAGATATTCACAGGGGGTGTGGTTACTCAAAGAAACAGAGGGCATATTTCTTGCACGAAACATTGTATAAGGCATGAGCATAGTCCAATCATTTATGCTGGTCTCTAAGCTTAATTTCGTTGAGGTCTCTTTAATGGTTCTATTTATTCTTTCTACCTGTCCTGAACTCTGGGGTCTGTAAGCACAATTAAACTTCCAATGAATCCCCAGGTTCCTGGCTAACCCCTGACTTACTTGGGCCATGAACACCGGTGCATTATCAGACCGTATTACCTTTGGCAGGCCGTATCTTTGAAAAATGTCTTTCAGGATCTGCTTGACCACCATTAGCACTGTTTCTTTTTTTTTCTTTTAGTGGGGAAGGCTTCAATCCATCCTAAAAAATGTATCTACAAAGACTAGAAGATATTTATGTCCATACCTTGCTGGCTTAATTTCAGTAAAGTCAACTTCCCAGAATTGTCCTGGTCTGGTTCCTCGTAGGTGCTTTCCTGCAGGAAGCTTGGAAGGGTAAGAATTTATCAATTGATGGACTCTACAGGCTTTTTTTTTACCCATTCAGTTATTTCTTTTTGCTGTGAGTCAGTTAGTGGAAAACTCTGTTCTTGATACTTCAGAAATACCTGCAGTTTCTTTGAACCAAGGTGAGTGAGTTGATGTGCATTTTCTACTGACGTATTTAGAGCTGTGACTATAGGAGTTTTTACTGAAGGATTTAGAAATTCCACTTGGGGGCCTTCAGGGTTAAAAGTTATTTTGGACCGGAACTTGGTGAGCAGATCTCTGCCCATCAATGGGGCTAGGAATTCTGGGATTACTAGGAAGGAGTGATGGATTTTTCCTTTCCCCAGTTCCATGATCCTCTTAGTTGTCCAAGCCCGATATTTACTGACATTAGCCCCTTGAACTAGAGACCTTTTATTTGATAGAGGGCCCAATGTGACATTAGGGGTGAGTATATTGCCCCTTTATCCACTTCAAAGATTACTGGGGTCCCCTCCACTTCAAAAGTTACCCTGAACTCGGGGAGGGGATCTGAGCCCCGACTTTCATACTCATCCTCCAGAGTCAGAATGGCTGACTGGCGTGGCTGTCCCTTTCTAGGGCACTCTTTGGCCCAGTGTCCTTTTTTTTTTACAGTTGGTACATTGATCTGAGGCCAGGGGTGGCCTCTGGCATGGGACCAGGTATCCCTTCCTGTTTCCCTGTTTCTTAATTTCTGGCCCTTTTGTTGTTGTGACCAGGACCTTAGTCAACGCCTTAGTCTGTCTTTTGTTTCTTTTATCCTCACTTTGCTTCTTTCTCTTCCTCAGTTTCACTCTTAAGGTATATTTTCTTGGCTTCTCTTACTAAATCTCTCAAAGTCATATCTTGTAATCCATCTAAGCATTGTGACTTTCTTTTTAATATCCAGGGCAGCTTGCCCAATAAAGGCCATCATGACAGATGCCTTTTGATCCTCTGCCTGTGGATCAAAAGGAGTATATCTCCTACATGCCTCCATAATTCTCTCTAGAAACATAGAGGGAGATTCATCAGGCCTTTGAATAATCTCTATTACCTTGGCCAAATTAGTTGGTGGCCTAGTGGCCACTTGGAGGCCCACTATTAGAACCTGGCGATAAGTGGACAGATGCTTTCTAACTTCAATGTTGTTGGTGTCCCAGTTGGGTTGTTTCAAGGGAAAACCAGCTTTGATTAAGTTGGGAAAATGTGTCCGTCTTTAATCTGGTCGGAGGACATTTTTTTATAGCTTCCAGGAAGATTCTCTTTTGTTCCTCTGTCGTGAAGAGAGTCCCTAGGAATTGTTGACAGTCATCCCAAGTAGGCAGGTGTGAAAACATCAATGACTCAACCAGACCTGTGAGCCCGATGGGGTCCTCGGAAAAAGGGGGATTGTTATTTTCCAGTTATATAGGTCGGAAGAGGAGAAAGGCCAATATTTGTAGGCTTGCATTTTCCCCCCATGGCCTTCGTCAATCAATGGTCCGTAGGGACATAGGGGGAGCATCACAGGAGGTCCAGGGTTTTCAATCATTCGCCACCATCAAGTTCCCTTAGCTGGGCTAGCTTCCTCCTGCGGAGGAGGGGCTGTGTGTGCTGCGGGGGAGTTATCTGGAGGGCGCTGGGCCAGCTTAGATTCCTCCAATGGTAGAGAGGCTGAGTCAGCTGCAGGAGAATCACTTAGAGGGTGTTGGTGGTTGGGGGACGAGGGCAGGGTATAATAAGGGGGAAGAGAGTACAGTAGAGTCAAATCTTGTGACTCAGGGATTACAAAGGGTGGAGGAGGAGGAGGAGCAGAGGGTTTGAGAGATCATGGGGGAAGGAGTAGGAGCAGGGGAAGGGACAAAGAAAGGCTTCACCCATTGAGGAGGAGATTTGCAGAGGTCCTGCAAAGTTAAGATATATGGCTGTTGATCCGGATGGCTATGTGTGCCTGGGTGAAAGACAATATCTCTGACTTCCTAAATTAGTGGGAAATAGAAAGATCCTTCTAGGGGCCATCCAAATTCAAAGGTGGGCCATTCTGAGGCACAGAGATTCCGAAAGGTCCAACGTTTTACTAAAAAAGAAAGATTCTGAGCCCTTAAGCGGACTTTGGTCCAGTGATCAAGGGTCAGGGACAGGGGCATTGAAGTGCTGTGTCCCATAATGAAAGATACACAAAGAGTGAATGCAAGACACACGACACAGACAAGACAAGACAATAAAGACATTCAATGGACATCCAAAACTGAGACCAGGACTGAGTAGCCAGCAAAACCCAATGGCCTGGCAATTCCGAATCCGATACAAAATATTACTGAGTCGAGGAGACTATTGTTCCTCGATTTCCCGAGTCTTTGGGAAGTCCCCCAGGGACGTGGCCTGCGGCTCTGTGACACGTCTGTCAGCCACCATCGGAGAGAACTCACGCTCTTCATCGACAGCCATTTTGCCAAGCCCTAACCTTAACACTGAAACAAGAAAGAGGGGCCTTACTTAACCCGAGAGGAACCCGTTAGGGTCTTTTGTCCGCCGCTGCCAAAACTCGGTGGAATCTCCATATGTAAAGGTCGGGCGAGCATGGAAGGAAGAGACCACTAACAGACTGTCTTATCCAACAGCAAAGGGTTTATTCTGGGTCCAGCATGCTGGGGCTCGGAGCTCACTTGAATAGATCAGAGAGCCCTGAGAACAGTTTAAGCAGAACATATATATTTTCCTTGGAGAGGGCAGGGAGGGAAGTTTACTGATGGTTCAGGGCGAGTGGTCGGTTTGCGTGCAACCGGGTGAGGGAGTACATTCTACACTTTGGCACTTGGGGACAGCACATTCTGGGAACAAGATTAGCAAACAGTTCTCAAGATTTTAACAGTGTTTTGTTAAGCATACAGAAAAACAGGAAGTGACAAGTACCTATTTTATTAACCTTTCACTACCGACTATCCTTTTTGACTGAATGTTCTCTTCTACATTCTATGATCCAAAGTACAAGGTCTTATGCCATTGTATATCAATTTATTCAAAGCTAAGTATCCCAATCAAGGGCCCAGTGCCCTTCTGGGCTTCAAATGTTACTTTGATTTCTGTTTTTATACATATATTTCACCTATATATTTTTATACATATTGCAGGTTCCCAATACCATTATTTATTCAGCATAATGATTCCTAACCCAAATCAAACATGTTATTAACCCTAACCATACATGGTTCCCTCAATCTAACTTTACAGAAGAGCAGGGACAGAGTTGGTCTTACAATACAGGAATATAGGGAATCTTCCACCTGCTGATAACCTCAAAGGTCCATGCAGATATAATCTCTGGAGAAGATGTAGGCAACTCTGAAAGACCTGAGAGTGCAAAAGTCATCTTCCATGGAAAACAACCTGGTCAGGGTGAAGTGTTCTGTCTGAATCAGGCTCTCCATTCTTAATGTAGAGAAGATGGACCAAATGAGACCTGTGTGGAGAGCTGCTCCTGGGTGCCTATGGGTGATATACCATTCTAACTTGTGAAAGTGTCACAGGAAGCAGGGGCAGCCTCCATCTCATGGGAAGCTTGGAAGCAACTCTTAGGACAGATTGGTTGCCAAGGCAGTGAACTCATTCAGTTTCTGACGGAAGTGACCTCACCTCACTTCCTTGGTGATGGAACTCTGTGAACTTGCAATCCAGGAAGCCAGTCAAACATTGACAGTCCCAGTCCCAGTCTCAGTGGTTATACTTTTTGAATTTCCCAACGACAGAGTCAGTCTTTCTTGGTACCTACTAATGTTAGGATCGCCAAATGGCAGGAAAACTCTGAAGAGGGGCCTTTCCTGAGAAAACAGGTAGTGGCTCACCGCTGGCTCCTGACAACTTCAGAGAGTTGGCAAAGGACACAAAATCTGAGACAGGACAGACCATTTCGGGGGAACGTAGAATGGCCCACAGTCAGAGGACACTCCAAATAGTCACAACCTACTTGGAGGAAAGAGGTGCCTATGTGGGTGTGGGTGTGGGTTTGTGGTTTTGGCTCATGTTCTGAGAAGAGGTAGGAAATGAGGTTTGTTTGGTTTGCGGTGAATTGTTTCTAGTAAGTCATTTGACAATGCGAGTGTTTCTGTGTCGCTGTATCCCGCTGTGTCCGTTATTGTAGATATTAGAAAAGAGAAAGCATCAATGGATGTGTCCTGTCTTTTAGAAAGCTTACCAGCATTCATGCTGCCCAATTTATAAATGGAATGTGGCTTGCCATAATGATGGGCAACACCTACGATCTTCCTTAGTTCCTGTTTTCTTCCTGAAATCTGGCCACTCTCCATAATAGGCTCATGGTTTTGTATCCAAGATATGTACCACCTCCGTGCTCTGTGACATGGCCATGTACTGAATAACTGAAGTGAATTGCGAGCATCTCAGAAAACTCACATACCTGTTTAACCTGTAAAGTCTCATTGTTGAAACCCTGCTTTGGGCCTTTTGCTTACCTATTGTTCTGTTTCCCTGAATGTCAGGAAGGTCTTTGCCTCAGGACAACGCTTTGCGAAGTCTAAAGAAAACCTTTTTCAAATAAAAAAGAATGGGCATCAGCTGTGGCTCTTTGCTTAATTGCTTTGCAAAAAGATGTGTATGAATCAGCGTCTTGGCCCTGTGTTAGGCTGTAGCTTAGATTCTCAGCAACTGATGGATCTAAAGAAACATCCCATCTGTGCATCCAAAACCAAAATAGCAAAAGAGCAGTCATTGTGGATGAAGTCTTTCGCCTTCCTCTGTAAGGTTTCTGACATCAATCAAGTGAGAATAGGGATCCTTTAGGTCAAATGAGTTCTTCAGTTCCCTGCAGAGGCTAGCCCATAGGTGGTTGGGTTTTCTCATGACTCCAATTCATATAAAGAATTTAAACCCCACAGTCAGTAGTTCTCAAATTTGAGAAGTGGATCAGTATTAACGGCAGGCCTATTTGATCACTCCTGGTTCAAAGGAAGGGTGTCCAGGTCACGCAGAATTTAGGTAAATGAGGGGCAAGAAAGCATATTTTGGACACTCTCTTGGGCTGCATTCCTCATGAAAATCTCCAGTCAGAGGTTATGATGAGTGTCTATATGGAAGAAGATGAGGGCCATGTGGGAGTGTTTTGGATTTAATTGTGGTTATTTTTGTGGCAGTTGGAAGGGATGACTGAGTCCACCTGGGTTTGAACTCTGGTGTGATTCCCCTTAGAGGCTGAGTACAGGAACTGAACATAGAGAAGTATTGCCATGAATTGTGTTGGGATTTTAGAAGACCAAGCATGAGAGTCACCATTGGAAACTGAGATCTAGGCCCAGGGTGGCTTTTCAGAGACCACTGGGAATCTCAGGCTTGATATCACATGATTTTATTCTTAACGACTTGGCAGTCTTAGTTGAGAGTCAAAACACACATGGACGTTACATTGTAGACCTCAATGGGCCTGGATTTATGTGACACTTTGGCCAATCTTTGGGAAACCTTGCCAGTGAGAGTTCTCCAGAACTTCATTTGAAATGAACTTCCACAACATTTAACGGTCCCTGAATGAATTGAAACCCACATGCTGCCAACTTCATCTTTGAAAAATTGCTAGATAAATACCATGAAATTTTTGAAATTCCCATGACCAGATGGCACTGGAGAAACTTTGGTTGTCCTGTTGCTGAACATGATTATTCAGGACAGTGACTTGATTGACTGAGTTTCATGAAAATGGTGTATAACAGAGATTCCAGGAAGTTGGACCCTGCAGAGTAGTGGGCCTAGTGCAGTGAAGGGCAGGTGTGTGATAAAAAAAAATCTGTGGTGGGGCCATGTGGATCTGCCATTGTCTTCCAATTGGCTTGTGACTGACATGGTGCAGCTAGCAGACGCTTCTATGTAAAGGTATCTTTTTATATGGAGAGGTTTCAGGCCAATGTTCAGAATCCGGTTGCTATGGTCAAGGAGGCAAGCTATGTGGAAGAGAAGCCTGGTTGGTACATTCTTCTGCAGGCCCTGACCCACCACAGGTGACAGAACTCCCTCCAGCACTGTGTCCCAGGTGAATTCCTTGTATTTCTTGAAGCAAATACGAAACTCCCAGTGCAGTAGCAAGAAACACCAGGAAAACTGGAGGATGACCAAATGGCTTCAGAGTCCACAAGAGTAGACAATTAGTCCCCAGTGGCCACAGTTTACCTACAAACAGAAAATTAAAGACAGATTCCTCATGTTTATTGGAAAATAAGAAATCATGTATTCCAGGTCACATAGAAGCATACCCAGATTTGATTGTCTCACTACAAAGGAAGCTAAATCTCCTGACTACAACACATATTTCAAGTGCCCAACCTCAGAGGCAGTTCCTCAAGAAGTCTTTAGTCCAGCAGAGCTCCATGTTTGTGGAGTGTTTACCCTGTCCCTTACTTTTGGAATCTCCTCTACCACCTCCAAGTTTGTGAACTCGTGAGCATATTTGATTCCAGATATGTATTCACAGATTTTCTAACTATTCTCCTCTAATTGTGTCTAACTTGGGGCCAAGGTAATCTCAAGGCATTGTTGAGAGTGGGAAGGTACTTTTGTAGCATATATTTGCATAAACATTGGAATCATTTTCCAAATTTTCATTCGAAATACTGAATTCCTGACACAAACCCATGCCAACTAGACTCTGACTACTAATTCTAATATGATGGAGAAAATTAACCCAAACAGAATAGAAATACAAGCAGTTCAGAGGACGAATGGTGTATCATTGGAATTGCCTTTTGCTTTATATTGGGTAGGAGTTATAAATCTAGTCAATTTTTTGTTGAAATGGTTCTCCATGTGTTTTTCAAGTTAACAAATATGTGAATTCCTGTCTACCTTTCTCTGTATCCTATTCAGCGCATGTATTTTTATATGCACATATAGAATCCTACCTGGTACCACACGTACATTCTTGTGAGGTGGCTCACTTGGCAGACACAAATTGTGAAAAGAGATCACTCCTACTAAACGCTGTTGAAACTGAAAATTCAAACTATTGATGAGCTTCCTAGTACAATAAAATTATACATGAATCCATGTTCAGTAAAACGAATTTATCTGGATCTGTGGATGACATATATTTCGTGGTGAATTTCAATTGGCTTATATTGCTACTTTTTAATGTCTGTTTGTGTGCGTGCCTGTGTGTGTGTGTGTGTGTGTGTGTGTGTGTGTATTTATATATATATATATACACACACACTCTACAGATTTTTCAAAATATGAAATATATGTGTCTTATTATACACTCCGTAATTTCATTCATATTCATGTATGTGGATTAATAATCAACTTTTCACAAGATTATTCTGAGAAATATTCATCCACCTGAACTACATATTTGATTCCTAGTACTGAAAACTAACAGTAAATGGTGCATACAAATCCTAATATCTCTGCAGTAACTGACACAGTTTTATATCAATGCAAGTAGATTCCTATGGGACGTGATGTGTATTTTGTCTTTCATTTTTATTCAATACTGGTACATTACTTTTTCTTCAGTTAATGCACATGGTAGGATATATATTTAATCCACTAGTTCAGAAATTTATAGGCATTTTTGTCTTACTTTCCATCACTTCCTTATTCAGAAAACATGTTTTCCACAGGGTTTCTTGACTGGTCTTTTCATGAGACTTCTTTCACAAAATGCAAAGGTCACACTAATGTTTGTACCGAAGTCTAAATGGAAAGTGAGTATGGATTACTAAAAACATCTATGTCCAGGTTGCCTAATGCTATCAAATGTCAATCCTATTGGTGACTACATATTTGTTTCTTCCTAAGATTATATATTCAACCTCAACACTGTTGAAAATGCCTGATCCTATCACTTACTTTATACTTTGCCTGATTTCCTAATGTCTCTATTGATATATGGTTTCCTACATATTTTCCAGAGTTCACCAATGTGACTGGCTCTTCACATGTACTGATATTTACATTCATTCTCTACCCGAAACCCTACTGTTAAAGAACGTTTGGTTCAAATCGTATACTCACTCTGCTTTCTAAACCTACTGAATATCTTCCTAATCCTACTGACTATCCTTTTGACTGGATGTTCTTTTCGACATTCAATCATCCAAGGTACAAGGTCCTATGCCATTGTATATCAATTTATCTGAGACATCTGTGCAGAATATAATTCAAAGCTGAGTATCCCAATCAAGGGCCCAATGCACTTCTGGGTTTCAAATCTTACCTAGATTTCTGTGTTCATACTTATATTTCACCTATATATTCTTGTAAATATCGCAGGTTCCCAAAACCATTATTCATCGCACAGAATGATTCCTAACCCAAATCAAACCTGTTATTAACCCTAAGCATACACTGTTCCATCAATCTATCTTTACAATAGAGCAGGGACAGAGTTGGTCTTACAATACAGGAATTTAGGGTATCTTCCACCTGCTGAAACCTCAAAGGTCCATGCAGAAATGATCCCTGGAGAAGACTTAGGCAGCTATGAAGGACCTGAGAGCGCAAAATCATCTTCCATGGCAAAAACACCGGTCAGGATGAAGTATTGTGTCTGAATCAGTTGCTCTGTTCTTAATGTAGAGAAGATGGACAAAACCAGGCCTGTGTGGAGAGCTGTTCCATGGTGCCTGTGGTTGATATACCATTCTAACTTATGACTGAGTCAGAGAAAATAGGGGCAGCCTCCATCTCATGGGACCTTTGTAAACAACTGTTAGGACAAAGTGGTTGCCAAGGTATTGACCTCATTCAATTCCTGAAGGAAGTGACCTACCTCACTTCCTTGGTGATAGAACTCTCTGAACTTGGGATCCAGGAAGCCAGGCACCCAGAGCCAGTGCCAGTCCCATTCCCAGTGGGCATACTTGTTTGAATTTTCCAAGGACAGAGTCAGTCTTTCTTGGTACCTCCTGATGTGAGGATGACCAAATGCCAGGAGAACTCTGAAGAGGGGCCTTTCCTGAGAAAGCAGGTAGTGGCTCATTGCTGGCTCCTGACAACTTAACAGAGTTGGCAAAAGGGACCTGATCTGATACAGGACAGGCCATTTGGGGGGAACATAGTATGGTCCACCAGTCAGAGGACACTCCGGATAGTCACAGACCTAGTTGTGGGAATGAGGTGCCTTAGTGGGTGTGGGTGTGAGTTCGTGCTTTTGTCTCATGTTCTAAGAATAGGTAGCAAAGGTGGTTTGTTTGGTTTGGAGTCGACTGTTTCTAGTAAGTCGTTTGAGAAGGCGAGTTTTTCTATGTCTGTGTATCCACTGTGTCCGTGGTTGTAGTTATTAGAAAAGCCAATACATCAATGGAGGTGTCCTGACTAGTAGGAAGCTTCCAGGCATTTATTCTGCCCTTTTTATGAATGGACTACAGCTTGCCTTATGGATAGACAACACCTACTATCTTCCCAAGTTCCTGTTCACCTCCTGATTTCTGGCCTCTCTCCAGAATAGGCTCATGGTTTTGTGTCCAAGATATGTACCACCTCCAAACTCTGTGACATAGCCATGTACTGGATAGCTGAATGGAATGAGAACATCTCAGAAACCTCAGAGATCAGTGTAACCAGAAAAGTCTCAGTGGAGAAACCCTGCTTTGGGCAATTTGCTTACCTATGGTTCCCTTGCACTGAATGTTAGGAATGTCTTTGCCTCAGGCCACCCGTTTGTGGAGCCTGAAGAAAACAGTTTTCAAATTGAAATGAATGGGCATCACCTGTGGCTCTTTGCTTAATTACTTTGGAAAGGGATGTGTCTGAATCAGCCTCTTGGCCCTGTGTGAGGTTGTGGCTTTGATTCTCAGAACCTGATAGATCTAAAGAAAAATCCCATGTGTGCATCCAAAACCAAAATTGCCAAAAGAGCAGTCATTGCTGATGAAGTCTTTCACCTCCCTCTGTAAGTTTTTTGACCTCTATCAAGTGAGAATAGGAAAGATACACCAAGTCAATTGATGGCTCCTATTGGAAAAATTCTATCACTGATGACAGCATCAGCATAAGTACCCCAACACTACGACAATTCGCTGCAGCAGCAGATAGTTCACAATGCATACAAGTGAGTTCACAATGCATACAAGTGATACATAATCCAGGCAAGTTCTGCAAGCAGTTCAGTGATGGCTATTGCAGAATCTGTAGATTGGTTTTATCTTTGTCTTCACTGGCACTGGGATGAAAATAGGAATTCTGGCAGTAATGGCTAAAGAAAAAATTATGTAACATTCCTGAGGGCACTAAAAGAAAACAATTTTCTTAACAATTTACATTATCTTGAAGAGAATAATTAAATATAATGAAAAGGAAAAGTGAAAGTAAACAAGCACGTCTGTTAACCTCCTATTTTTTCACATATTAAGACAATCCTGAACAGTTGTTTTCCCAATTTAAATTAAACAATTTAATTCACGTGAATAAAAAAAAATGGATATATTATTTCATTAGCACTCATCATATGTGATATATGGACATACGCACATTCAAATATATAACAAAAAACACAAGTGTGCACACATAATAAATACATACAACACATAATATAATAGTAAAGGCCTTATAACTTTTTACATGTGAAATCATCATTGCAATGTTTAAAAACTCTATAGTCAAAAAATAGAACTGATAAGCAAAACATTATCCTAGGTCTGTATGAGCTCAAAAAAAAAAAAACAAAAACAAAAGAGAACTTCATGATGTGGGAAAGGGCAATAATAAAATAGATATTGAAAAAAGCATCCCTGTTCTGTCGCAGATGTAAGGATAGCCAAACTGGAGTTTTCGATATCAGCTGTTATGGATTTGAGCCAAATCATCTTATTTTGGTCTATTGAAAGCGCTTCAGTTAATCTCTCTGGAATCCAAATCGGCTGCTGTTCTCCTTGTGGAAACACATAAACAGACCCCCGACTCCAGGCAATCACTGGGTCGGGACCTTAGTTAATCTCTATGGAATCCAAATCGGCTGCTGTTCTTCCTGTGGAAACCAAAAAACATACCTCCAACTCCAGAAAATTAATGGGTCAGGACCTTTCCATTTTCCTGTTAGAATATCCTTCCAAAGTACCTCGGGCTTATACACATTTTTTGGACACTTATGCCTTTCTGCAGCACTAAGTCCTGAAAATCCAAATTTAAAAAGTTTAGATTAAAAAGGGTTATTTTAATTTTATCTTTGGGGAATTTATATTCCTTCCCAATTCTGTCTTCTTACTTTAATGAGTACATTTTAATAGTGTGATATGCTCTTTCAACTATGGCTTGTCCCTGTGGATTGTATGGGTTTCCTGTTATATGAGTAATGCCAAATGATGAGCAAAATGGTTTAAAAGAGGTAGAAGTATAACCGGGGGCATTATCTGTTTTTTACTGTTTTGGAATGACCACAGTGGCAAAATTTTGTAAGCAATGAGCTATAACATCTTTAGTTTTTTTCCCCAATGAAGGGAGCCCATCAAAAATCCAGAAGAAGTATCAACTGTAACATGCAAATATTTTACTTTTCCAAATTCTGGCAAGTGTGTGACTTCCATCTGCCATATATGGTAAGGTATCAATCCTCTAGGATTGACTCTAAGATTAAAATGTGGTAAAATGGTCACACAATTTTGACATTGTTTTATTATTTGTCTAGCTTGCTCCTTAGTTATTTTAAAATGCTTTTGTAAAGTATTAGCATTGATATGGAACTTTTCATGAAAATTTATAGCTTCTTCTAGTGTAGAGAAAATATGTATGTATGTCATGTGTAGTTTTACCTGCTAAATCATTGCCCAAACTAAGGGCTCCAGGCAATCCTGTATGTGCCAAGATATGTCCTATTAAGAATGGATCTTTTCTGTCCCAGATTAGACTTTGTATACTGGAAAGCAAAGAGAAAACAGTAGAGGAAGGGGAAATCCTACCAGCATCTTCAAGGGATACTATAGCATTAACTATATACTGACTATTGGAAAATAAATTAAACACAGAATCTTTAAACATCACAAAAGCTTATAATACTGCATTAAGCTCTACCTTTTGAGCTGATTGTTGGGGTGCTAAAAATGTAAAAATTTGATCAGGTGTAACTATTGCTGCTGTACCATTATTTGACCCATCAGTGAATATATTTGGAGCATTCATGATAGGTGTTTTCTTGTAATTTTTGGAAAAATTACAGGATGCAATGACCCAAAAGACAATAAAAGATTAGATGGTAAGTGGTTATCAAATGAAACATTAGATTTACACAGGATTATTGCCCAAGTATTTAACTCATTAGCTAATTCATCAATTTGATTCATAGTGTATGGAGTAATAATTTTATTGGGAGAAATTCCAAACACTCCCTTTGCTGCTTTTATTCCTATTAGTATTAATTGTCCCTAAGCCTCAGGATACCTAGTAATAATAGTGTTAAAAGAATAAGATAAATGTATCCATAATAATGGACCTTCTTGCCAAAATACTCCTGTAGGAATATTTTTTTGTTGGTAGCACAATGAATAATAGAGGCATTATTTTATCAAATCTATCCAAATGCATATTTCCCATATATGTTTCAATGATTTTTAATGCCTTTCTTGCTTCAGGCATTAACATTCTGGGTGAATTTGGATCAGATGGACCTTTTAGGATATCAAATATAGGTCCCAACTCTCCTGTTGGTATACCTAGATAAGGCCTTATCCAATTAATGTCTCCTAATAACTTTTGAAAGTCATTAATTGATTTGAGTTGATCTACTCGTATTTGAATTTTTGGTGGACTGACCATGGTTGAGGATAATAGAACTCCTAAATAATTAATTGGAAAATTTAATTGTACTTTATCAATTGATATCCCTAGATTATAATTTTTTAATAAGTTTGTAAGTGTGGCATAACATTCTAGCAATGGGTTTTTAACTTGTGTGCTAATAACACATCATCCATATTGTGAAATATTTGTAGTTCAGGATTTTGATTTCTAAGTGGCTGGATTACTTTGTTAACATAAATTTGACAAATAGTTGGGCTGTTAGCCATCCCTTGAGGGAATACTTTCCACTCATACCTCTTATCAGGACCTTCATGATTCAGTGCAGGGATAGTAAATGCAAAACTTGGACTATCCTCAGGAAGAATTGGAAATGAAAAAAAAAACAATCTTTAATATGTATAACTAAAACATACCAAGTTTTTGGCAAAGCAGACAATTGAGGAATCCTTGATTGAGCAGGTCCCAAAATAACCATCTCATTATTAATGGCTCTTAAATCTTCCAATAATCTCCATTTACCAGATTTCTTTTTGATGACAAAAATGAAAGTATAATGGGGAGATACAGAAGGTTGTATATGTTCTTCCGCTAAATGTTGTTTGACCAGGAACTGGGCTGCTTGTATCTTTTCTTTAGTCAGGGTCCACTGAAGAACCCATACTGGTCTTTCTGATTTCCAAGTAATTTTTATTGTCTCAGTGGCCCTTTCTGAAAATCCAACCCATGTCTGTCTGTTGCTTGGTCTATTTGTATTGGTGCTGATATACCTTGATCTTGTTTTTCTAATCTTTTTCCTTTCCTAAAACCTTCTCTAGCCATAATAGTGGGTGCATTTTGATTGATGTTATTTGTTAATGTCAAACCTAATTGATCTAGGACATCTCATCCCCATAAATTTACGGGAAGATGATCCAATACATATGGCTGTATAGTTCTTTCACATTCTTCAGGATCCTTCCAATCCAATGCCATTGCACTTCTATGGGGATTAGTTGCCACTCCTAGGTCTCAAAGTATTTTAGTGTACTGTTGTAATGGCCAATGTTTTGGCCATTCTTGATGAGAGAAGATGCTAACATCTGCACCTGTATCAAGTAGCCCATTAAATTCATGTCCTTGAATATTTAGTTTTAGCCTGGGGCGAGAATCTAAATTTAAAGAAAGCATAACCAAATCTACACCTGTGGAGCCTAATCCCTTGGAACCTCTTTCTACAGCACGACTGGAAAATTGATCATGCAGACTGAGTATTATTAGTAACTGTGCTATTCTATCTCCTGGTGAAATTACTGATATGTCCTTTGGAGAACTGGGTATAATTTTATTTCACATTCATAATCGGGATCAATTACCCAAGGACTTATCATAAGTCCTTTTAGATTAGAAGAGCTGCGTCCCAATAATAAGCCTACCGTTCCTTTGAGAAGAGGTCCTCTCACCCTGTGTGAATGATTTGAACCCCCATCTCTACAGTTAGTACTGATCTGACGGAGGTGCAGATATCTAACCCTGTGCTCCCTCTGATTTGTCTGATGAGGCGTCTGATGGACAATGTGTCCTGGGCACTACACTGATGGGGTTGCTGGGTTCCTCCAGTGCTCTGTATATTTGTGGTTTTGGGCCCCAGAGCATTGGGCTCCCCTGTCCATTTTTTGGCAATGGAGCCCGATGCCTTTCTCCATGATATCGTGGATAAACAGCTAGTCCTTGTTCATTTTTGATAATGAAGTACCCTCTATGGTGGTTTGAGAACGGCATTCATTAGCCCAATGTCTCCCTCTATGGCATCGTGGGCAAATACCCACGTATTCTACTCCTTTGGTACCTAGATTTGTTAAACCCTCTTCCTATGGAGCAATTCCTTTTAAAATGTCCTGTTTGTTCACAATTGTAGCATGTTCCTGGTCTGGCATCTAAAGCCTGTTTTACTGCAGCTGCCACAAATTGCCCTTGTTCATTGATGTCTCTGGCATCTAAAGCCTGTTTTACTGCAGCTGTCATGACTTTCTCTTATTCATTAATGTCTTTACATAATTTAATATATGTGTTTAAATCTTCATGTTTCCATGGTCTAGTGATATCTCTGCACCAACGATTCGCTTGGTCATAAGCCAGTTTTTTATTAATGGCATTGCTTGTTCTGTATTCCCCAAAACTCTGGTAGCTGTTTGAATAAGCCTATCTACAAATTCAGTGTAAGATTCATGAGCTCCTTGTATTACCTTAGATAATTGACCTTGTAAACCTCCATGTCGTTGTAAAGTCTTCCATGCCCTAACCGCCTCTGCAGCAATTTTTGCGTATACGCCAGGATCATATGCAATTGGTTGCTGCTGATCCTCATAAGGTCCCTTTCTAACAACATATCCAGATTTCTCTGAGGATAACCAGTTTCTGCATTACGCCTAGCCATCTCCTTGCAAAATTCCTCATTGGCAACCTTCCATAAAAGGTATTGACCTCCATTTAGCACAGCTTTACACATATTAGCCCAATCTACTGGCGTCATATTCAATTTGTTAATGGATTCGACCAAGCTTACAATGAAGGGTGCTTGAGGATCATAGGTTGTTACAGCCCCTTTTAGCTGTTCACTATTTTGAAATTTAAAGCATAGTTAATTCGCTGCCCTCCTACCTCAAAATCAGGGCATGTTCATACTTGAGATCCTGTCTCAGGATCTGAACTATCAACTGTGGGGTTTGGGGGCCTCCCAGCATATGGAGGTGGCCTTGTTATTTGGACATTTACATCCTCTGGTGATAGAAAGGTGTTAGTAACAGTCTCCTGTAGAGGAGGCACTGTTGGTTGGACATTTACGCCCTCTAGTGATAGAAAGTTGTTAGTAGCAGTCTCCTTTTGTAACTTTGCCCCTGATGGCTTTTTCTGCCCTAAGCTTTGTTCTTCTATCTTTGTCTGAACTGAAGTCTTTGGACTAAGCAAACCAGATATGAACGTCCTCAATGGCAATATGCCAACTGGCAGAGTCCCTGGGCTGTTCTTTTACCCCCTTTTAAATCTTCACCATGATGGTTCCATTATGGTATATTTAACAACTCCTTAAAAATCCATGGGCTACATTTTTGTATTGTATCAATGTATGCCCTGACTGTTCTTGACTTTACTGAGATGCCTCCTTCCTCTAACAATTTACTTAACACTCTTTCAGTTTGTTTTTTTTACTAATTTCTGATCCCGTATTTCTACTATAATACAACCCAACAAGACGATGCCAAACAAAACCGAGACAGAATAAAATAAAAAGGGAACAACAAAAAGTCATTATAGCCTTTATATCCTACTGACATGTGCATCCGTCCTTTCTCCCTATCTGTTCCTCAGAAGTAAATAATTTTTTCTCAGATGTGAGCGGTTTTTCATCCATCTCACTCATCTCCATTGACAGGCAACAAAAGTGAAGCAAAACAAAAGAGGAATCTTAAATGGCTACCCATCCTCTCGCCCTTCGCTCAGGGGCGAGCAGTTTACCTTATCACTTACCCTCAGTGGCTCCCCGTGCAAGCCATAAAAATGCTGCAGTCTGGCTGGGCACGATTCAAGAGCCACTTTTCAAAAGAAACAAACTTTATTTTTAGAACCACACATGCCAAACAAAACAGCTCGTCAGGAAAAACCCTCAGAGCCCAACTGCCACCACTGGCTTCCTTGCAAAGTTTCTGTCACACCCACAAGCCTCTCCACCTCCCACAATCCTCCTGCTCTTGAGGCTATTTAGCTGGGTCAGGTGGGTGGAGCCAAAAAAGTCCCACAATGAGCAGCTCTGTGGTCTGAAAGGGCAGGGAAACTGCCCAATGAGCATCACCGCAGAGGAGCCAATCAGCTAGATGTTGCTGGGGCCGCTGTGAGCCAATAATCATCTGGCAGGGGAATGTTGCTGGTAGCTGGAAGTTTAATGGGGCCCCTTAAGCTGTGGCTTTCAACAAATTGGTGTCTCCTTTCTCTGTAGACTATTCAGCACATGTATTTTTATATGCACATATAGAATCCTACCTGTTATCACACGTACATTTTTGTGAGGTTGCTGACTAGGCAGATACAAGTTATGAGAAGAGATCACTCCTCTTAAATACTGTTGGAATTGAAAATTCAACCTATGGGTGAGCTTGCTAGTAGAACAACATTATATATAGATTCATTTTCAGTGAAATCAATATTTTTGCACCTGTGGATGATACATATTTCATGATGAATTTCGATTGGCAAATATATTGCTAGTTTTAATTTCTGTGTGTGTGTGTGTGTGTGTGTGTGTGTGTGTGTGTGTGTGTATATATATATATATATATATATATATATATACTCTCCAAATTTTTCAAAATATGAAATATATGAATCTTATTATACACTCCTTAAAATCATTCATATTTATGTATGTGGATTTATGATCAACTATTCACAAGATTATTCTCAGAAATATTCATCCACCTTAAATACAGATTTGTTTCCTAGTACTGAAGACTAACTTCAGTGAATGGTGCACACAAATCCTAATATTTCTACAGTAAAACCTAGTTCAACATCAATGCAAGCATTTTCCTATGGGACATGATGTGTATTTTGCAGTTCATTTTTATTAAACAGTGGTACATTACTATTTCTTCAGTTTATACACATCATATGATATATATTTCATCCACAAGTTCACAAATTTATACGCATTTTTTTCAATTTCAATCACCTCCTGCTTCAGAACACATATATTCCTCCAGGGTTCTTGACTGGTCTTGTCATGAGACTTCTTTCCAAACACATTATTTTTGATTTTCATAATCATATTTGAAGCAAAACTCACACACTCTTCATGATAAACCACAACCCTAATATTACCGTTAGATGTATAACTGGTTGTAATGAATGTATGAATATCAATTTAAGATTTCCAGTATATTTTCAGATATCAAATCAATCCACTATTTAAAGTTGGAACCAGTTATATTATTTATTCACAGTATGGTCTATTCATACATTATTTCTATATCCATTGACACAGGGTACTCCACTTTTTTCCCCCAATATTTATACGTCTTCAAAATATTGCCCCCAGTAATGGTGGAAGAAATGCTCATGTCACCTGATCTACATATAAATTTTAACACAGTAATATTCTGGACACAGAAAGCAAAAGTCACTCTTATGATTGTAGCAAAGCCTAAAAGAAAAGTGACCATGGATTACTAAAAATATCCATGTCCCGGTTTCTTAATGCTGTAAAATGTAAATCCTATTGATAAATCCTATGTATTTGTTTCTTTCTAAGATTATATATTCAAACTCAACCCTGTTCAAAATGTCTAATCCTATCCCTCACTTTATACGTTGCCTGATTTCTTAATGTCTCTATTGATATCTGCTTTCCTACATATTTTCCCCATTTCATCATTGTGTCTCACTCTTCACATGTGCTGATATTTACATTCACTCTCTTATTGAAAACCAATTGCTAAAAATCTTTTGGTCCAAATCCTATACTCATTGTTGTTTCTAAACCTAGAGAATATCGTCCTAAACCTACGGACTTTCCCTTTGTGACTGGATGTTCTCTTCAACTTTCAATCATCCAAGGTACAAGGTCCTATGTCATTGTATATCGATTTATCTGAGACATCTGTGCAGAACATAATTCAAAGATAAGTAACCCACTCAATGGCCCAATGCCCATCTGAGCTTCAAATCCTGCCTAGATTTCTGTTTTCATACTTTTTATTTTACCTATATATTCTTGTAAATATTGCAGATTCCCAGAACGAATATTCATCCTGCAGAATGATTCCTAACCCAAATCGAACGTGTTATTAACCCTAACCATACACTGTTTCCTCAATCTAACTTTACAGAAGAGCAGGGACAGTGTGACCAGGAAAGTCTCAGTGGAGAAACCCTGCTTTGGGCCTTTTGCTTACCTATTTTTCTGTTGCCCTGAATGTCAGGAAGTTCTTTACCTCAGGCTAACCCTTTGTAAAGCCTGAAGAAAACAGTTTTCAAATGGAAATGAATGGGCATCACCTGTGGCTCTTTGCTTAATTTCTTTGGAAAGGGATGTGTCTGAATCAGCCTCTTGGCCCTGTGTGAGGCTGTGACTTAGATTCTCAGCACCTGATGGATCTAAAGAAAGATCCCATGTGTGCATCCAAAACCAAAATGGCAAAAAGTTCACTCATTTTGGATGAAGTATCTTCCCTTCCTCTATTAGATTCCTGACCTCCATCAATTGAGAATAGGGATTTTTTGGGTCATATGAGTTCTTCAATCCCTAAAGAGGTGCTTGGGTTTCTCATGATTCCAATTCACATAAAGAATCTGTACCTATCAATCAGAAGTAGTCAGTCAATATTGCTCCCAGAAATGGTGGAAGAAATACTCATGTCACCTGATCTTCATATACATTTATTCACAGAAATATACTGGACACTAAATTCAAAGTTCACATTTATGATTGTACCAAAGCCAAAATGGAAAATTAACATGGATTACTAAAATCATCCATGTCCAAGATTACTTATGCTCTCAAATGTCAATCCTATTGATGACTACATATTTGTTTCTTCCTAAGATTGCATATTCAAACTCAACCCTTTGAAAATGTCTAAGCCGATCTCTCACTTTTTACTTTGCCTGATTTCATAATGTCCCTATTGATATCTGCTTACCTACATATTTTTCCCACTTCATCATTGTGACAGACTCTTCACATGTGCTGACATTTAAATTCATTTTCTAACCGAAACCCTATTGCTAAAGGAATTTTGTTCCAAATCATACACTCACCCTTTTTTCTATACCTACCTACTATCTTCCTATTCCTACTGACTATCCCTTTTTGACTGGATGTTCCCTTCTACATTCAATCATCCAAGGTACAAGGTCCCATGCCATTGTATATTGATTTATCTGAGACATCTGTGCAGAATGTAATTCAATGCTAAGTATCACAATCAAGGGCCCAATGCCCTTCTGGGCTTCCAATCTTACTTGGATTTCTGTTTTCATACACACTGTTCACCTCTATATTCTTATAAATTTCGCAGGTTGCCAATACCATTATTCATCCACAAAATGATTCCTAACACAAATTGAACCTGTTATTAACCCTAAACATACATTGTTCCCTCAATCTTACTTTACAGAAGAGCAGGGACAGAGGTGGTCTTATAATACTGGAATGTAGGGATCCTCTACCTGCTGAGAACTTCAAAGATCCATGCTGAAAGGATCCCTGGAGAATATGTAGGCAGTTATGAAGGACCTGAGAGAGCACAAGTCATCTTCCATGGCAAACAACCTGGTCAGGATGAAGGGTTGTGTCTTAATCAGCCTCTCTCTTCTTAATGTAGAGAAGATGGACCAAATCAGGCCTGTATGGAGAGCTGTTCCCAGGTGCCTATGGTTGATATACCATTTTAACTTGTGAAATTGTCACATTAAGTAGGGGAAGCCTCCATCTCATGGGACCCTTGGAAGCAACTGTTAGGACAAAGTGGTTGCCAAGGCAGTGACTTCATTCAGATCCTGAAGGAAGTAACCTCACCTCACTTATTCGGTGATGGAAATTGACATCCAGGAAGCCAAGCACACAGAGCCTGTCCCAGTCCCACTCCCAGTGATGTCACTAGTTTTGAATTACCAAGGACAGAGTCAGTCTATCTTGGTACCTACAGATGTGAGAATGGCCATATGCCAGAAAAGCTCTGAAGAGGGGGCTTGTATGAGAAAAGAGATAGTGGCTCACCACTGGCTTCTGACAAGTCTCAGTGAAGAAACCCTGCTTTGGTACTTTTAATTACCTATTGTTCTGTTGCTCTGAATGTCAGAAAGTTTTTTGCCTCAGGCCACCCCTTTGGGAAGCCTGAAGAAAAGAGTTTTCAAATGGAAATGAATGGGCATCATCTGTGGCTCCTTGCTTAATTGCTTTGGAAAGGGATGTGTCTGAATCAGCCTCTTGGCCCTGTGTGAGGCTACGGCTTAGATTCTCAGCACCTAATGGATCTAAAGAAACATCCCATGTTTGCATCCAAAACCAAAAAAGCCAAAAGAGCAGTCATTGTGGATGAAGTCTCTCACCTTCCTCTGTAAGGTTCCTGACGTCCATCTATGAGAATAGGGATCCTTTGGGTCCAATGAGTTCTTCAAAGCCCTGCAGAGACTAGATCATACGTTCATAGGTTTCTCATGACTCCAATTAACATAAAGAATCTAAACCCCACAGTCATTAGGCCTCAAAATGGAGAATCAGAGCAGTATTAAGGGCAGGCCTCTTTGATCACTCCTGGTTCACAGGAAGGGTGTCCCAGCCACACTGACTTTAGGCAAATGGGGGCAAGGGACCTTATTTTGGATACTGTCTTTGGCTGTGCCCCTCATGAAAAACTACAGCCTGAGGTTATGATGAGTGTCTATATGAAAGAAGATGAGGGCCATGTGGAAGTGTTTTGCTTTTAATTGTGGTCATTTTTGTGGCTGTTGGAAAAGATGATGGGTCCACCTGGTCTTGAACACTGGTGTGATTCCCCTTAGAGACTGAGTTATGGAATGGAACTCAAAGAAGTATTGCCGTGTATTGTTTTGGGATTTTAGGATGCCACGCATGAGAGTTGCCCTTGGAAACTGAGATCTAGGTCCAGGGTGGCTTTCCACAGAGCACTGGGAATCTCAGGAAGAATATCACATGATTTTATTCTTAAAGAATTGGCAGCCATAGTTGCAAGTCAAAACACAAATGGACCACACATTGTAGACCTCAAACGCCTGGCTTAATGTGACCTTTTTGCCTGTCTTTGGGAAGCCTTGCCTGTTAGAATTCTCCAGAGCTTTTATTGAAATGAGCTTCCTCTCCATTTAATGGTTTCTGAATGAAATGAAACCCACAGTGCCTCCAACTTCATCCTTGACAAATGCCTGATAAAAAACAAGAAATTTTTGAAATTCCCATGACCACTTCACATTGTAGAATCTTTGGATGTCCTATTGATGATCACGAGTGTCCCAGACAGTGCCTGATTGACTGGGTTTCATGAAAATGGTGTAGAACAGAGATAGCAGTAATTTGGAGCCTGCTGAGTAGTTGGCCTAGAAAAGTGGTGTGAAGGTGTGTGTTAAAACATCTGTGGTTGGGTGATGTGGATCTGCCATTGGCTTTCAAATGGTTTGTGACTGACATGGTGCAGCCCCCAGACCCTTGTATGTAAAGGCATGTTGTTATATGGAGAGGTTTCAGTGCAATGTTTAGAATCAGATTGCTAAGGTGAAGGGGGCAAGCTATGTGGGATAGAAGCCTGATTGGTGCATTCTCCTGCAGACCCTTACCCACCACATGTGACAGAACTCTTTTCAGTACTGTGTCCCAGTTGAACTCTTCGTATTTCATGAAGCAAATACCAAACTTCCAGTGCAGCTGCAAGAAACACAACAAAATTGGAGGATGAGCAAATGGCTTCCAAACTGGAAGACACTTAGCCCCCAGTGACAACAGTTTACCTACAAAAAGAGAATTCAGCACTGCTGCCTCATGTCCTTTGGAAAATAAGAAACCATGTCCTCCAGGTAACATACATGCAGACCCAGCTTAATGGTCTCACTACAAAGGGAGCTAAAGCTCCTGACAACAACATATATTTTAAGTGCCCAACCTCAGAGGCAGTTTCTCAAGAAGTCTTTAGTCCAGCAGAGCTCCATGTTTGTGGAGTTTTACCCTCTCCCTTACATTTGGAAACTCCTCTACCACCTCCAAAGTTGTGAACTCCTGAGCATTTTCCATTCTTGATATGTATTCACAGATTTTCTAACTCTTCTCCTCTAATTGTGTCTTATTTGGGGTGAAGGTAATGTCAAGGCATTGTTCTGAATGAGAGTGTGAAGATTTTTGGGTAGCACATATTTGCATACACATTGGATTCTTTCTCCAATTTTTCATTTGAAATACTGAATCCCTGACTGTAAGGGGTAGAAGGAATTCTTTTTCAAAGAATAGCCTGACACTTACAAGAAACAGCCCCCAGGGAGACATCCTGTCTGGGAGACATCCTGTAGTCATCTGTGTTCCTGAGACATCCTGTGGCCATCTGTCTTCCTGAAATATTCTGAGGTTATCTCACCTTGTGAAGACATCCAGGAACTGCCGATAAGAGAGCTTTCAAATCTCCAGCATATAAATTCCCCTGTGTGAACAATAAAAGTTTGCATCTTGATCCGAACTTTTGTCTTGCTGTCATCTCTCATGTCTCTTGTCCCTTCATTCCTCCCCATCTAGGTTCGCTACCCACGTTGATGTGTC
Organism: Callospermophilus lateralis; assembly: GCF_048772815.1. Classification (NCBI taxonomy): domain Eukaryota; kingdom Metazoa; phylum Chordata; class Mammalia; order Rodentia; family Sciuridae; genus Callospermophilus; species Callospermophilus lateralis. The sequence continues at coordinate 71,482 of NW_027512778.1, forward strand.
CTGCAGGCTGGGACAACTGGCGCCCAACGACTGGGGCTCGAGCCTTTGACTGAGGGGGAACCCCGTCCTCCTGGAAGATTTGGACAAGTGGAGCTCACGATTGCCTCAGCAGACACCACTGAGAGACAGATCCAGGAGGAGAGTGGGGATGACGCACAGTGAGTGACCCACCATGGGAAAAGCAATTTCGTCACATGATTTTTTTTGTCAGGCCAAAAGGAATCCTTAAATACATGGGGGCACGTGTTAAGAAAAATGACTTAAAATTTTTCTTTTCATACATTGAAAAATTGTTTCCATGGTTTCCCCTTGAAGGGACCATTGATGGTAAAAGATGACTTAGAGTAGGAGACATTTTAAAAGATTATTATGAATCCTTTGGCCCAGAAAAAGTGCCTGTTCCTACCTTTTCTTTCTGGAAATTAATTAGTGAAATTCTTAAAAGTTCACCCTTTGACAATGGTACCTTAATACTTGTCAGGATTGGGGAAGAGACTATGCAAAAGACCTCTCATCCCTTCTCGGCATGCCCATCAGTTAGTATAGACATAGACCCTTCTTAGTCTCCCCAGGACCCTGGGAACCTTCCTGATCTTCCTCAAAATCCCACCCTAATGAATAAGGCTCCAATGGTTTCCAACAGCCTTTATGCAGTTTTAAATCCCAGAGAAACATTGACCCCTGGGGAGGAGGCTACCTTGGAGAAGGAAGCAGCTCGCTACCATTCAGAAGACCCGCCACCTCTCAGGACCCTGCCACAGCCTATAGGACTTACACATTCCCCTCCCTCCTATATCCCTCCTGCCTTTTGTGCTCTGGCCCTTCAGGGGCCAAATGTCCCCCCAGATATTTTTTCCCCACTTCCCTTGCCTAATCCGGCTCCCTTGAGAGAGTCTCTCCAACATGGATGGGAACAGATCCAATTTTTAAAAGAATAAAGATCTCTTGACTCTGAGCTCTCTCCATTAGCCTTAGGAATGGAGTCAACACAAGCTGACCCACAGTGGTCTAATACAAAGGCGAAGCCGCTCCATCGGCCTGTGCTCGCCTTCCCAGTCACCAACAGTCAGATAGATAAGCCTGCTCAGGCTGAGGTCAAAGACTTACAAGAGGATCAAGAGGAGGAAGCGGAGGAAATGGATCAAGGAGATCAGGACTTAGAGGATGAGAAGTTCACCCCTAGGCAGGAAGGAACCCAGAGTGTCTACAAAAAATTTAGCCTCCATTTTCTTGAAAAACTTAAAAAGGCTTGTGCTCACTATGGCCCCACTGTGCCCTACACGTTGGCTTTATTAGAAAGCCACAACACACAATTTCTTACTCCCAATGATTGGAAATTTTTAGACCGAGCTGCCCTCAGTGCCGGAGACTTCCTACTATGGAATGCAGATTTCAAAGAGCCCTGTCAGAAACTGCTCAAAAAAAATTTAACAAAGGCCTCCTCTAAATCCTGGATTTATGTTAAGATAGTGGGCAATGCAACTTTTGACACTAAAACTAAACAGGCACGTTTCCCTGCTGGACTTTTTGCGCAGATTTAGATGGCTGGCTTACATACTTGGAGACGCCTCCCTGAAAGGGCCTCGGCTATCACTTCCCTGGCCAGAATTTGACAAGGGCCCGACGAGGCTTATAGCGACTTTGTTCCCCGGCTTAACCTAGCTGTGGAATGCTTGCTTGGACCAAGCGAAAGCGAAAGCACCTTTGTAAAACATCTTGCCTTTGAAAACGCCAACCCAGCATGTCAGGATGTTCTTCGACATCATAAGGATAAAGGGAAACTTTCTGACTTTATTAGAGTCTGTGCAGGGGTGGGTGCAGCCCATGCCATGGGTCTCACTTTAGTGCTCCCTTTACCAAGGCCTTTTACAATCCTGGCTCACGTATTTGCTTTACTTGTAAACAACCAGGCCATTTTGCACGCAAGTGTCCGACAGGCCAACAAAGAGTAAGAATAGCGTCTCCTCAAACTGGAGCTAAACCGCCCCCAGCTACACTTTGTCCTTGATATGGTAAAGTTCATCACTGGGCCAGTGAGTGTAGATCAATGACAAATGCCCTCGGACAGCCTATTTCTTCCTGCTTCTCAGGAAACTCCCTGGGGCAATAAGGTTTGTTCCCTTCCAAACTCCCAACCTACCTCAAAATCCTTCTCCACAATTGGCTCCCTCCAACTACCCACTCCAGGCAGTGCAGGATTGGACCTCTGTACCACCACTGATACAACATTAGACTCAATGCAAGGGCCCCAGATAATGCCAACTGGAATTATGGGTCCCCCTCCATCTCATACGTGTGCCCTTCTTCTTGGAAGAGCCTCTACTACCTTAGAAGGTGTTCAGGTCTTCCCTGGCATTAATGATAATGATTTCACTGGAGAAATAAAAATACTGGCCACAGTAATTAATAGAGTTGCGGCCATCCCAGGAGGAAAAAGTCTTGCACAATTAATACTCCTTCCCTTAGATTAAGGGGCACTTCCACCACCCAAACCTACTGTGGGGGACTGCCTCCTTGGGCTCCTCTGAGGTATATTGGGTTCATCCTATTTCTCATAATAAACACACCCTTACCTTACTTATTGAAGGAAAGGAATTCCAAGCAATTTTATTTACTGGAGTTGATGCGACAATTATTTCTCAAAAATACTGGCGATCAGGTTGGCCCCTCACCCCATCCTTGACTGACCTTAAAGGGATAGGAAAGTCAAAAAATCCTCTGGTCAGCTCTACTGCTCTTAGCTGGACTGATAAAGAGGGTAATAAGGGAACTGTCACTTCTTTCGTTGTTCCTGACCTCCCTGTTTACCTATGGGCCCGAGATATTTTGAGTCAAATGGAAGTTATTCTTGCCAGTCCCAATTCCATGGTGACTCATCAAATGCTCCGTATGAATTTTGTCCCTGGTACAGGCCTTGGGAGGCTGAGACAAGGACTGGTGGGGCTTATACAACCCATAAAAAAAAATACATATGGACTTGGATATTTGGATTTTTAGTGTCGGTCCCTGACCCTCCTGTACCCCATGCAGATAAAATTATTTGGGAGACTCAGACTCTTGTGTGGGTGGATCAGTGGCCCCTTACCCATGAAAATTTGGAGGCTGCCTCCATGTTAGTGAAGGAACAGGTGGCAGCCCGCCATGTAGAGCCCTCAACCTCACCATCATACCCTCCTATTTTTGTTATCAAGAAAAAATCAGGCAAGTGGTGCCATTTACAAGATTTGTGTGCCATTAATAAAGTTATACTCCCGATGGGAGCACTACAGCCAGACATTCCCACACCAGTGGCTATTCACAAAAACTATTGTAAAATGGTTATGGACTTAAAAGTTTGCTTTTTTATCATTCCTTTACATCCTGAGGATAGACCCTATTTTGCCTTTAGTCTTTCTTGCATTAATATTCAGGGCCCTATGCAGAGACTTCAATGGAAGGTTCTTTCCCAAGGTATGGCCAACAGCCCTACTCTTTGCCAAAAATAGGTTGCTCAAGCAGTAGACCCTGTGAGAGAGTGAGGGCCACAAATTTATATTTTACATTATATGGATGATTTGTTAATTGCTGCACCTAATACCCATGACCTTAATAATTGTTACTTGGACTTTTACAAAATCCTCACTACCTTGGGACTACAGATAGCTCCTAATAAGGTTCAAACACAGGACTCTTATAAGAGTTTGGGCCTTAAAATTCTAGAAAATCAGATCCAAATTTCTAAAATACAAGGACGTGTGGACAATCTTCACACCCTTAAAGATTTTCAGAAATTACTGAGGGATATTCAATGTCTAATAACATATTTAAAATTATGCACTTGTGTACTTTTGACCCTTAATGATATTTTGAGAGGTAATTTCCACCCCTCCTCCCCTCAAAATCTTACTCCCAAGGCATGACAGGCATTAAACCAAGTAACAGAAGCCATTGCCCAACAATTTGTTACACAAATTTCTTATAACCTTCCTCTGGTTCTGGTTATTTTACACACTCCTCATACACCCACAGGAATATTTTGGCAGCGAGATCCACATTTTAAAAATAAAGACTGCCCCTTGTTTTGGGTCCATTTACCCACCACATCCTCGAAGGTTATTACTGTTTATCTTGCTCAGGTAGCTTCTATTATTTTTAAAGGTCATTTGATTTCTCTACAACATTTTGGCAAACACCCTGATAATATTTTTATTCCATATACTAAGGACCAAACCCAATTTTTACTAGAGACAAGGGATGAATGTGGTATTGCCCTATCAGGCTTTTGGGAACAATTGATCACTACCTCCCCAAAGACCCCCTTTTACATTTTGTCCAGTTACATCCATTTACTTTTCCTAAAATTACTCAAAAGGCTTCCATTCCTCAATCCCTTACTGTCTTTACAGACACTTCCTGTAATGGCCGAGCGGTCTTTATTGTCAATAACAAGCCTACCACCTTTGATACTGTCTATCAGTCACCACAGTTTGTGGAATTGTTTGACATAACACAAGTTTTTATAACATTTTTTATAATCCTGTTAATATTTATAAAGACAGTGCCTACATTGCTCATTCTGTGCACCTGCTGGTGATTTCACCCCCCATTAAGGCTTCTAACAATGCGGCCTTTCTGTTTCACCAGCTTCAGCAGCTAATTCAGGCCAGACAACACCCATTTTTCTTAGGACACATCAGGGCACACTATGATCTTCCCAGCCCTCTAATTCAAGGTAATGCCCAAGCTGATGCAGCAACTCATTCCATCTTTCCAATTTTTGTTGGCTCCATTCAAAAGGCCATGGAGTTACACAATATACACCATTTAAATTTCCAGAGCCTTTGATTACTTTGTAAAATTACCAGCAACAGGCACGAGAAATAGTAAAAGCATGCCCTGGTTGTGCTGTCTCCCTCCCCATTCAACACTTGGGAGTTAACCCCCGAGGATTACTGCCCGATCAGTTTTGGCAAATGGATGTTACTCATTTTCTTGAATTTGTAATAACCAAATATATACACGTTTCTGTAGATACCTTCAGCGGCTTTATTTTTGCATCACCACATTCTGGAGAGGCTACCAAAGATGTCCTTTCTCATCTTGTTTCAGCCTTTTCTGTTATGGGTAAACCAATACATATTAAAACAGATATTTATCCTACATTTACCATTGCCAAGTTTAAACAGTTTTGTGCTACCTTGCAAATTTGTCATACTACTAGAATTCCATACAACCCTCAGGGCCAAGGCATTGTGGAACTTGCCCACCTTAACTTAAAAACTTGGCTATCCCTCCTTAAGGCTTCCTCCCTTGTATTTACCACACCCAGGCATCGCCTTAACAATGCATTATTTGCCCTTATTTTTCTTACCCTAGACAATGAAGGCGATTCGGCAGCAGACAGACACTGCCATCCCTCGTCCAATTCTGTTCGCCCACCTGTTATGTGACACAATCCACTTACAAATAAATGGAAAGGCCCAGATCCTGTCCTCATCTGGGGAGGAGGCTCAGCTTGTGTTTTGGACCAAGATCAAACAGCCCCAAGATGGTTACCAGAACTCCTGGTTAAACAGGTTAATGACTTGCCTCAAAACAGGGACAGAGGCACTCCTCATGAGGACAAAATTTCCTCTTTTTCAGATGCATCCAACAATCTGCCAGCCTTGGAATAACAGTTCCTGTGGGCACAGGTACACTGGCTTAGGCACGTCTATTCACTCTTACCATCGCCTCTCTCAACAAATTATAAACTCTATCAGGAACAACTGATAAAAACTCTATCAGGAACCATTAAAGATTTGCAGGACCAAATAGACTCCCTGGCAGAAGTGTTCCTTCAAAAAAGACGAGGCTTAAATTTGCTGACAGCTAACCAGGGAGGTATTTGCTTGGCCTTAGGGGAACGATGCTGCATTTATGCCAATAATTCTGGCATAGTATGCACTAAAATTAAGCAGCTTCAAGAAGATCTAGAAAAGAGATGAAGGGAAATATTTGAAAATCCCCTCTGGACTGGGCTTAATGGATTTTTACCCTACCTTCTTCCCCTATTAGGCCCTTTGTTGGGTTTACTTTTAATGGTGTCCCTAAAACCCTGCATTATAAACAGGCTGGTACAATTTATTAAAGAACAGATTAATATTTTGGCCTCTAAGCCCATACAGGTCCACTATCATTGCCTGGATATGGAAGACCGTGCTGCCAACATTTAAAAGGATGTTCTACCCTCCTCACAAGCTTATTTCTTAAGTTTACATGCCCACAGATCTCGCTTTCTTACATAAAACTCTAAGTAACAGCTCTGACCAACGATCTTCTGCACTTGCCATAAGGGTTCGTCCTCCATGGGCCGCTCCACTTCGGGGAGGACGCACCCATGGAGTGAGGACGTTAGGGCATAATAACGGAGGGTGCAGGAAGGACTGCAGGAGGATGGATCCATGGTTCCCAAAATCCAAGTCTTCTGAGTGACACGCTCTGGTGCATGGCAGTTGGCATGCTTCCCCCTCAAAGCCGTCTCCTCAAAAAACATGCCAAGGCCACCACGAAATCTAGTAAACATGCTCGATCAGATCAGGAGATATTCTAAGGCCTGCTAGAGAAACAGAGCCTCTATAACCCCTAAAACATTGGCCTGTAAGGTATGGTCAAATATTTTATATAAGAAAGGGAGGAGATGTCAGGGGCTAGAAGGAAGTTCTCCTTCAAAGAATAGCCTGACACTTACAAGAAATAGCCCCCTGCGAGATATCCTGCCTGGGAGACATCCCGCAGCCATCTATCACCCTGAGACATCCTGCAGCTATCCGTCTTCCTGAAATATCCTGAGGTTATCTCACCCTGTGAAGACATCCAGCAACTGCCGATAAGAGAGCTTTCTCATCCGCAGCATATAAATACACTGTGAGAACTATAAAAGTTTTCAGCATGATCAGAACTGTTGTCTTGCTGTCATCTCTCATGACTCTTTTCCCTTCATTCCTCCCCAACAAGGTTCAACGCCCACGTTGAAGTGTCCAGCCGGCCCGGACACCTGACACTAAACCATAACCTACTAGACTCTGACTACTAATACTAATATGATGGAGAAAAATAATCCAACAGAATGGAAATGCAAGCAGTACAGATGAGGCATGGTGTATAGTTGGACTTGCCTTTTGAATGATATAGGGTAGGTGTTATAAATCTAGCTAATTTATAATTGAAATAGTTCTCCACATGTTTTTAAAGTTAACAAATATGTGAATACCTGTCTCCCATTCTCTGTAGCCAATTCAGCACATGTATTTTTATATGCACATATAGAATCCTACCTGGTATCACACGTATATTCTTCTGAGGTGTCTGACTTGGCAAATACAAATTGTGAGAAGAGATCACTCCTCCTAAACTCTGTTGGAACTGAAAATTCAACCTATGGGTGAGCCTCCTAGTAGAAAATTCAACCTATGGGTGAGCCTCCTAGTAGAACAACAAGCCATACATAAATCCATGTTTAGTAAAATAAATATTTTTGCATCTGTGGCTGATGTACATTTCATGAAGAATTTCGATTGGCATATATATTGCTACATTGTATTGTCTGTTTTTGTTTTTTTAAAATATATATATATATATATATATACAATCTTCAAATTTTTCCAAATATAAAATATATGTGTCTTATATACACTACCTAAATTCTTTCATGTTCATGTATGTGGATTTATAATCAACATTTCACAAGATTATTCTCAGAAATATTCATCCACCTGAAATACATATTTGTTTCCTATTACTGAAAACTAACTTCAGTGAATGGTGCATACAATCCTAATATTTCTACATTAACTGACCCTGTTTAACATCAATGCAAGTAGATTCCTATGGGACATGATGTTTATTTTGAAGTTTCTTTTATTCAACACTGGTACAATACAATTTCTACAGTTTACGAACATCATAGGACATATATTTCATCCATAAGTTCAAAAATTTATAGGCATTTGATTCACTTTCAATCATTTACTGATTCAGAACACATGTATTCCTCCAGGTTTCTTAACTGGTCTTTTCATGAGACTTTATTTCAAACACATTATTTTCAATTTCCATAATCATTTTGAAGCAAAACTCACACACTCTTCATGATAAAACATAACCCTAATATTACCATTAGATGTATTACTGGTTAGAATGAATAATTGTATATCAATATAAGATTTTCTGCATATATTCAGATATCAATTCAATCTATTATTTAAAGTTGGAACCAATTATATTATTTATTCACAGTATGGTCTATTCATGAATTATCTCTACATTCATAGACAAAGGGTACATCTATTTGTAACCCCAATACTAATTTATTCGTCTTCAAAATGTTGCTCCCAGAAATGGTGGAAGAAATACTCATGTCACCTGATGTACGTATGCATTTATCACAGTAATATTCTGGACACAATAAGCAGAGGTCACACTTATGATTGTACCAAAGCCTAAATGGAAAGTGAGCATGGATTACTAAAAACATTCATGTCCAGGTTGCCTAATGCTCTCAAATGTCAATCCTATTTATGACAACATATTTGTTTCTTCCTAAGACTATATATTCAACCTCAACTCTGTTCAAATGTCTAATCATGTCACTCACCTTATACTTTCCCTGATTTCCTAATGTCTCTATTGATGTCTGCTTTCCTAAATATTTTCACCAGTTCACCATTTTGACTAACACTTCACATGTGCTGACATTTACGTTCACTGTCTATGTGATACCCTATTGCTAAAGAACTTTTGGTCCAATTCCTGTACTCACTCTTCTTCTGAAACCTACAGAATATCTTCCTAATCCTACCGACTATCACAGTTTGAGTGGATACTCACTTCTACATTCAATCATCGAAGGTACAAGGTCCTATGCCATTGATTATTGATTTATCTGAAACATCTGTGCAGAACATGTATCAAAGCTAAGTATCCCAATCAAGAGTGCAATGCCCTTCTGGGATTCCAATCTTACCTAGATTTCTGTTTTCATACTTATATTTCACCTATATATTCTTATAAATATCACAGGTTCCCAATACCATTATTCATCAAGCAGAATGATTCCTAACCCAAATCAAACCTGTTATTAAGCGAAACCATACACTGTTCCCTCAATCTAACTTTACAGAAGAGCAGGGACAGTGTTGGTCCTAAAATAGAGGAATGTAGGGAATCTTCCACCTGTTGAAAAACTCAAAGTTTCATTCAGAAGTGATCCCTGGAGAAGATATAAGCACCACTGAAGGACCTGAGAGAGCAAAAGTCAACTTCCATGGCAAACAACCTGGTCAGTATGAAAGGTTGTTACTGAATCAGCCTCTCTGTTCTTTTTTTTATTATTGGTTGTTCAAAACCTTACAAATCTTTTGACATAACATATTCATACATTAGCATACATTAGCTTCAAGTGATTTATGAACTCCCATTTTTACCCCAGATACAGATTGAAGAATCACATCGGTTACACATCCACATTTTTACATAATGCCATACTAGTAATTGTTGTATTCTGCTACCGTTCCTATCCTCTACTATCCCCCCTCCCCTCCCCTCCCATCTTCTCTGTCTACCCCATCTACTGTAATTCATTTCTCACCTTGTTATTTTCCCATTCCATTCACAACCTCTAATATGTAATTTAGTATAACAATGAGGGTCTCCCTCCATTTCCATGCAATTCCCCTTTTCTCTCTCTTTCCCTCCCACCTCATGTCTCTGTTTAATGTTAATCTTTTCTTCCTGCTCTTCCTCCCTGCTCTATTCTTAGTTGCTCTCATTATATCAAAGAAGACATTTGGTATTTGTTTTTTAGGGATTGGTCAGCTTCACTAAGCATAATCTGCTCTAGTGCCACCCATTAGAATATGGACCCAAACAGTCCTGTTTGGAGAGCTGGTCTTGGGTGCCTATGGTTGATATACATTCTAAGTTGTGAAAGTGTCACAATACGTAGGGGCAGCCTCCATCTCATGGGACCCTTGGAAGCAACTGTTAGGACAAAGTGGTTGCTAAGGCAGTGACCTCATTCAGTTCCTGAAGGAAGTGACCTCACCTCACTTCCTTGGTGATGGAACTCTAAGAACTTGTTATCCAGGAAGACAGGCACCCAGAGCCTGTCCCATTCCCAGTCACAGTGGTCTCACTTGTTTGTATATACCAAGGACAGAGTCAGTCTTTCTTGGTACCTACTGATATGAGAATGGCCAAATTCCAGAAAAGCTCTGAAGAGGGGCCTTTCCTGAGGAAAGCAGATAGTGGTTCACCACTGGCTCCTGACATCTTCACAGAGTTGGTTAAGGAGACCAGATCTGAGACAGGACAGGCCATTTCTGGGGAACATACTATGGCCCACCAGTCAGAGGACACTCTGGATAGTCACCGACCTACTTTGGGGAAGGAGGTGCCTCTGTGGGTGTCGCTGTGTGTTTGTGGATTTGTCTCATGTTCTGAGAATAGATAGAAAAGGCGGTTTGTATGGTTTTGAGTGAACTATTTCTAGTAAGTCATTTGACAAGGCGAGTGTTTCTATGTCTGTGTATCCCACTGTGTCCATGGTTATAGACATTAGAAAAGAGAATGCATCAATTGATGTGTCCTGTCTAGTAGAAAGCTTATCATCATTTATTCTGCCAAATTGATGAATGGATTTTGGCTTGCCTTATCGATGGGCAACACGTGCTATTTTCCAAAGTTCCTGCGTTCTTCCTGAATTCTGGCCACTCTACAGAATAGGCTCATGGTTTTGTGTCCAAGATATGTACCACTTCCAAGCCCTGTTACATGGCCATGTACTGGATAGCTGAAGGGAATGGCGAGCATCTCAGAAAACTCAAATATCAGTGTGACCAATAAAGTCTCAGTGGAGAAACCCTGCTTTGCTTACCTATTGTTCTGTTGCCCTGAATGTCAGGAAGGTCTTTGCCTCAGTCCACCCCTTTGTGAAACCTGAAGAAAACAGGTTTCAAATGGAAATGAATGGGCATCACCTGTGCCTCTTTGCTTAATTGCTTTGGAAAGGGATGTGTCTGAATCCGCCTCTTTGCCCTGTTTGAGGCAATGGCTTAGATTCTCAGCACCTGATGTATCTTAAGAATGATCCCATGTGTGCATCCAAAACCAAAATGGCCAAAAGAGCAGTCATTGTGGATGAAGTCTCTCCCCTTCTTCTGTTAGGTTCCTGACCTCCATCAAGTGAGAATAGGGATCCTTTGGGTCAAATGATTTCTTCAAACCCTGCAGAAGCTAGCCGATAAGTGCTTGGTTTTCTAATGACTCCAATTCACATAAAAAAATAAACCCCACAGTCAGTAGGCCTCAAATTAGAGAAGCAGAGAAGTATTAACAGCAGGCCTATTTGATCACTCCTGGTTCACAGAAAGTGTGTCCAGGCAACCCTGATTTTAGGCCATTAAGGGGCAAGGGAGATTATTTTGGAGACTGTCTTGGGCTTCGCCCCTCATGGAAACATCCAGCCAGAGGTTATGATGAGTGTCTATATGAAAGATCATGAGGGCCATGTGGGATTGTTTTGGTTTTAATTGTGGCCATTTGTTTGGTGGTTGGAAGAGATGACTGGGTCCACCTTGACATGAACTCTGGTGTGATTCCCCTTAGAGACTGAGTTCTGGAACTGAACTCAGAGAATTATTGCCATGAATTGTGTTAGGATTTTAGGAGGCCATGCATGAGAGTCCCCCTTGAAAACTGAGATCTAGGCCCAGGGTGGCTTTCAACAGAGCACTGGGAATCACAGCCAAGATATCACGTGATTTTATTCTGAAAGACTTGGCAGCCATAGTTGAGAGTCAAAACACACATGGTCCTCATTGTAGACCACAATGGGCCTGGCTTCATGTGACCATTTGGCCACTTTTTGAGAAGCCTTGCCTGTGAGAATTCTCCAAAGCTTTCATTGAAATGTGCTTCCTCTACATTTAATGGTTCTGGAGTGAATTTTAACCCACAGTGCCTCCAACATCATCATTGAAAAATGGCTACAAAAATACCATAAAATTTTTGAAATTCCCATGACCAGGTGGCAATGGAGGACATTTGGATGTCCTGTTGCTGGTCATGAGTATACCAGACAGTGCTTTGATTGACTGGGTTTTATGAAAATCGTGTAGAACAGAGATGCCAATAAGTTGGAGCCTGCTGAGTAGTGGGCCTAGAGCCGTGGTGGTCAGGTGTGTGATAAAACATCTGTGGTGGGGCCTTGTGGATCTTCCATTGGCTTCCAAATGGCTTGGAACTGACATGGTGCAGCGAGCAGTCCCTTCTATGTAAAGGCATCTTGTAATATTGAGAGATTTTAGGGCAATGTTCAGAATCATGTTGCTATCGTCAATGGGGCAATATATGTGGGCTAGAAGTATATTTGGTGCATTCTCTTGCAGAAACTGACCCACCACATGTAACAGAACTCTCTCCAGCACTGTGATCCACTAAAACTCCTTGTATTTTTGAATCAAATAGCAAACTCCTAGTGCAGCAGCAAGAAACACCATGAAATTTGGAGGATGACTAAATGGCTTCACAGTCCACATGGGGAGACACTTAGACCCCAGTGGTCACAGTTTACCTACAAAGAGCAAATTCAGCACTGCTGCATCATCTTCACTGGAAAATAAGAAACCATGTCCTCCAGGTCACATAGATGCAGACCCAGCTTTGATGGTCTCACTACAAATGAAGCTAAAGCTCCAGAAAACAACATATTTTTCAGGTGCCCAACCTCAGAGGCAGTTCTTCAAGAAGTCTTTAGGCCAGCAGAGCTCCATGTTTGTGGAGTGTTTACCCTGTCCCTTACTTTTGGGAACTCCTCTACCACCTCCAGTGTTGTGAACTACTGAGCATATTCCATTCCAGATATGTATTCACAGATTTTCTAACACTTCTCCTCTAATTGTGTCTTACTTGGGCAAAAGTAATGTCAAGCCATAGTTCTTGATGAGAGTGGGAACATTTTTGTGTAGCACATATTTGCATACACATTGGATTCATTTTCCAATTTTCCATTTGAAATACTGAATCCCTGACACTAACCCCTACCCTACTAGACTCTGACTACTAATCGTAATATCATGGTGAATAATAACCCAATCAGAATAGAAATACAAGCAGTTCAGAGGAGGCATGTTTGGTATTGTTGGACTTGCCTTTTGCATTATATACGGTAGGAGTTATAAATCTAGTCAATTTTTTTGTTGAAATAGTTCTCCGTGTGTTTTTAAAGTTAACAAATATGTGAATTTATTTCTCCCTTTCTCTGTAGCCTAGTCAGCAGATGTATTTTTATATTCATATTTAGAATCCTACCTGGTATCACACGTACATTTTTGTGAGGTGGCTGACTTGGCAGATACAAATTGTGAGAAGATATCACTCCTCCTAAACGCTGTTGAAACTGAAAATTCAACCTATGGGTGAGCCTCCTATTTGAACAACATTATACATAAATCCATGTTCAGTAAAACTAATATTGTTGGATCCGTGGATGATATGTATTTCATGATAAATTTCGGTTGGCATACATAATGCTACATTGTAATGTCTCTCTGTGTGTGTGTGTATATATATATATATATATATATATATATATATATATATATATATATATACTCTCCAGATTTTTCAAAATATGAAATATATGTGCCTTATTGTGCACTCCCCAAATTCATTCATATTCATATATGTGGATTTATAATCATCTTTTCAAAAGATTATTCTCAGAAATATTCATCAACCTGAATTACATATTGGTTGCCTAGTACTGAAAACTATCTTCAGTAAATGGTGCATACAAAACATAATATTTCAACATTGCAAGTTGGCCACAAATAGAGTGCATCACACCCAGTGTACCATGCCACATTGCAGGTGAATAACGAGTTAAAATGACAAAAGACTATCTTGTTAGGATCTTATAGAAAAATGGGTGTGCACCGAAACCTAAAAGAATGATTTCCACCAACGAGGTCCGGTAATTGAGTCTCAAACGTGAGCTGAATATGCAACCGGAGATCAGGGCTTATTGATCCCTGTGGCCGCCCCATGGCTGCAGACATCGAGGCACCACCGAGAAGCGACCAGCATCCAGGGAGAAACGTTGCTGCAGATTCTGTGGAATCCTGCCGGCTGAAACCGCACTGAGCCCCAGGCCGAGTTCAGGATTTCAGTCAGGGAAGGAAGCTCTACAGTTCTATCCCCCACAACGGAAACTCCACCAAGGAAACCAATGGCCACCATCTTGGAGAGCTGAAGTAACCACCGCCACTCTCCGATAGATTGCAACAATAAAACAGTTGTGTGTTTTCCGCTCATCTCCAATACAGTAGGAAATTTGCATAAAATCTCTCCTAAGCTTTCCAGGGGAGGGATTTTCAGAGAGAGCCTGCATAAAGATTGGGAGGGGAAACTAGAGGCACCTGACCTTCAACTCCCCCTCCCTTCAGTGGTGAAAACGAAATCTGTCTAGCCAGGGATGGGGGAAAGGGCAAACGGAAAAAATAATAAAAATAGAGTGCTGGGGTTCCCAATAGACACAATCCACACCCAAGAAACGGCAAGCCAGAGTACAGTTTGAGCTGCCGAGGGCATTACTCAGGGGAAATCTGGTCTAGCAGGAGAAACCAGAACTAGCAGGAGAAACCAGGGGACTAGAGGCCAGGCCCGCGTGACTGGGCGCCTGGAGAACGCTCGCCCGCCGGCAACAGCCGGCCCGCTGCAGGTGCGACTGGACGGCTGGAGACTGCCTGCCCACCAGCGACCAATCGCCTGCCATATGCCCGCCCTAATGGGTGGCTAGAGATCGCACAACCGCCGGTGACAGCCCACCAGCTGACTGCGCGACTGGACAGCTCGTGACCACCTGCACGCCGGCGACCGGGAGCTGAAACCAAACAGAGACAGTACAGTCCCACACCCCCATGCGAACACCCGGGCAAAGAGCCTGGGGCCCACCATAGCAGAGAGGTGACATCACTGGAGCTCGGCCGTCGGAATTCCTTCCCAGTGGAATCCACTTTAGCATTCACAGTCTACCAACACAAAGGAGAGTCAATAGAGATATATAAAACCAAAACAAATATATAGAAGAGAGCAGAAACACAGCAATCAAATGGAGCTGGAAAGTAATGTGAACTTCATGAAAAAAGAAGGGAAAAAGGTGTACAAATAATGCCGGACAACTTAATTTTACAGGAGGACCTAGAATCATCAGAAACAGGGATAGGGAAAAAACTCAATGCATCCCTAACTCAGATGGAAAGAAATATTAGAGAAGACATGAGGCAGCAAGTCCAAACAATAAAAGAATATTTTGAAAATGAATTAAACAAACAAATTCAAATGGCAAAGAACGAGCTTCACCAAAAGACAGAGATCTTAAAAAAAATCAAACAGTAATCCTAGGAATGCAGAAAAATATAAACCACATTAAAAATTCAAACGAGAATATTGTAAATAGACTAGATCAAGTAGAAGTCAGAAAATCAGATAATGAATACAAAATTTATCAACTTGAAAAGAATATAGTCAACACAGAAAAGATGCTTATATCCCATGAGCAATCTATTTAAGAGATATGGGATGTCATAAAAAAACAAATTTGAGAGTCATTAGGATAGAAGAAGGCATAGAGATTCAAACCAAAGGAATGGACAACATATTAAATGAAATAATTCTAGAAAACTTCCCAGAGATGAAAGATGGAATGGATTGCCAAATCCTTGAAGCCTACATGACCTCAAACATTCAAAACCATAATAGACCAACTCCAAGACATAGAATTATGAAGATAGCCAACATGCAGAACGTGGATACACGTTCTTCTCAGCAGCACAAGGATCCTACTCAAAGATAGATCATATATTATGCCATAGGGCAACCCTTAGTAAATATAAAGGCGTGGAGATAATACCATGCACCATATCTGATCATATTTGAATGAAACTGGAAATCAATGATAAAAGAAGGAAGGAAAAATCCTACATCATATGGAAAAATGAACAATATTCTACTGAATGTTCAATGGGTTACAGAAGACATAAAGGAGGATATAAAAAATTCTTAGAGACAAATGACTATACAGACACAACATACTGGAATCTATAGGACACAATGAAAGCAGTTTTAAGAGGGAAATTCATTTCTTGGAGTTCTTTCCTCAAAAAAAAAAAAAAAAAAACAAATAAATGAACTCACACTACACCTCAAAAACCTAGAAAAAGAAAACGAAAACAACAGCAAATGTAGTAGAAGACAAGAAATAATTAAAATTAGAGCAGAAATCAACGAAATTGAAACAAAAAAAAACATTGAAAAAATTGATAAAACTAAAAGTTGGTTCTTTGAAAACATAAATAAGATTGACAGGCCCTTAGCCATGCTAACGAAGAGAAGAAGAAAGAGAATTCAAATTACTAACATACGGCATGAAAAAGGCATTATCACAACAGACACTACAGAAATACAGAAGATAATTAGAAAGTATTTTGAAACCCTATATTCAAATGAAATAGAAGATAGTGAAGATATCAATAAATTTCCTAAGTCATACGATGTGCCCAGATTGAGTCAGGAAGACACACACAATTTAAACAGACCAATAACAAAGGAAGAAATATAAGAAGCCATCAAAAGACTACCAACCAAAAAAAGCCCTGGAGCGGATGGGTATAGAGCGGAGCTCTACAAAACCTTAAAAGAAGAATTAATACCAATACTTTTCAAGCTATTTCAAGAAATAGAAAAAGAAGGTGCTCTTTCAAATTCATTCTATGAGGCCAAAATCACCCTGATCCCAAAACCAGACAAAAACACTTCAAAGAAAGAAAACTACAGACCAATGTCTCTAATGAACTAGGATGCAAACATTCTCAATAAAATCCTGGTGAATGTAATACAAAAGCATATCAAAAAATTGTGCACCATGATCAAGTAGGATTCTTCCCAGGGAAGCAAGGCTAGTTCAATATACGGAAATCAATAAATGCTATTCACCACATCAATAGACTTAAAGACAAGAACCATATGATCATCTTGATAGATGCAGAAAAAACATTCGACAAAGTTCAGCCTCCCTTTATGTTCAAAACACTAAAAAAACTTGCATCCCAGGGAAGCAAGACTAGTTCAATATACGGAAATCAATAAATGCTATTCACCACATCAATAGACTTAAAGAAAAGAACCATATGATCATCTTGATAGATGCAGAAAAAACATTCAACAAAGTTCAGCCTCCCTTTATGTTCAAAACACTAGAAAAACTAGGATAACAATGTTGAGTTACCTCAACATTGTAAAAGCTATATATGCTAAACCTCAGGCTAGCATCATCGTAAATGGAGAAAAACTGAAGGCATTCCCTCTAAAATCTGGAACAAGACAGGGATGCCCTCTATCACCACTTCTATTCGATTTAGTTCTTGAAATACTAGCCAGAGCAATTAGACAGACAAAAGAAATTAAAGACATAAAAATAGGAAAAGAAGAACGTAAATTATCGCTATTTGCAGATGACATGATAATATATTTAACAGACTCAAAAGGGTCTACAAAGCAACTGCTAGAGTTAATAAATGAATTCAGCAAAGTGGCAAGATATAAAGTCAACACGCATTAATCAAAGGCATTCCTGTATATCAGCAGCAAAACTTCTGAAATGGAAATGAGGAAAACCACTCCATTCACTATATCCACAAAGAAAATAAGATACTTTGGAATCATCCTAATGAAAGAGGTGAAAGATTTATATAATGAAAACTACAGAACCCTAAGGAAAGAGATAGAAGAAGATCTTAGAAGATGGAAAAATGTACCCTGTTCATGGATAGGCAGAACTAACATCATCAAAATGTTGATATTACCCAAAGTTCTCTACAGGTTTAAATCGGTGCCAATAAAAATCCCAACAGCATTTCTTGTAGAAATGATAAAGCAATCATGAAATTCATATGGAAAAACAAAAGACCCTGAATACCAAAAGCAATTCTAAGCAGGAAGTGTGAATCTGGAGGTATAGCGATACAAGAGTTCAAACTGTACTACAAAGCAATAGTAATAAAAACATCGTGGTACTGGTACCAAAACAGGCAGCTGGACCAATGGTATAGAATAGAGGACACAGAAACCAATCCACAAAATTACAACTTTCTTATATTTGATAAAGGGGCTAAAAACATGCAATGGAGGAAAGATAGCATCTTCAACAAATGGTGCTGGGAAAATTGGAAATCCATATGCAACATAATGAAACTGAATCCCTTTCTCTCACCATGCACAAAAGTTAACTCAAAATGGATCCAGGAGGTAGATATCAAATCAGAGACACTGTGTCTAATAGAAGAAAAAGTTGGCTACGATCTACATACTGTGGGGACGGGCTCCACATTCTTTAATAGGATGCCCATAGCCCAAGAGTTAATAACAAGAATAAACAAATGGGACTTACTTAAACTAAATTGTTTTTTTTCTCAGCAAGAGAAACAATAAGAGAGGTAAATAGAGAGCCTACATCCTGGGAACAAATTTTTACCCCTCACACTTCAGATAGAGCCCTAATATCCAAAATATACAAAAAACTCAAAAAATTAAACAATAAGATAACAAATAACCCAATCAACAAATGGGCCAAGGACCTGAACAGACACTTTACAGAGGAGGACATTCAATCAATGAACAAGTACATGAAAAAATGCTCACCATCTCTAGCAGTCAGAGAAATGCAAATCAAAACCACCCTAAGATACCATCTCATTCCAGTAAGATCGGCAGCCATTATGAAGTCAAACAAAATAAGTGTTGGTGAGAATGTGGGGAAAAGGGTACACTTGTACACTGCTGGTGGGACTGCAAATTGGTGAGGCCAATTTGGAAAGTACTATGGTGATACCTGGGAAAGCTGGTAATGGATCCACCATTTGACCCAGCTATCACCCTTCTCGGACTATTTCCTGAGGATCTTAAAAGAGCGTACTGTAGAGATACTGCCACATCAATGATCATAGCTGCACAATTCACAATAGCTAGACTGTGGAACCAACCTAGATGCCCTTCAATAGATCAATGGATAAAAAAAAATGTGGCTTTTATACAAAATGGAGTATTACTCTTCATTAAAAAATGACAAAATCATAGAATTTGCAGGGAAATGGATGGCATTAGAGCAGATTATGCTAGGCGAAGCTAGCCAATCCTTAAAAAACAAATGCCAAATGTCTTCTTTGATATTAAAAGAGCAACTAAGAAAAGAACATCGAGGAAGAGCATTAGGAAAAGTTTAACATTAAACAAAGACGAGTGGGGGGAGAGAAAGGGAGAGAGAAGGGAAAGCATATGGGAATAGTAGGAGACCCTCAATGTTACACAAAATTACATATAAGAGGATTTGAGGGGAAATGGGTGGGAAACAGTGGAGAGAATTGAACAACAGCAGATGAGGTAGAGAGGGAAGATGGGAGGGGAGGGGAGGGGGGATATTGGGGGATAGGAAAGGTCGCAGAATACAACAGTCACTAATATGCTATTATGTAAAAATGTGAATGTGTAACCAATGTGATTCTGCAATTCATATTTGGGGAAAAAATGGGAGTTCATAACCCAATTGAGTCAAATGTATCAAAGATGATATATCATGAGCTTTGTAATGTTTGGAACAACCAATAGAAATAAATAAATAAATAACGGTTTAAAATTGAGTGGGAAGAAATCAGCTAAAAATGGGTTGAGATGCATTCACTTTGCTAAGCAAAACTTTGTTTTGTTTAGTTGTAACTATCACAAATTTATTTTACCAGGAAATTGGCTTTTGAAAATGCACATAAATTGAGATTAAAGGATAATTCACCTACCTTCTTGAAAAATTCATAGCATTTCCTATATTTTTCAAATTTTATTTTTTTCGTGAATATTTTGTCATGGACCAGGTCTAGTCTTAGGCTATTCTTCCAGAATACTACCTCATCTGACAAATTCGTACAATCTGTTGGATTGTTGTTTTCACCTTTTATTTAATAGTTTCTAGCTGATAATGTGTATTTTCTTTATCTTTATTTGTACGTATATACCCAACAATATCTTTGCATTTTATGTTTTACTGGGGAAGAGATTGATCAAAAGCTCTTTGTTATATGTATCAACAATCAGACATTTAGAGCACGCAATTATTCTTAATTTTGCATGAAAATATCTTTGTACTATTTTCTTATACAGATTTAGAATTATTAATATGTCCCTACTGTAATAAGTAATTACTTACAAGAAGAATTAAACAATTGACTTTATATCAATTATGAATATGAAAAGTACTAAAATAAGGATTTGGCAATTAATACACAATTGATAGAAATTAAAATCACAAGAAAGCCATTTAAAATGTCAGTGCATATGGTCCTTAAATAATAGGTAATTCAAAAAACTTTTTTTTTAATTCATAAGATTTAATATGCCGTATTACAGCTTAATGTGATATAAAACCTTAAATTATCAGTATTGATAAAAAAGAATGATACCTGTTTATTTAAATATGTTTATTTGATTTTCACTGTAAGATGTTAATTCTGGAAGGCTTGAGAATTAAGAAAGTTTTGGTCTATATTATTTTTAACAGGCTAATCAAAGTACTTTTAAATATATATGTATATATATATATATACATATATATATATAATATGTAATGCATATGCATGAATATAGATACATATGTATAAAAATGTATTTTAATATATCTATCAGGTGATTATAATTATTAAATTTTCTCAAGAAAAAAACAATGACTATAAAAAACAGTCTTAAATTTAAATTTCATAGCATACTACTGTTTGTAATGACATGAGAGAAAAACAGATATGAAAGGAAAACGAAAAAGGAAGAGAGAGAAGGGGGAAAATGAGGAAGAAAGTGAGTAAAGATGAGGGAGAGGCGTGTTCGATGTAAAGATAAAAGTGGAGGGGCTGGGTTTGTGGTTCAGTGGTAACATGCTTTTCTAGCATGTGTGGGACACTGGGTTCTATTCTAAGCACCACATACAAATAAACAAAATGAAGGTCAATCACAACTGAAAAAATAAAAAATAAAAAAGTAGAAATATTAGCAAAACTCCAAGCTTTTATGAATGTTAAATTTAAAAAAAAAATTATGTAACATAGCCTTATGTAATTTCTAGACTATCCAAAAGAGTCATTAAATGTTAGATTATTAGTGCAATAACTAAAAATCCATTGCTCTTTCCTCAACATTCTGTGGCATGCTAGTGGTAAAATAAATTCTATTATAACACCAAAAAAAAAAATCTAATATTTCTATAGTAACTGACCCAGTTTAATATCAAGGCTAGCAGATTCCTATGGGACATGATGTGTATTTTGACATTCATTTTTATTCAACACTGGAACATTACTATTTCTTCAGTTTATGCACATCATAGGATATATATTTCATCCACAAGTTCGCTAATTTATACGCATTTGTTTCACTTTCAGTCACTTCCTGCTTCAGAACACATGTATTTCTTATGTTTCTTGACTGCTCTTTTCATGAGACTTCTTTCCAAACACATTATTGTCGATTTCCACTATCACATTTGAAGAAAAACTCACACACCCGTATGATAAACCAAACCCTAATATTACTATTAGATGTACAACTAGCTGGAATGAATGATTGTATATCAATATAAGATTTCTTACTTAGTTTCAGATATCAATTAAATCCATTATTTAAAGTGGAACCAGTTATATTATTTATTCACATTATGGTCTTTTCATGCATTATCTCTATATTCATAGACACAGGGTACACCTCTTTGTACCCCCAATACTAATTTATACGTCTTCAAAATATTGCTCCCAGAAATGGTGGAAGAAATGCACATGTCACCTGATTTACATATACATTTTATCACAGTAATATTCTGGACACAAACAGCAAAGGTGACACTTATGATTTTACCAAACCTAAATGGAAAGTGAAGATGGATTACTAAAAACATCCATGTCCAGGTTGCCTAATGCTCTCAAATGTGAATCCTATTCTTGACTACATATTTGTTTCTTCGTAAGATTATATATTCAACCTCAAGCCCCTTGAAAATGTCTAATCTTATCACTCACTTTATCATTTGCCTGATTTCCTAATGTCTCTATTGATATCTGCTTTCCTACATATTTTCCCCAGATTATCACTGTGACTGACTCTTCACATGTGCTCACATTTACATTCAATCTCTACCAGAAGCCCTATTGCTAAAGAACTTTTGGTCCAAATGCTATACTCACTCTTCGTTCTAAACCTACCGACTATCTTTCTAATAATACCGACTATCCCTTTTTGTCTAGAAGTTCTCTTTGACATTTCATCATTCAAGGTACAAAGTTTTATGCCATTGAACATCGATTTATCTGAGACATTTCTGCAGAACATAATTCAAAGCTAAGTATCCCAATCAAGGGCCCAATGCCCTTCTGGGCTTCAAATCTTACCTAGATTACTGTTTTCATTCTTATATTTCACTTTTACATTCTTGTAAATATTACAGGTTCCCATTACCATTATTCATCCCGCAGAATGATTCAAATCGAACTTTTATTAACCGTAACCATACACTCTTCCCTGAATCAAACTTTACAGAAGAGCAGGGACAGAGTTGCTTTTACAATACAGGAATGTAGGGGTTCTTAAACCTGCTGAGATCCTCAAAGGTCCATGCAGAAATGATCCCTGGAGAAGATGTAGGCAGCTATGAAGCAGTTGAGAGAGCAAAAGTCATCTTGCATGGCAAACCCCCTTGTCAGGATGAAGGGATGTGTCTGAATCAGTCTCTCTATTCTAAATGTAGAGAAGATGGACCAAACCAGGCCTGTGTGGGGGAGATGTTCCCAGGCGCCTATGTTTGATATACCATTCTATCTTGTGAAATTGTCACCGAAAGTAGGGGCAGCCTCTATCTCATGGGACTCTTGGAAGCAAATGTTAAATCAAAGTGATTGCCAAGGTAGTGACCTCATGCAGTTCCTGAAGAAAGTGACCTACCTCACTTCCTTGGTGATGTAACTCTCTGATCTTGGAATCCAAGATGCCAGGCTCCCAGAGCCAGTCCCAGTCCCAATCCCAGTGGGCTCACTTGTTTGGATGTACCAAGGACAGAGTCAGTATTTCTTGGTATCTACTGATGTGAGGATTGCCAAATGCCAGGACAGATCTGAAGAGGGGCCTTTCCTGAGAAAGCAGGTAGTGGCTCACCGCTGGCTCCTGAGAACTTCACAGAGTTGGCAAAGGAGACAGATCTGAGACATGACAGGACATTTCATTGGAACATAATATGGCCCAACAGACAGAGGACACTCCAGATAGTCAGAGACATACTTGCGGGAAGGAGATGCCTTTGTGAGTGTGAGTGTCAGTTTGTGGTTTGTCTCATATTCTGAGAATAGGTAGGAAAGACAGTTTGTTTGGTTTGGAATAGACTGTTTCTAGTAAGTTTTTTGACAAGGTGAGTGATTCTATATCTGTGTATCCCACTGTGTCCGTGGTTGTAGACATTAGAAAAGAGAATGCATCAATGGATATGTCCTGTCTATTAGAAAGCTTCCCAGCATTCATCCTGCCCAATTTATGAATGAACTGCAGCTTGCCTTATGGATGGACAACACCTACTATCTTCCTAAGTTTCTGTTTTCTTCCTGAATTCTGGCCACTCTGCAGAATAGGCTCATGGTTTTGTGTCCAAGATATGTACCACCTCCAAGCTCTGTGACATGCCCATGTACTGGATAGCGGTAAGGAATGGGAACATCTCAGAAAACTCAGATATCAGTGTGACCAGGAAATTCTCAGTGGAGAAACCCTGCTTTGGGCCATTCTCTTACCTATGTTTCTGTTGCCCTGAATGTCAGGAAGGTCTTTGCCTCAGGCCACCTCTTTGTGAAGCCTGAAGAAAACAGTTTTCAAATGAAAATGAATGGCCATCTCCTGTGGCTCTTTGCTTAATTTCTTTGGAAAGGGATGTGTCTTAATCAGCCTCTTGGACCTGTGTGAGGTTGTGGCTTAGATTCTCAGCACCTGATGGATCTAAAGAAAGATCCCATGTGTGCATCCAAACCAAAATGGCAAAAAGATCCGTAATGGTAGATGAAGTGTCTTGCCTTCCTTTGTTAGGTTCCTGACCTACATCAAGTGAGAATAGGGATCCTTTGGGTCAAATGAAATCTTCAAAGCCCTAAAGAAGTGCTTGGGTTTTCTCATTATTCCAAATCACATAAAGAATCTATACCTGACAGGCAGTAGGCTTCAAAATGGAGAAGCAGAGCAGTATTAACTGCAGTCCTATTTTATCACTCCTGCTTCAAATTCAGGGTGTCCAGGCCCCCATGACTTTAGGCAAATTAGGGGTAAGAGAGCTTATTTTGGAAACTAACACATACCCCACTAGACTCTGACTACTAATCCTAACATGATGGAGAATAATAACCAAAACAGAATAGAAATACAAGCAGTTCAGAGGAGTCATGTTGTATAATTGGACTTGCCTTTTGCATTATATAGGGTAGGAATTATAAATCTAGTCAATTTTTAATTAAAACAGTTCTCCATGTGTTTTTAAAGTTAACAAATATGTGAATTCCTCTCTCCCTTTCTCTGTGGCCTATTCAGCACATGTGTTTTTATATGCACATATAGAATCCTACCTGGTATCACATGTACATACTTGACAGGTTGCTGACTTGGCAGATGCAAATTGTGAAAAGAGATCACTCCTCTTAATGCTGTTGGAACTGAAAATTCAAACTATTGGTGACCTTCCTAGCTGAACAAAATTATATATAAATCCATGTTCAGTAAAAAGTATATTTTGGGATGTGTGGATTATATATATTTCATGATAAATTTTGATTGGCATATATATTGCTACTTTTTAATGTCTGTGTGAGTGTGTGTGTGTGTATATATATATATATATATATATATATATATATATATATATATATATACACTCTCCAGATTTTTGAAAAAATGAAATATATGTGTCTTATTATACACTCCCTAAATTTATTCATGTTCATGTATGTGGATTTATTATCAACTTTTCACAAGATTATTCTCAGAAATATTCATCCACCTGAAATACATATTTGTTTCCTAGTACTGAAAACTAACTTCAGTGAATGATGCATACAAATCCTAATATTTCTACAGTTACTGACCAAGTTTAAGATCAATGCAAGTAGATTCCTATGGGACATGACATGTATTTTGATGTTCATTTTTTTTTCAACACTGGTACATTACTATTTCTTCAGTTTATGCACATCATAGGATATATATTTCATCCACAAGTTCGCTAATTTATATCAATTTGTTTCACTTTCAATTACCTCCTGCTTCAGAACACATGTATTCCTCCATGTTTCTTAACTAGTCTCTTCATGAGACTTCTTTACAAACACATTATTTTCGATTTCCATAATTACTTTTGAAGCAAAACTCACACACCCTTAATGACAAACCATAACCCTAATATTAACATTAGATGTATAACTGATAGGAATGAATGACTGTGTATCAATATAAGATTTCTTATATATTTTAAGATATCAATTTAATCCATTATTTAAAGTGGAATCAGTTATATTATTTATCCACAGTATCATCTATTCATGCATTATCTCTATATTCATAGACACAGGGTACACCTCTTTGTACCCGCAATACTAATTTATACATCTTCAAAATATTGCTCCCTGAAATGGTGGAAAAAATACTTATGTCACCTGATCTACATATACATTTTATCACAGTACTATTTTGGATACAAAATGCAAAGATCACACATATGTTTGTACAAAAGCCTAAATTGAATGGGAGCATGGATTACTAAAAACATTGATGTCTAGGTTGCCAAATTCTCTCAAATGTCCATCCTATTGGTGACTACATATTTGTTTCTTTGAAAATTATATAGTGAATATCAACCCTGTTAAAATGTCTAATCCTATCACTCACTTTATACTTTGCCTGATTTCCTACTGTCTCTATTGATGTTTCCTTTCCTACATATTTTCCCCAGTTTACCTATGTGACTGACTCTTCACATGTGCTGACATTGACATTCATTCTATTACCGAAACCCTATTGATAAAGAACTTTTGGTCCATATCCTGTACTCACACTTCTTGCAAAACCTACTGACTATCTTCCTAATCCTATGGACTATCCCTGTTTGAGTGGATGTTCTTTTCTACAATCTATCATCCAAGGTACAAGGTCCTATGTCATTGATTATCGATTTATCTGAGACATCACTGCAGAACGTAATTCAAAGCTAAGTATCCCAATCAAAGGCCCAATGCCAATATGGACTTTAAATCTTACTAAATTTCTGTTTTCATACATATTTTTCAACTCTATATTCTTATATATATCACAGATTCCCAATACCATTATTCATCCAGCAAAATGGTTCCTAACCCAAAACAAACATGTAATTAACCCTAACCATAAACTGTTCCCTCAATCTACCTTTATAAAAGAGCAGGGACAGAGTTGGTCTTACAATACAGGAAAGTAGGGGATTGTCCACCTGCTGAGAACCTCAAGGGTCCATTCAGAATTGATCCCTGGAGAAGATGTAGGCAGGTATGAAGTTCCTGAGAGATCAAAAGTCATCTTCCATGGCAAACAACCTGGTCAGGATGAAGGCTTTTGTCTGAATCAGCCTCTCTCTTCTTAATGTAGATAAGATGGACCAAATGAGGCCTGTGTGGAGAGCTGTTCCCGGGTGCCTATGGTTGATATACCATTCTAACTTGTGAAAGTGTCACAGAAATACGGTCAGCCTACATGTCATGGGAACCTTGGATGCATGTGTTAGGACAAACTGGTTGCCAAGGCAGTAACCTCATTCAGTTCCTGAAAGAAGTTACCTCACCTCACTTTTTTGGTGATGGCACTTTCTGAACTTGGGATCCAGGAAGCCAGGCATCTAGAGCCTGTCTCAGTCCCAGGCCTAGTGGTCTCACTTGTTTGATTTAACAAGGACAGAGTCAGTCTTTCTTGGTATCTACTGATGTGAGGATGGACAAATGACAGGAAAGCTCTGAAGAGGGGCCTTTCCTGACAAAGAAGGTAGTGGCTCACTGCTGGCTCCTGACAACTTCACAGAATTGCCCATGGACACCAGATGTGAGACAGGAGAGGCTATTTCGGGGGAACATAGTATGGCCTATCAGTCAGAGAACACTCCGGATAGTCACAAACCTACTTGGAGGAAGGAGGTGCTTATCTGGCTGTGGGTGTGGGTTTGTGGTTTTTTCTCATGCTCTGAGAATATGTCCGAAAGTCGGTTTGTTTGGTTTGAAGTAAAGTGTTTCCAGAAAGTCGTATGAAAAGGCCAGTGTTTCTATGTCTGTGTATCTCACTTTGTCCGTGGTTGTAGACATTAGCAAAGAGAATGCATCAATGGATGAGTCTTGTCTAGTAGAAAGCTTCCCAGCATTCATCCTTCCCAATTTATGAATGGACTGCGTCTTGCCTTATGGATCGGCAACACCTGCTATCTTCCTAAGTTACTGTTTGCTTCCTGAATTCTGGCCACTCTCCAGAATAGGCTCATGGTTTTGTGTCCAAGATATGTACCACCTCCAAGCTCTGTGACACGGCCATGTATTGGTTAAATGAAGGGCATGGCGAGCATCTCAGAAAACTCAGATATCAGTGTGACCAGTAAAGACTCAGTGGAGAAACCATGCTTTGGGCCTTTTCCTTACCTATTGTTTCGTTGCCCCTTGACCTTGTGTAATTCTGTGGCTTAGATTCTCTGAACCTGATGGATCTAAAGAGAGATCCCATGTATGCATCCAAAAGCAAAATGTCCAAAAGAGCAATCATTGTGGATGAAGTCTCTCTCCTTCCTTGGTAAGGTTCCTGACCTCCATCAAGTGAGAATAGGGCTCCTTTGGGTCAAATAAGTTCTTCAAAGCCCTGCAGATTCTAGCCCATAGGTGACTGGGTTTTCTCATGACTCCAATTCACATGAAGAATCTAAATCCCACCATCAGTAGGCCTCAAATTTAAGAAGCAGAGCAAAATAAACGGCAGGCCTATTTGATCACTCTTAGTTCACAGGAAGGGTGTCCAGGCCACCCTGACTTTAGGCAAATGAGGGGCAAGGGAGCTTATTTTGGACACTGTCTTGGGCTGCACCCCTCACGGAAACCTCCAGCCAGAGGTTATGATGAGTGTCTGTATGGAAGAAAATGAGGGCCATGTGGGAGTGTTTTGGTTTTAATTGTAGTCATTTTTGTGGCGGTTAGTAGAGATGACATGGTCCACCTTGGCTTGAACTTTGGTGGGATTCCGCATAAAGACTGAGTTCTCGTACTGAACTCAGAGAAGTATTGCCATGAATAGTGTTGGAATTTTAGGAGGCCACGCACGATAGTCGCCCTTGGAAACTGAGATCTAGGCCCAGGGTAGCTATTCACAGAGCACTGGAAATCTCAGCCAGGATATCACATGATTTTATTCTGAAAAACTTGGCAACCATTGTTGAGAGTCAAAACACACATGGACCTCACATTGTAGACCTCAATTTTCAAGGATTCATGTGACCTTTTGGCCACTCTTTGGGAAGCCTTTTCTGTGATACATCTCCAGATATTTCATTGAAATGAGCTTCCTCACCATTTAATAGTTCCAGAATGCCTCCAACTTCATCCTTGAAAAATGGCTAGGTCAATATATCATGAAATTTTTAAAATTCCCGTGACAAGTTGGCACTGGAGATTCTTTGAATATCTTGTGGCTGATCATGAGAATAACAGTCAGTGCCTTGATTGACTGGTTTTCATAAAAATTGTGCAGAACAGAGATGCCAGGAAGTTGGAGCCTCCTGAGGAGTGGGCCTAGAGCAGTGGTGGGCAGGTGTGTGATAAAACATCTGCGGTGTGGTCATGTGGATCTGCCTTTGGCTTCCAAATTGCTTGTGACTGATATGGTGCAGCCAGCAGTCCCTTCAATGTAAAGGCATCTTGTTATATGCAGAGGTTTTAGGGAAATATTAAGAATCAGGTTGCTATAGTCAAGGGGGCAACTATGTGGGATATAAGCCTGTTTGGTGCATTCTCCTGCAGACCCTGACCCACCACACGTGACAGAACTCCCTCACGCACAGAGTAACAGTTGAATTCTTTGTATTTCGTGAAACAAATACCAAAATCCCAGTGCAGCACCAAGAAACAACACGAAAAGTGGAGAATGACCAAATAGCTTCACAGGCCCATGTGGATACACTTAGCCCCCCGTGTCCACAGTTTACCTACAAAGAGAGTATTCAGCACTGCTGACTCATGTTCAGTGGAAAATAAGAAACCATGTCCTTCAGGTCACATAGATGAAGACCCTGATTTGATGGTCTCACTACAAATGAAGCTGAAGCTCCCGACAACAACATATATTCCAAGTGCCCAACCTCAGAGGCAGTTTCTCAAGAAGTCTTTAGGCCAGCAGAGCTCCATGTTTTTGGAATGATTACACTGTCCCTTACTTTTGGAATCTCCTCTACCTCCTCCAAGGTTGTGAACTCCTGAGCATATTCCATTCCAGATATTTATTCACAGATTTTCTAACTCTTCTCTTCTAATTGTGTCTTACTCTGGGCGATTGTAATGTCAAGGCATTGTTCTGGATGAGAGTGGGAAGATTTTTGTGTATCACATATTTACATACACATTGGATTCATTTTCCAATTTTCCTTTCAAAATACTGAATACCTCACACTAACACCTACCCTACTAGACTCTGACAACTAATCCTAATAAGGTGGAGAAAAATAAACCAAAAAAATAGAAATGCAAGCAGTTCAGGGAAGGCATGGTGTATAGTGGAATTGCCTTTTGCATTATTTAGGGTAGGAGTTATAAATCTAGTCAATTATTTGTTAAAATATTTCTCCATGTGTTTTAAAGTTAACAAATATGTGAATTCCTGTTTCCCTGTCTCTGTAGCCTATTCAGCACATGTATTTTTACATGCAATTATAGAATCTTACCTGATACCACACGTACATTCTTGTGAAGTGGCTGACTTGGCAGATACAAATTTTAAGAGATCACTCCTCCTAAGCGCTTTAGAACTGAAAATTCAACCTATGCGTGAGCTTCCTAGTTGAACAACATTATACATAAATCCATGTTAAATAAAATAAATATTTTTGGATCTCTGGATGATATAAATTTCATGGTGAATTTCCTATAGCATATATTATGCTATTTTTAATGTCCGTGTGTGTTTGTGTGTGTGTATGTGTATATATATATATATATATATATATATATATATATATATATATATTCTCCAGATTTTTCAAAATATGAAATATGTGTCTTATTATAAACTCCCTTAACTCATTCATATTCAAGTATGTGGATTTATAATCAAATTTTCTCAAGAGTATTCTCAAAATATTCATTCTCCTGATATACATATTTGTTTCTTAGTACTGAAAACTAACTTTAGTGAATGGTGCATACAAATCCTAATATTTCTACAGTAGCTGACCTAGTTTAACATCAATTCAAGTAGATTCCAATGGGACATGATGTGTATTTGGATGTTCGTTTTATTCAACACTGGTACATTACTATTTCTTCAATTTATTCACATCATGGGATATATATTTCATCCACAAGTTCGCAAGTTTATAGGCATTTGTTTCACATTCAATCATTTTCTTCTTCAGATCACATGTATTCCTCCATGTTTCTTGACTGGTCTTTTTATGAGACTTCTTTCTAAACACATTATTTTCGATTTCTAGGATCACTTTTGAAGCAATACTCACACACCTTTCATGATAATCCATAACCCTAATATTACATTTAGATGTATTACTGGTTGAAATGAATGATATTATATCAATACAAGATTTCTTATAATATTTCATATATTAATTCAATGCATTATTTAAAGTGGGAACAGTTAAATTATTTATTCAAAATGTGGTCTATTCATGCATTATGTCTATATTCATGGACACAGGGTACACCTCTTTGTACCCCCAATACTAATTTATAGCTCTTGAAAACCTTACTCCCAGAAATGCTTGAAGAAATGCTCATGTCACCTGATCCACATATACATTCTATGACAGTAATATTCTGGACAAAAAATGCAAAGGTCACACTTATGATTGTACCAAAGCCTAAAAGGAAAGTGAACATGGATTACTAAAAGCATCCATGTCCAGGTTTC
Organism: Callospermophilus lateralis; assembly: GCF_048772815.1. Taxonomy (NCBI): domain Eukaryota; kingdom Metazoa; phylum Chordata; class Mammalia; order Rodentia; family Sciuridae; genus Callospermophilus; species Callospermophilus lateralis. Next base: position 102,742 of record NW_027512778.1, read on the forward strand.
CTAATGCTCTCAAATGTCAATCCTAATGGTCACTGCATATTTGTTTCTTCTTAAGATTATATATTCAAACTCAACAGTGTACAAAATGTCTAATCCTATCACTCACTTTATACTTTGCCAGATTTTTTAAAGTCTCTAGTATTATCTGCTTTTCTACATATTTTTCAAAGTTCATCATTGTGACTGAATTTTCAAATGTGCTGACATTTACATTCACTCTCTAACTGAAACCCTATTGCTAAAGAAATTTCCGTCCAAATCCTGTACTCACTCTTCTTCCTAAACCTACCGACTATCTACCTAATCCTACCGACTATCCCTTTTTGACTGGATGTTCTCTTCCTCATTCAATCATCCAATGTACAAGGTCCTATGCCATTGTAAATGGATTTATCTGAGACATCTGTACAGAACCTAATTCAACACTACGTATCCCAATCATGGGCCCAATGCCCTTCTGGGCTTCAAATCCTAGATTTCTGTTTTCATACATATATTTTACCAATATAATTTAATAAATATCGCAGGTTCCCAATAAAATTATTCATCGCTCAGAATGATTCCTAACAAAATCGAACCTGTTATTACCCAAACCATACACTGTTCCCTCAATCTAACTTTATAGAAAAGCAGGGACAGAGTTGGCCTTACAATACAGGAGTGTAGGGAAACTTCCACCTGCTGAGAACCTCAAAGGTCCATGCAGAAATGATCCATGGAGAAGATGTAGGCAGCTATGAAGGACCTGAGGGAGGAAAAGTCAACTTCCATGGTAAACAACCTGGTCAAGATTAAGGGATGTGTCTGAATCAGCCTCTTTCATCTTAATGTAGAGAAGATGGACCAAACCAGGCCTGTGTGGAGAGCTGTTCCCGGGTGCCTATGGTTGATATACCATTCTAACTTGTGAAAATGTCAGAGCGAGTAGGTGCATCCTCCATCTCATGGGACTCTTAGAAGCAACTTTTAGGACAAAGTTGTTGTCAAGGCAGTGACCTCATTTAGTTCCTGAAGGAAGTGACCTCACCTCACTTCCTTGATGAAGGAACTCTCTGAACTTGGGATACAGGAAGTCAGGCACCCAGAGCTAGTCCCAGTTCATGTCCCAGTGTTCAAACTTGTTTGGATTTTCCAAGGACAGAGACAGTCTTTCTTGGTACCTACTGATGTGAGGATAGCCTAATGCCAGGAAGGTCTGAGGAGGGGCCTTTCCTGAGAAAGAAGGTACTGGCTCACCGCTGGCTCCTAACAGCTTCACAGAGTTGGACACGGAGAACAGATCTGAGACAGGACAGCCCATTATGGGGGAATATGTTATGGCCCACCAGTCAAAGGTCACTCCATATTTTCACAGACCTACTTGGGGGTCTGTGTGGGTGTGGGTGTGGGTGTGGGTGTGGGTTTGTCATTTTGTCTCATGTTCTGAGAATAGGTAGGAAAGTCGTTTTGTTTGGTTTGGTGTGAAATGTTTCTAGTAAGTCTTTTGACAAGGCGAGTGTTTCTATGTCTGTGTATCCCACTGTGTCCGTGGTTGTAGACATTAGAATAGAGAGTGCATCAATACATATGTCCTATCTAGTAGAAATCTTACCAGCATTCATCCTGTCCTATTTATGAATGGTCTGCGGCTTGCCATATGGATCGGCCACTCCTAATATCTTCCTAAGTTCCTATTTTCTTTCTGAATTTTGGCCAAACTCCAGAATAGGCTCATGGTTTTGTATCCAAGATATGTACCACCTTTAAGCTCTGTGACATGGCCATGTACTGGATAGCTGAAGGCAATGGTGAGCATCTCAGAAAACTCAGATATCAGTGTGACCAGGAAAGTCCCAGTGGAGAAACCCTGCTTTGGGCCTTTTGCTTACCTATTGTATTATTGCCCTGAATGTCAGGAAGGTCTTTGCCTCAGGCCACCCCTTTGTGAAGACTGAAGAGTTTTCAAATGGAAGTGAATGGGCATCACCTTTGGCTCTTGGCTTAATTGCTTTGGAAAGGGATGTGTCTGAATCAGCTTCTTGGCCCTGTGTGAGGATGTGGCTTAGATTCTCAGCACCTAATGGATCTAAAAAAATCCCATGTGTGCATCCAAAACCAAAATAGCCAAAAGAGCAGTCATTGTGGATGAAGTCTCTCACCTTCCTCTGTAAGGTTCCTGACCTCCATCTTTGAGAATAGTGATCCTTTGGGTCAAATGAGTTCTTCAAATCACTACAGAGGCTAGGCCATAGGTGCTTGGGTTTTCTCATGACCCCAATTAACATAAGGAATCTAAACCCCACAGTCATTAGGCCACAAAATGGAGAATCAGAGCAGTATTAAGGGCAGGCCTCTTAGATCACTCCTGGTTCACAGGAAGGGTGTCCCTTCCACACTGACTTTAGGCAAATGGGAGAAAGGGACCTTATTTTGGATACTGTCTTTGGCTTTGGCCCTCATGGAAACCTACAGCCTGAGGTTATGATTAGTGTCTATATGGAAGAAGATGAGGGCCATGTGGGAGTGTTTTGGTTTTAATTGTGGTCATTTTTGTGGCCGTTGGAAGAGATGACTGAGGCCACCTGGGCTTGAACACTGGTGTGATTCCCCTTAGAGACTGAGTTATGGAACTGACCTCAAAGAAGTATTGCCATGTATTGTGATGGGATTTTAGGAGGCCACACATGAGAGTCACCCTTGGAAACTGAGATCAAGGCCCAGGGTGGCTTTCCACAGAGCACTGGGAATCTCAGGAAGGATATCACATGATTTTATTCTTAAAGAATTGGCAGCCATAGTTGCAAGTCAAAACACAAAAGGATCACACATTGTAGACCTCAAATGCCTGGCTTAATGTGACCTTTTAGCCTGTCGTTGGGAAGCATTGCCTGTTAGAATTCTCCAGAGATTTCATTGAAATGAGCTTCCTCTCCATTTAATGGTTCCTGAATGAATTAAACCCCACAGTGCCTCAAACTTCATCCTTGAAAAAAGGCTAGATAAATACCATTAAATTTTTGAAATTCTCATGAACAGGTGTCAGTGGAGAACCTTTGGATGTCTTATAGATGATCATGAGTGTACCAGACAGTGCCTTGATTGACTGGGTTTCATGAAAATCGTGTAGAACAGAGATGCCAGTAATTTGGAGCCCGATGAGTATTCGGCCTAGAGCAGTGGAGTGTAGGTGTTTGTTAAAACTTCTGTGATGGGGTCATGTGGATCTGCCATTGGCTTCCAATTGGTTTGTGACTGACATGGTGCAGCCCCCATACCCTTGTATGTAAAGGCATCTTGTTATACGGAGAGGTTTCAGGGCAATGTTTAGAATCAGATTTCTATTGTCAAGGGGGCAAGCTATGTGGGATAGAAGCCTGGTTGGTGCACTCTCCTGCAGACCCGTAACCAACACACGTGACAGAACTCCCTCCAGCACTCTGTCCTAGTTGACCTCCTCGTATTTCATGAAGCAAATACCAAACTCCCAGTGTAGCTGCAAGAAACACCATGAAAAGTAGAGGAAGACCAAATGGCTTCAAAGTCCACACTGGGAGACACTTTGCCCCCAAATGGCAACAAATTACCTACAAAGAGAGAATTCAGCCCTGCTGCCTCATGTTTATTGGAAAAAAAGAAACCATGTGCTCCAGGACACACAGAAGCAGACCCAGATTTGATGGTCTCACTACAAAGGAAGTTAAAACTCCTGACAACAACATATATTTCAAGTGCCCAACCTCAGAGGCAGTTTCTCAAGAAGTCTTTAGGCCAAGAGAGCTTCATGTTTGTGGAGTTTTTACCATGTACCTTACTTTTCGAAACACCTCTACCACCTCCAAGGTTGTTAACTACTGAGCATTTTCCATTCCAGATGTGTATTCACAGATTTTCTAACTCTTCTCCTCTTATTGTGTCTTACTTGGGGTGAAGGTAATGTCAAGGCATTGTTCTGAATGAGAGTGGGAAGACTTTTGGGTAGCATATATTTGCATACACATTAAATTCATTTTCCAATTTTCTATTCGAAATACTGAATCCCTGACTGTCAGAGGTAGAAGGAATTCTCCTTCAAAGAATAGCCTGACACTTACAAGAAACAGCCACGAGGAGACATCCTGTCTGGGAGAAATCCTGTAGCCATCTGTCTCCCTGAGACATCCTGTGCCCATCTGTCTTTCTGAAACTTCCTGAGGTTATCTCACCTTGTGAAGACATCTAGGAAGTGCCGATAAGAGAGATTTCCCACATCCAGCATACAAATACCCCTGTGTGAACAATAAAAGTTTGCAGCTTGATCAGAACTCCTGTCTTGCTGTCATCTCTCGTGTCTCTTGTCCCTTCATTCCTCCCTATCTAGGTTCGCTGCCCACGTTGATGTGTCCTGCCGGCCGGGACATCTGGCGCCCACTGACTGGGGCTCGAGCTTTTGATTGAGGGGGACCCCGTCCTCCTGGAAGATTTGGTCAAGCGGAGCTTGCAATAACCGCAGAAGACACCACCGAGAGACAGATCCAGGAGGAGGGTGGGGATGACACACGGTGATTGACCCACCATGGGGCAAGCAGTTTCGTCACATGATTTGTTTTTGTCAGGCTACAAGGAGTCCTTCCAGACAGGGGGGCACGTATTAAGAAAAAAGACTTAATTTTTTTTTCTTTTCACACATAAGAGAGCAGTGTCCATGGTTTCCTCTTGAAAGGACCATTGATGGTAAAAGATGGCTTAGAGTAGGAGATTGTTTAAAAGATTATTATGAATCCTTTGGCCCAGAAAAAGTGCCTGTTCCCACCTTTTCTTACTGGAACTTAATTAATAGAATTCTTAAAAGTTCACCCTTTGACAATGGTACCTTAAAAGTTGTCAAGGTTGGGAAAGAGACTATGCAAATACTTTCATATCCCCTCGGCATGCCCATCAGTTAGTATAGACATAGACCCTTCTCAGGCTCCCCAGGACCGTGGGAACCTTCCTGGTCCCCCTCAAAATACCACCCTAATGAATAAGGCTCCAATGATTACCAACTGCCTTTATCCAGTTTTAAATACCGGAGACTCATTGACCCCTGTAGAGGAGGCTACCTTGGAGAAGGAAGCAGCTCGCTACCATTCAGAAGACCCTCCACCTCTCAAGACCCTGCCACAGCTTATAGGACTTACACATCCACCTCCCTCCTATGTCCCTCCTGCCTTTTGTGCTCTGGCCCTTCAGGGAACAAATGCCCCCCCCCCGATATTTTCTCCCCACTTCCCTTGCCTAAACTGGCTCCTTTGTGAGCATCCTTTCAACATACACAGGAACAGATCCAACCTTTAAAAGAATTAAGAGCCCTTCACTCTGAGCTCTCTTCATTAGCCTTAGGTATGGAGTCAAAGCAACTGGCCTACAGTGGTCTAATACAAAGAAGAAGCCACTCCATTGACCTGTGCTCGCCTTCTCAGTCACCACCAGTCTGATAGATAAGCCTGCCCAGGCTGAGGTCAAAGAATTAGACGAGGATAAAGAGGAGGAAGAGGGGAAATGGATTAAGGAGATCAGGACACAGAGGATGAGGAGTTCAGCCCTAGGCAGGCAGGAACCCAGAGTCTACAAAAAATTAAGCCTGCATTTTCCTGAAAAACTTAAAAAGGCTTGTGCTCACTATGGCCCCATTGCACCCTACACGTTGGCTTTATTAGAAAGCCACAGCACACAATGACTTACTCCCAATGATTGGAAATTTTTAGACCAAGCTACCCTCAGTGCCAGAGACTTCCTGTTATGGAATGCAGATTTCAAAGAGCACTGTCGGGAAACTGCTCAAAAAATTTTAACTAAGGCCTTCTCTAAATCCAGGACTTATGTTAAGCTAGTGGGCAATGAGCCTTTTGACAATAAAACTAAACAGGCACATTTCCCTGCTGGACTTTTGATGCAGATTCAGATGGCTGGCTTACATGCTTGGAGACACCTCCCTCAAAAGCCTCGGCTACCACTTCCCTGGCAAAAATTTGACAAGGGCCCGACGAGCCTTATAGCGACTTTGTTCCCCGGCTTAACCTAGCTGTGGAATGCTTGCTTGGACCAAGCGAAAGCAAAAGCGCTTTTGTAAAACATCTTGCCTTTGAAAACGCCAACCCGGCATGTCAGGATGTTCTTCAACCACATAAGGATAAAGGGAAACTTTCTGACTTTATTAGACTCTATGCAGGGGTAGGTGCAGCCCATGCCATGGGTCTTGCCCTAGGTGCCACCTTTACCAAGACCTTTCACAATCCTGGCTCACGTACTTGCTTTACTTGTAAACAACCTGGCCATTTTGCAGGCAAGTGACCGACAGGCAAAAAAAGCCTAGGAATAGCGTCTCCTTCAACTGGGGCTATACTGCCCCAAGCTATCCTTTGCCCTAGATGTGGTAAAGGTCATCACTGGGCCAGTGAGTGTAGATCTAAGACAAATGCCCTCAGACAGCCTATTTTTTCGTGCTTCTTGGGAAACTCCCTGCGGGGCCAGCCCCGGGCCACGACATCCCCCAGGACAAACCCAGGGGCAATAAGATTTGTTCCCTCCCAAACTCCCAACCTACCTCAAAATTCTTCTCCACAATTGCCTCCCTCCAACTAGCCACTCCAGGCAGCGCAGGATTGGACCTCTGTGCCACGACCGATACTATATTGGACTCAATGCAAGGACCCCAGATAATACCCACTGGAATTATGGGTCCCCCTCAATCTCATATGTGTGCCCTTATTTTTGGGAGAGCCTCAACTAACTTACATGGTGTTCAGGTCTTCCATGGCATTAAAAATAATGATTTCACTGGAGAAAAAAAATACTGGCCACAGCTATTAATGGAGTTGTGGCCATCCCAGCACGAACAAGTCTTGCACAATTAATACTCCTTCCCTTGAATCCAGGAGGCACTTCCACCGCCCAAACCTACCGCAGGGGACTGCCTCCTTGGGCTGCTCTGATGTAAATTTGGTTCAACCCGTTTCTCACAAAAGACCCACAATTTCCTTACTTATTGAAGGAAAGGAATTCCAAGGAATTCTAGATACTGGAGCTGATGACACAATTATTTCTCAAAAATATTGGCCATCAGCTTGGACCCTCACCTCATCCTTGACTGACCTTAAAGGGATAGGACAGTCAAAAAACCCTCTGGTCAGCTCTACGGCTCTTAGCTGGACTTATAAAGAGGGTAATAAGGGAATTGTCACTCTTTTCGTTGTTCCTGACCTCCCTGTTAACCTATGGGCCCAAGATATTTTGAGTCAAATGGAAGTTATTCATGCCAGTCCCAATTCCATGGTAACTCATCAAATGCTTCATATAAATTTTGTCCCTGGTACAGGCCTTGGGAGACTGAGACAAGGACTGGTTGAGCCAATAAAACCCATACAAAAACAAATACATATGGACTTGGGTATTTGGATTTTTAGTGTCGGTCTCTGACTCTCCTGTACCCCATGGAGATAAAATTATTTGGGAAACTCAGACTCTTGTGTGGGTGAATCAATGGCCACTTACCCAAGAAAATATGGAGGCTGCCTCCATGTTAGTGCAGGAACAGCTGGCAGCCGGCCATGTAGAGCCCTCAACCTCAACATCGAATACTCCAATTTTTGTTATCAAGTAAAAATCAGGCAAGTGGTGCCTTTTACAATATTTGTTTGCCATTAATAAAGCTATGTGCCCAATAAGAGCACTACAGCCAGGCATTCCCACACCAGGGGCTATTCCCAAAAACTATTGTAAAATGATTATTGAGTTTAAAGATTGTTTTTTTACCATTCCTTTACATCCTGCGGATAGACCATATTTTGCCTTTAGTCTCCCTCGCATTAATTTTCAGGGCTCTATGCAGAGATTTCAATGGAAGGTTCTTCCCCAAGGTATGGCCAACAGCCCTAGTCTTTGCCAAAAATACGTTTCTCAAGCAGTTGACCCTGTGAGAGAGCTATGGCCACAAATTTATATTTTACATTATATGGATGATTTGTTAATTGCTGCACCTAATAACCATGACCTTAATAATTGTTACTTGGACATTTACAAAATCCTCACTTCCTTGGGACAACAGATAGCTCCTAATAAGGTTAAAACACAGGACTGTTATACGTATTTGGGCCTTAAACTTCAAGATAATCAGATCCAAATTCCTAAGATACCACTATGGGTGGACCATCTTCACAACCTTAATGATTTTCAAAAATTCCTGGGGAATATTCAATGGCTAAAAACATATTTAAAATTACCACCTTGTGTACTTTTGTCCCTTAATGATATTTGGAGAGGTGATTCCCACCCCTCCTCCCCTCAAAAACTTACTCCCGAGGCATGACAGGCATTAAACCAAGTCACAGAAGCCATTGCCAAACAGTTTTTTACAGAATATTCTTATAACCTTCCTCTGGTTCTGGTTATTTTACACACTCCTCATACACCCACAGGAATATTTTGGCAACGAAATACACATTTTAGAAATAAAGGCTGCCTTTGCTTTGGGTCAATTTACCCACCACTGTTTTTCTTGCTCTGGTAGCTTCTATTATGTTTAAAAGTCGTTTGCTATCTCGACAACATTTTGGCAAAGACCATGATAATATTTTAATTTCATATACTAAAGACCAAATCCAATTTTTACTACAGACGGAGGATGAATGGCGTATTGCCTTTTCAGGCTTTTTGGGAACAATTGATAACCACCTACCCAATTACCCCCTTTTACATTTTGTCCAGTTACATCCATTTATTTTTGCCAAAATTACTCAAAAGGCTCCCATTCCTCAAGCCCTTACTGTCTTTACAGAAAGTTCCAGTAATGGCCGAGCAGTCTATGTTGTCAATAACCAGCCTAACACCTTTGATACTGTCTATCATTCAGCACAGTTTGTGGAATTGTTTGCAATAACACAAGTTTTTAAAACATTTTTTGATAATCCTGTTAATATTTATACATACAGTGCCTACATTGCTCATTCTGTGCGCCTGCTTGAGATTTCACCCACCATTAAGGCTTCTTCCAATGTCGCCCATCGGTTTCACCAGCTTCAGCAGCTAATTCAGGCCAGACAACACCCATTTTTCTTAGGACACAGCAGGGCACACTCTGATCTTCCCAGCCCTCTAACACAAGGTAATGCCAAAGCTGATGCAGCAACTCGTTTAATCTTTCCAATTTTTGTTGGCTGCACTCAAAAGGCCACGGAGTTACACAATCTTCACCATCTAAATTCCCAGAACCTTCGATAACTATGTAAAATTACCAGGCAACAGGCATGAGAAATAGTAAAAGCATGCCCTGGTTGCCCTGTCTCCCTCCCCATTCAACACTTGGGAGTTAACCCCCGAAGATTACTGTCCAATCAGTTTTGGCAAATGGATGTTACTCATTTTTCTGAATTTGGAAAAACCAAATATGTACACGTTTCTGTAGATACCTTCAGTGGCCTTATTTTCGCATCACCACATTCTGGAGAGGCTATCAAAGATGTCCTTTCTCATCTTGTTTCAGCGTTTTCTGTAATGGGTAAACCAATACATATTAAAAAAAGATAATTGTCCTGCATATACCAGTGCCAAGTTTAAACAGTTTTGTGCTACCTCGCAAATTTGGCATACTACTGGAATTCCATACAAGCCTCAGGCATTGTGGAACATGCCCACCTTACCTAAAGACTTGGCTAACCCGCATTAATGCTTCTGCACTTGTATTTACCACTCACAGGCATCGCCTTAATCATGCATTATTTGCCCTTATTTTTCTTTCCCTAGACAATGAAGGCCATTCGGCTGCAGACTGACACAGGCAATCCTCATCCAATTCTGTTCGCCCACCTGTTATGTGGCACAATCCCCTTACAAATAAATGGAAACGCCCAGGTCCTGTCCTCATCTGTGGACGAGGCTCAGCTTGTGTTTTGGACGAAGAGCAAGCAGCCCCAAGATGGTTACCAGAACGCCTGGTTAAACAGGTTAATGGCTTACCTCAACATGGGGATGGAGGCCCTCCCCCTGAGGACAAGTTTTCCTCTTTTTCAGATGCAGCCAACAATCTGTGTGAGGATCCTACTTAAGGCACTTCTGCTGAACAGGATTGTACACGGAGGCTTTGGCCCTCCACCTTCCAACATCATGGAGTACCTTTTTGGCCCTCCCTGTGAACGCAAGGGAGGATCTTGGACTCAGGCTCCCACTAGTTTGACCCAGACTGCTGACTGCGTGACTAAGGTGGCTTACCTCCGGGACGAGGTTGACCATAAACTCAGAGGAGTTCATCAGCCTAAATTGGTATGTGTTAACAAGCCAAAGATTATTCCCCCTAGTACAAGTAAAGCTCTCCAAAATTGTTCTGCAACTTGAACGCATACCCAAGCGATGCATGCCACTTGTTATGCGTCGGCCTCAATTTGTGTTAACAAGCAGGTAGAACAATTTTTTGAAGCCTCCCTAACTAAAACTCATGCAGCAGGAGGGACCACTATTCATTATACCCCCGTTCTTTTTGACCGGGGAGGAGAAGGCAAATACACCAAGCTACAGTCAGCTGGGTGCCAAGGCCCTGTTGGTAAACCCTCCTGCTGCCCCATTAAGGCACCTACAGGGGTCACTGATGGTGGAGGATTCCCTTATGCTGTCAAGCATCCTCAGATAATCAAACTTTTGAAACCCCAAATCCCTGAGCTCACATATCATCCCTTAATATAGCCAAAATGCCAGCTCCCAGGTTTAGATAACAATACATTAGATATTTTGGAAACTACCTTCTCCTTGCTTAATAATTCCAACCCCAACTTTGCTGGTGATTGCTGGCTCTCCATGACAACAGGGGCAATCATGCCTATGGCAGTTCCTATTAATTCTATCATAGACGATGATAATACATGCCAACCCAGATTTCATTTAAAAGTACAGTCTATAGGCACTTTTACAATATGTCTTTTAGGCGCGATGCAAAATAATACCTATGATATTGATGTTGGAGTTACTTCCTTTGGAAATTGCTCAGCAGTACAAAACTATTCCTCAACAACCCCATCTCTTTGTCCCTCCAATGGCACAGTTTTTATGTGTGGAGGAAACTCGGCCTTCCTGAGGCTTCCATCGAATTGGACCGTTGGCTGTGTTCTTGCCTTATTACTCCCTGATATAACTATTGTCCCAGGAGATGAAACTCTATGCATTCCTAGTCTAGACACCTCAGTCAAAAGACACAGGCGGGCAATACAGGCCTTACCACTCGTTGCCAGCCTTGGAATAACAGCTACTGTGGCCACAGGTACGGCTGGCTTAGGCATGGCTATACACTCTTAGCGTCGCCTGTCTCAACAACTTATGAATGATGTAAAAACTCTATCAGGAACCATTAAAGATTTGCAGGACCTAGTAGACTCCCTGGCAGAAGTGTTCCTTCACAACAGAGAAGGCTTAGATTTACTGACAGCTAACCAGGGAGGTATTTGCTTGGCCTTAGGGGAACGATGCTGCTTTAATGCCAATAAATCAGCCATAGTACGCACTAAAATTAAGCAGCTTCAAGAAGATCTAGAAAAGAGATGAAGGGAACTTTTTGAAAATCCCCTCTGGACTGGGTTTAATGGATTTCTACCCTACCTTCTTCCCCTATTAGGCCCTTTGTTGGGTTTACTTTTAATGGTGTCCATAGGACCCTGCATTATAAACAGGCTTGTACAATTTATTATAGAACAGATTAATATTTTGTCCTCTAAGCCCATACAGGTCCACTATCATCGCCTGGAGATGGAAGACCACGCTGCCAACATTTAAAAAGATGTTCTACCCTTCTCACAGGCTTATTTCTTAAGTTTACATCCCCACAGATCTCTCTTTCTTACATTAAACTATAAGTAACAGCTCTGACCAACCATCTTCTGCCATTGCCATAAGGGTTCGTCCTCCATGGGCCCCTCCACTTGGGGGAGGATGCACCCATGGAGTGAGGACGTTAGGCCATAATAACGGAGGGTGCAGGATGGACTGCAGGAGGATGTATCCACGGATCCCAAAACAGAAGACCTCTTAGTGACACGCTCTGGTGCATCGTGGTCAGCCTGCTTCCCCCTCAAAGCCGTCTCCTCCCAAAACATACCAAGGCCACCACGAAATCTCCTAGTAAACATGCTCTCTCGAATCAGGAGATATTCTAAGGCCTGCTAGAGAAACAGAGCCTCTATCACCCCCAAAAACATTGGCCGGTAAGGTATGGTCAAATATTTTATATAAGAAAGAGAGGTCAGGGGCTAGAAGGAAGTTCTCCTTCAAAGAATAGCCTGACACTGAAAAGAAACAGCCCCCTGGGAGATATCCTGCCTGGGAGACATCCCGAAGCCATCTATCTCCCTGAGACATCCTGCGGCCATCTGTCTTCCTGCAACATCCTGAGGTTATCAAACTTTCTGAAGACATCCAGCAACTGCCGATAAGAGAGCTTTCCCATCCACAACATATAAATTCCCATGTGAGAACAATAAAAGTTTGCAGCATGATCAGAACTCCAGTCTTGCTGTAATCTCTCGTGTCTCTTGTCCCTTCATTCCTCCCCAACTAGGTTCCTTGCCCACATTGATGTGTGCGGCCGGCCGGGACAACTGACACTAACCCATACCCTACTACACTCTGACTACTAATCCTAATATGATGGAGAAAAATAACCCAAACAGAATAGAAATACAAGCAGTTCAGAGGAGGCATGGTGTATATTTGGACTTGCCTTTTGCATGATATAGGGTAGGTGTTATAAATCTAGTTAATTTTTAATTGAAATCGTTCTCCATGTGTTTTTAAAGTTAACAAATATGTGAATTCCTGTCTCCATTTCTCTGTAGCCTATTCAACACATGTATTTTTATCTGCACATATAGAATCCTACTTGGAATCACATGTACATTCTTGTGAGGAGGCTGACTTGGCAGATACAAATTGTGAGAAGAGATCACTCCCCATAAACGCTGTTGGAACTCAAAATTCAATCTATGGGTGAGCTTCCTAGTAGAACAACATTTTACATAAATCCATGTTCAGTAACATAAATATTTTTGCATCTATGGATGATATATATTTCATGATGAATTTTGTTTGGCATATATATTGCTACTTTTTATTGTCTCTGTGTGTGTTTTGTATATATATACACTCTTCAGATTTTTCAAAATATGAAATATATGTGTCTTATATACACTCCCTAAATTCATTTATGTTCATGTATGTGGATTTATAATCAACTTTTCACAAGATTATTCTCAGAAATATTCATCCACCTGAAATACATATTTGTTTTCTAGTACTGAAAACTAACTTAAGTGAATGGTGCATGCAATCCTAATATTTCTACAGTGACTGACACAGTTTAACATCAATGCAAGTTGAAATCTATCGGACATGATGTGTATTTTGAAGTTCATTTTGTTCAACACTGGTACATTACAATTTCTTCAGTTTATTCACATCATAGGATATATATTTCATCCACAAGTTCACAAATTTATACGCATTTGATTCATTTTCAATCATTTCCTGCTTCAGAACACATGTATTACTCCTAGTTTCCTGAATGGTCTTTTCATGACACTTATTTCCAAACACATTCATTTTGGTTTCCATAATCATTTTGAAGCAAAACTCACACATTCTTCATGATATACCATAACCCTAATTTTACCATTATATGTGTAACTGATTGGAATGAATGATTGTATATCAATATAAGATTCCCTGTATATTTTCTGATATCAATTCAATCCATTATTTAAAGTTTGAACCACTTTTATTATTTATTCACAGTATGGTCTATTCATGCATTATTTCTATATTTATAGACACAGGGTACATCTATTTGTATCCCCAATACTAATTTATTCGTCTTCAAAATGTAGCTCCCAGAAATGTTGTCAGAAATACTCATGTCACCTGATCTACATATACATTTTATCACAGTAATATTCTGGACACATTATGAAAATGTCACACTTATGATTGTACCAAAGCCTAAGTGAAAGTGAGCATGCGTTACTAAAAACATCCATGTCCAGGTTGCCTAATGCTCTCTAATGTCAATACTATTGGTGAATACATATTTGTTTCTTCCTAAGATTATATATTCAACCTCAATCCTGTTGAAAATGTCTAATCCTACCACACAATTTATACTTTGCCTGATTTCCTAATGTCTCTATTGATTTCTGCTTCCCTACATATTATCCCAGTTCATTATTGTGACTGACTCTTCACATGTGCTGACATTTACATTCACTGTCTACCCGAAAGCCTATTGCTAAAGAACTTTTGGTCCCACTCTTATACTCACTCTTCTTTCTAAACCTACCGACTTTCGTCTTAATCGTACCGACTATCACTTTTTGACTGGATGTTCTCTTTGACATTCAATCATCCAAGGTACAAGGCAATTGTATATCGATTCATCTGAGACATCTGTGCAGAATATAATTCAAAGCTAAGTATCCCACTCAAAGGCCTAATGCCTTTCTGGGCTTCAAATCTTACCTGGATTTCTGTTTTCAAACTTATATTTCCCCTGTATATTCTTGAAAATATTGCAGGTTCCCAATACCATTAATCATCTTGCACAATGATTCCGAACCCAAATAGAACCTGTTATTAACCGTAACCATACACTCTTTTCTCAATCTCACTTTACAGAAGAGCAGGTACAGAGTTCGTCTTACAATACAGGAATGTAGGGGATCTTCCACCTGCTGAGAACCTAAAATGTCCATGCAGAAATGATCCCTGGATAAGATGTAGGCAGCTATTGAGGAACTAAGAGAGCAAAAGTCATCTTCCAATGCAAAAACCCTGGTCAGAATGAAGGGATGTGTCTGAATCAGCCTCTCTCTTCTTAATGTAGAGAAGATGGACCAAACCAGGCCTGTGTGGAGAGCTGTTCCTGGGTGCCTATGGTTTACATACCATTCTAACTTGTGAAAGTGTCACAGGAAGTAGGGGCAGCCTCCATCTCATGGGACACTTGGAAGCAACTGAAGCAATTGTTAGGACAAAGTGGTTGTCACGGCAGTGACCTCACTCAGTTCCTGAAAGAATTGACCTACTTAACTTCCTTGTTGATGGAACTCTCTGAACTTGGTATCCAGGAAGCCAGTCCCAGTCCCCGTCCCAGTGGGCTCAATTGTTTGTATTTACCATGGACATAGTCAGTCTTTCTTGGTAGCTACTGATGTGAGGATGGTCAAATGACAGAATAGCTATGAAGAGGGTCCTTTCCTGGGAAAGTAGGTAGTTGCTCACCACTGGCTGCTGGCAACTTCACTGAGTTGAAAAAGGAGACAAGATCTGAGACCATACAGGCCATTTCGGGGGAACGAAGTATGGCTCACCAGTCAGAGGACACTCCATATAGTCAGAGACCTACTTGGGGGAAGGAGGTGCCTTTTTGAGTGTGGGTGTGAGTATGTGGTTTTGTCTCATGTTCTGAGAATAGGTAGGAAAGTCGGTTTGTTTGTTTTGGGGTAGACTGTTTCTTTTATGTCGTTTGGCAAGGCGAGTGTTTCTATGTCTGTGTATCTTACTGTGTCAGTGGTTGTAGACAATAGAAAAGAGAATGCATCAATGGATGTGTTGTGTCTAGTAGAAAGCTCCCAGCATTCATCCTGCCCAATGTATGAATAGAGAGTGGGCAGCCTTATTGATGTGCAACACCTATTATATTCCTAAGTTTCAGTTTTCTTCCTGAATTCTCTCAACTCTCCAGAATAGGCTCATGGTTTTGTGTCCAAGATATGTACCACCTCCAAGCTCTGTGAAATGGCCATGTACTGAATAGCTGAAGGAAATGTGATCATCTCAGAAAACTCAAATATCAGTGTGAATAGAAAAGTCTCAGTGGAGAAACCCTGCTTTGGGCCTTTTACTTACCTATTTTTCTGTTGCCCTGAATGTCAGAAAGGTCTTTGCCTCAGGTCACACTTTGTGAAGCCTGAAGAAAATAGTTTTCAAATGGAAATGAATGGGCATCACCTGTGGCTCTTTCCTTAATTGCTTTGGAAATGGATGTGTCTGAATCAGTATCTTGGCCCTGTGTCAGGTTGTGGCTTAGATTCTCAAAACCAGATGGATCTAAAAAAGATGCCATGTGTGCATCCAAAACCAAAATGGCAAAAAGATCAGTTATAGTGGATGAAGCTTTTTGCCTTTCTCTATTAGTTTCCTGACATCCATCAAGTGAGAATAGGAATCCTTTGGGTAAAATTAGTACTTCAAAGCCCTGCAGAGGTGCTTGGGTTTCCTCATGACTCCAAATCACATAAAGAATCTATACCTGACTGTCAGTAGGCCTCAAATTGGAGAATCAGAGCAGTATTAAGAGGAGGCCTATTTGATCACTCCTGCTTCACAGGAAAGGTGTCCCGGCCACAATGACTTTAGGCAAATGAGGGGCAAGAGAACGTATTTTGGACACTGTCTTTGGATGTGCCCCTCATGGAAACCTCCAGCCAGAGGTTATGATTAGTATCTATATGGAAGAATATGAGGGCTATGTGGAAGTGTTTTGGTTTTAATTGTGGTCATTAGTGTGGTGGTTGGAAAAGATGACTGGGTCCATCGGGGTTTAAACTCTGATGTGATTCCCCTTTGAGACTGCGTTGTGGAACTGACCTCAGAGAAGAATTGCCATGATTTGTGTTGGCATTTTTGGAGGCCACGCATGAGAGTCGCCCTTGGAAACTGAGTTCTAGACCAAGGGCGGCTTTCCACAGAGCACAGGGAATCTCAGCCATGATACCATATGATTTTATTCTGAAAGCCTTGGAATCCATAGTTGAGAGTCAAAACACACATGGACCTCACATTGTAGACCTCTATGTGCCTGGCTTCATGTAACCTTTTGCCCACTCTTTGGGAAGCCTTGCCTGTGAAATTTCTCCAGAGCTTTCATTGAAATGATCTTCCTCAACCTTTAATGGTTCCTGAATGAATGGAATCCCACAGTGCCTCCAACTTCATCCTTGAAAAATGGCTACATAAATACCATGACATTCTTGAAATTCCCTTGACCAGGTGGCACTGGAGAACCTTCAATGTCCTGTTGCTAATTCGAGTGTACAAGACAGTGCCTTGATTGACTGGGTTTTATGATAATGGTGTAGAACAGAGATGTCAGTACGTTGGAGCCTCCTGATTAGTGGTCATAGAACAGTGTTGTGCATGTGTGTGATAAAACATCTGTGGTGGGGCCATGTGGATCTGCCATTTACTTCCAAATGGGTTGCGACTGACATGGTGCAGCCAGCAGAACCTTGTATGTAAAGGCATCTTGTTATATGGAGAAATTTCAGGGCAATGTTCAGAATCAGGTTGCTATGGTCAAGGGGGCAACCTATGTGTGATAGAAGCCTATTTGGTGCATTCTCCTGCAGACCCTGACACACGACACATGACAGAACTCCCTCCAGCACTGTGTCCCAGTTGAACTTTTTGTTTTTCGAGAAGCAAATACCAAACTCCCAATGCAGCAGCAAGAAACACCACAAAAAGTGAAGGATGACCAAATAGCTTCACAGTCCACACGGAGAGACACTTAACCCCCAGTGGCCACAGATATCTATAAAGAGAGAATTCAGCACTGCTGCCTAATGTTCATTGGAATATAAGAGACCATGTCCTCCAGGTCACATATATGCAGACCCAGCTTTGATGGTCTCACTACAAAGGAAGATAAAGCTCCTGACAACAACATATATTTCAAGTGCCCAACCTCAGAGGAAGTTTCTCAAGAAGTCTTTAGGACAACAGAGCTCCATGATTGTGGAGTTTTATCCTGTCCCTTACTTTTGGAAACTCCTCTTGCACCTCCAAAGTTGTGAACTCCTGAGCAATTTCCATTCCAGATATGTATTCACAAATTTTATAACTCTTCTCCTCTAATTGTGTCTTAATTGGGTCGAAGGTAATGTCAAGTAATTGTTCTGGATGAGAGTGGGTGGATTTTTGTGTAGCACATATTTTCATACACATTGGATTCATTTTCCAATTTTCCATTTGAAATACTGAAACACTGACACTACCCCATACCCTACTAAACTCTGTCTACTAATCCTAATATGATGGAGAAAAATAACCCAAACAGAATTGAAATACAAGCAGTACAGAAAAGGCACAGTGTATAGTTGGACTTGCCTTTTGCATTATATAGAGTAGGAGTTATAAATCTACTCATTTTTTTGTTGAAATAGTTCTCAATGTGTTTTTAAAGTTAACAAATATATGAATTCCTGTCTCCCTTTCGCTGTAGCGTATTCAGCACATGTATTTTTATAAGCACATGTATAATCCTACCTGGTACCACATGTACACTATTGTGTGGTACCTGAATAGGCAGATACAAATTGCGAGAAGAGATCACTCCTCCTAAACGCTGTTGGAACTGAACATTCACCCTATGGGTGAGCTTCCTAGCTGAACAACATTATATATAAATCCATGTTCAGTAAAATAAATATTTTTGATCTGTGGATAATATATATTTCATGGTGAATTTCAATTGGCATATAGTGCTAATTTTTAATATCTGTGTGTGTTTATATATATATATATATATATATATATATATATATATATATATATACTCTCCAGATTTTTCAAAATATGAAATATATGTGTCTTATTATACATTTCCTAAATTCATTCATATTCATGTATGTGGATTTATAATAATCTTTTCACAAGATTATTTTCAGAAATATTCATCCACCTGAAATACCTATTTGTTTCCAACACTGAAAACTAACTTAAGTGAATGGTGTATACAAATCCTAATATTTCTACAGTAACTGACTCAGTTTAACATCAATGCAAGTAGACTCCTATGGGACATGATGTGTATTTTGAAGTTCATTTTTTTCAACACTTGTACATTACTATTTCTTTAGTTCATGCACATCATTGGATATATATTTCATCCATAAGTTTGCAATTTTATTGGCATTTGTTTCACTTTCAATCACTTTCTACTTCAGAACACATATATTTCTCCATGTTTCTTGACTGGTCTTTTCATGAGAATTCTTTCCAAACACATTATTTTTGATTTTCATAATTACTTTTGAAGGGAATCTCACACACCCTAGATAATGAACCATAACCATAATATTACCATTAGATGTATAACTGGTTGGAATGAATGATTGTATATCAATAAATGATTTCTTATATATTTTCAGATATCAATTCAATACATTATTTAAAGTGGAACCTGTTATATTATTTAAACACAGTATTGTCTATTCATGCATTATCTCTATATCCATAGACACAGGGTACACGTCTTTATAACCCCAATACTAATTATTAGGTCTTGAAAATATTCCTCCCAGAAATGGTGGAAGAAATACTCATGTCACCTGACCTACATATACATTTTATCACAGTAATATTCTGGACACAAAAGCAAAGTTCACACTAATGATTGTACCAATGGAATGGTCGAATGAGCATTTTAGGAAGAGACCACCAAGAGACTGTCTCATGCAACAGCAAAGTGTGTATTGGGGGTCCAGCATGCTGCAGCTCAGAGCTCACTTGAATTTAGCAGAGAGCCCTGAGAATAGCTTAAGCAGAGCTTATGTACTTTCTTTGGAGAAGGCAGGGTGTGAAGTTTATTGATGGGTCAGGGTGAGTGGGCGGTTTGCTTGCAAATGTGTGAGGGAGTACATTCTGCAGTTTGGCAGTTGGGGACAACACATTCTGGGAACAAGATTAGCAAACAGTTCTCAAGATTTCAACAGTGTTTTGTTAAGCATACAGAAAAACAGGAAGTGACAAGTACCTATTTAATAAACCTTTCATTTCCCACTTCTTGTTCTGGTTACTTTTAATCAAAAAAGTGATCATTGGGGCGTGTCACATTTCATGTCTGCTAGTGAGTTATATTGTTGTCTGATTACCATAAGTTTAACTTGTCCAATTTGAGCTTGGAGAAAGGAAACTACACGGTTGAGCAAACAGGGCCCCACAGTTAGCAATAATATGAGGATTATTAATGGACTGGCCAAGGCAGATAAAAGCGTAGTTAACCCAAGGGACTGTTTGAACCAAGACTCAAACCATGCTTTTTGGGCCTCTGTCTCTCGTTGACGCTCTTCAAGGCGTTTTCTTAATTTACTCATAGATTCTTTTACAACTCCAGTATTGTCAGCATAAAAAAAAAATTCTTCCCTCATTGCAGCACAAAGGCCCCCTCTCTCATGAAGAGGAGGTCCAACCGTCGCCTATTCTGTGAAACTACTTCGGAGAGAGTCGTTAAAGATTCCTGTAAAGCTGGGATTGAGGTTTTTAATATCTTTAAGCTTTGGTCTATTGCTGCTTCTCATTGAGTCATTTGTTGTGTCCCAGGGACTAGGTCAGTGGTTCCTGTGCCCACACCTGCAGCAACTCTTATTCCAAATAGGATGGCTAAAGTGAGGGATACAGGTTCCCAGCGGAACCGGGTTTTATGCCCCCCCTATTTGAACTTTAAATGAACCTGTGTCATGATAGAGCACTCTGGGAAACATCTGCACCATTACATAACTAATCACATCTATTGACCATTTTATGAACACATAAACAATAATTAAGTATATAGAATTATACTGTTGAAGGAACAGACAAGGAAAGGCACCTAAGATAGCACCGAAGCTAGGGAAGCAGTCCTATTTGGTTGCAAAAGGATGTAGAGAGCATTGCTTCTGTTGTAATCAATTAATCCTCTGAACCCCAAGTTTAGGTTGTTTCAGAATTTTGTAGCCAACATGTAAGGGAATGGGCTCAGAATATCACAGTCTGCAGAAGTTCACAAAAAGCAGTTTTTGTTTCTGTTTTATTTCTTCTATTTTGGCAAGTTAACTTTTTAAGGACACCTGGGAGGGGGAGAGCTTTCGTCTTCTCTTTTTTTTTCTCCCTGCCAGCTGTTAAAATGGAGCCCAGTTGGTAACTTCTTTATCTTAGAAATGTAGCAATCTCTGTGAAGCTCCAGCTCAAGGCCAGAGGCCTTGTTCACATATTTTGTGAAAAACTAGTAAGGGGTGTCTAGCTTAGGAGTGCTGATTTTTCCAGCCAGTGGCAACTAGAACAGGGCAACAAGAAAAGAGGAAGTTTATCTACATTGAACTCTTTCATAGGGATTATTTTGCTGAAAGTCCTAAAGTCAGTCATGGTGAAGACTTCTGGAGAAGGTCACTTAAGAATTTTCTGTGGTCTTGGTACAGAGGGGGAAGAGTGGAAGGCAGGGGGTGAGAGCAGCTCCATGGATCTGAGAATCAGGAAGGAGAGATTAAAAGACTATTGGGAAAGGGGTTTGGGATTTTGCTAGCAAAAAAAACTTGAGCAGTAGAGCAAGTAGAGCAGAGGGGAAGATGGGAGTGAGTATCTCAAAAAGCCTGTGAGGGATTTTAAATTCTTAGTAACCTGTATTCAGTGTTGACAATGCAACTTTAAAGGTAATTTTTATTACATCTCGGATAGGGGTCTGAGGGCTCTTCTCAGCTGGTTTGAGCTTTGGGTTAGCAGGTAAGAGGACCTGTTGGGACCCATTGTGGGCACTGACAGAAGAATAGAGGAGTGTCTGGGTTTAGGGGTACCTAAGTACCTGCTACCTCAGCAAGGGGGCAATGGTCTGAGAAAGGGTAGAGGTTTGGGTTTTTGATATAGTAATTGGAGGGGAGAAATCAAATTCCTGAGGTGAAAGTGACAGCAGAGAGTCTGGAGCAGAAATCTGAAGGTGAGGATCTATTAGAGAAGCATAGTTCAGGATGTGAGCAAAGGAGGAAAAAGGCCTGCACATAGGGGAATTTCCTTCAACCCTTTTGAGCACTTGCCGAAGTTAAAAAGTCCATGCAGAATTTGAGGATCTAGAGACCCCTCTGGGGGACATGGATTTTGGTTGTCTAATTGGTAATATGGCCAATGCTGTGTACTGAATTTGATGAGGAGTTTGGGTTCCAGCAGGCAGCCCCTGTATGCTCAGATCGCCATGACTTACAGAAGAAGTCAGCTTTTCCCCACACAGCCATGGCTGTTTGTGGATTTGATAGTCCGCCGGGCAAACATAGTAATCTAGGCTAGCCAAACTGCATCTGGCTCACGTGTCCCTACATCCATAATGTTGGTTTCCATTACCTATGGTACGAAAGTGATTTAATGGAATTTTAGTGGAATCCTGTTCATCAGGGCTATCCCAATATGAAAGACCTATAGGTAGCTGACAAATGTCTGGGTGGAGGGATGGCCACCAGGTCCCTCAGTGGGCTGTATTCGAGGTAGACCATACTTGTTGTCTAGTAGGATTTTTGATCAGCCATCGCTGCTGAACGGGCTGATGATGCTTAGGAATACTGGTGGCCAAGGGGAGAGTCTATAGCCTTATCCACATGGCGAACACACAGTTTGAAAGGGTTACCAGTCTTTTCCAGCTTCCAGCCAGAGTGGGGACATGGCGCAGGCTTGAGATGAGAGGCATTGATCCAGGAAGTGATTCCGTCTACCTTTACCACTGTAGGTGTTATAAGTAGCACCTGGTATGGTCCTTTACACCGGGGTTTCAGGAATGACACCTGATGTCGTCTTTAGTAGATGAGGTCTCTTACTTGATATTGATGTGGAGTCCCATCATACCCTGGTTGGTAGGAAGGGGCCAGATGTTTCAACAAGTACCGCTGAGTTCTTTCAAGAGCTTTAAGTCTGTCAGGCAAGGGGGTGTGGAAGGGATCGTTAGGTCTTAGAGTTGGGGTTAGGTCCCTTACTGGAGCAGGGGCACCATAGAGAATTTCATAGGGGGTGAGGTTAGACAAAGAAACAGAGGGAGTATTTCTTGCATGAAACAGTGCAGAAGGCAGGAGCATAGTCCAATCTTTTATGCCAGTTTCTAAGCTTAATTTCGTTAAGGTCACTTTAATGGTTCTTTTTATTTTTTTACCTGTCCTGAGCTCTGGGGTCTATAAGCACAATGTAACTTCCAATAAACCCCCAGAATTCTGGCTAACCCCTGTCTTACCTGGGCCATGAACGCCGGCCCATTATCAGACCCATATTACCTTAGGCAGGCAGAATCTTGGAAAAATATCTTTCAGGATCTTTTTGACCACCATTTGGGCCGGTTTTTTCTTTTCTTTTCTTTCTTTTTTCTTTTCTTTTTTTTTTTTTTTTTTTTTTTGTTGGGGATGCTTCAATCCATCCTGAAAATGTATCTACAAAGACTAGGAGATATTTAAGTCCATACATTGCTGGCTTAATTTCAGTAAAGTCAACTTCCCAATTCCCAGAATTGTCCTGGTCTGGTTCCTCATAGGTGCTTTCCTGCAAGAAGCTTGGAAGTGTAAGCATTAACCAATTGACAGACCCGACAGGCTTTTGTTACCCATTCAGTTCTTCCCTTTCTCTTTGAATCGGTTAGTGGAAAACTCTGTTCTTGATCCTTCAGGAATGCCTGCAATTTCTTTGAACCAAGGTGAGTGAGTTGATATACATTTTAACTTAGTGTAGGGCTTTCTGAAATTGCAGGCTAAGCTCAGTGAAGTTGAGGGTTCAGTGTCAGAGTCTTTAGGTGTTATCAAAAGCTTCCTGGTTCTCAGGGGTTCATTGGAAATGGGCATCTCCCTTTAGCACCGGGTATAAAGGAGCAGCTAATGATGCAAACCCAGGTATTCATAACCTGCAAAAGCCAGCAGTCCCAAGAAACTCTCTGAGTTGTCTGCTGTTAGATCTGTGTGGTATCTGCACAACAGTTTGTTTTCTTTGCTCAGTGAGCCATCCTTTACCGCCCCTAAGTGAATAGCCCAGGAAGATTACTTCATGCTGGCAAATTTGGGCCTTTTTCGCAGAAGCTCTACACGCCAGTTTAGCAAGCTCAGATAATAGTGCTTGGGTCCCAGATTCACAGTTTTCCTTAGTGTTGGCTGCCAGTAGCAGGCCATCCACATGTTGAAGCAGGGTGTATAGTTCTGAAGTTGTTGATATCTCTGTGGAGAGCTTCATCAAAGAGAGTGGGGGAGTTTTTGAACCCCTGTTCGAGTCTAGTCCAAGTTAGTTGACCAGACGTTCCGGTTTCTGGGTCTACCCACTCGAAAACAAACAGCAACTGACTATCTTTATGCAGAGGCAAGCAAAATAAAGCATCTTTTAAGTACAGAACAGTATACCATTTCTGCTCAGGGTTCAGAGTGCTAGGCAGATTGCACAGATTAGGTACCATGCGGTGAATGTCCTGCACTCTGTTGTTGATCTCTCGTAGGTCTTTAAAAGGGTGATAGTCCCCGGTTCCTGGCATTTTTTAATGGTAGCAGGGGAGTGTTGCAGGCTGATTAACAGGGCCTTAGGACCCCTAAGATCAGATATTTCTGAATATGGGGCCTTATCCCATCTTTAGATTTTTGCCCAGAGTATATTTTTTGACATTGATTGGAGAGGCTGAGGTTTTTAACTCCACTGTTATTGGAGGTTTTTTAATGGGCAGGCCTAAGCCATCAGTTTTTGTCCAGGCATCTGGGTAATATGTTATCCAATTCTGGGGTAACGTGCCTGTTTGATCAGTCTTGTGTGGTGTGAAGAGTTGATATTCATCTTCTACTGACAGTTAAAGCTGTGACTATAGGAGTTTTTACTGAAGGATTTATAATTTTCACTTTGGGGCCTTCAGGGATAAAAGTTATTCTGGCCCGGAGCTTGGTGAGCAGATCTCGGCCCATTAATAGGGCCGGGCATCTTAGGATTACTAGGAAGGAGTGATGGATTTTTCCTTTCCCCAGGTCCATGATCCTCTTAGTTGTCTATGCCCGATATTTACTGCCATTAGCCCCTTGAAATAGAGACCTTTTATTTGATGGAGGGCCCAATGGGGCTTTAAGGGCTGAGTATACTGCCCCTGTATCCACTTCAAAGTGTACTGAGGTACCCTCCACTTCAAAAGTTACCCTGAGCTCGGGAAGAGGATCTGAGCCCCGACTTTCTTAGTCATCCTCCAGAGTCAGAATGTCTGGCTGGTGTGGCTGTCTCATTCTCGGGCTCTTTTTGGCCCAGTGTCCTTTTTCTTTTGAGTAGGCATATTGATCTGAGGCCAGGGGTTTCTTTTGGCGTGTGCCCAGGTATCCCTTCCTGTATCCCTGTTTCTTAATTTCTGTCCTATTTTTTGTTGTGACCAGGACCTTAGTCAATGCATTAGTCTATCTTTTGCTTCTCGCATCCTCTCTTTGCTCCCTTTCTTTCTTCCTCCTTTGTTCCTTCTCTTCCTCAGTTTATCTCTTATAGTTTACTTTTTTAGGCTTCTCTGACTAAATCTCTCAAAGCCATATCTTGTAATCCATCTACGCATTGTAACTCTCTTTTAATATCCAGGGCAGCTTGCCCAATGAAGGCCATCATGACAGATGGCTTTTGATCCTCTGCCTGAGGATCGAAAGGAGTATATCTCCTATATGCCTCCATAAATCTCTCTAGAAACATAGAGGGAGATTTATCAGGCCCTTGAATAATCTCTCTAACCTTGGCCCAATTAGTTGGTCACCTTAGCGGCTGCTTGGAGACCCGCTATTAGAGCCCGGCAATAAGTGGACGGATGCTACCTACCTTCAAATGTGTTGGTGTCCCAGTTCGGTTGGTTCAATGGGAAGCCGGCTTTGATGATGTGGGAAGAGGTGTCGGTCACCCATCTTGTCCGAGGATATTTTTTTTTAGCTTCCAGAAGGTTTTTCTCTTGTTCCTCTGTCATGAAGAGAGTCTGTAGGAGTTGTTGGCAGTCATCCCAAGTAGGCAGGTGTGACAACGCCGGCAAGTTCTTTGAGTTCTTTTACCGGGGCCAGCTTTGTCCAGGGAAGGAGTGGCTTTGTGTGCTGCCGGGTAGTAATCTGGAGGGCGCTGGGCCGGCCTAGCTTCCTCCAATGGTGGAGAGGCTGAGTCAGCAGCAAGGGAATCACTTAGAGGGTGTTGGGTGTTGGGGGAAGAGGGTAGGGGATAAGGAGGGTGCGGAGAGTCTAGTTGAGTCTTGAGACTTAGGAAGAACAAAGGGTGGAGGAGGAGGAGCAGAGGGTTTGAGAGATAGAATCATGGGGGAAGGTGGAGGAGCGGGGACAGGGAAAAGGAAAGGCTTCACAAATGGAGGAGGAGATTTGCAGAGGTCCTGCAAAGTTAAGATATATGGCTTTTGATCTGGATGGCTATGTGGCCCCAGTTGAAAGACAATATTTCTGACTTTTTGAATTAGTGGGGAGTAGAAAGTTTCTTTAGGGGCCATCCGACTCCAAAGGTGGGTCATTTTGAGGCACGGAGAGTCTGCCAGTTCCGGCATTTTACTGAAACAGAAAGATTCTGAGCCCTTAAGTGGACTTTGGTCCACTGAACAAGAGTCAGGGACAGAGGCATTGAAGTGCTCTGTCCCATAATGAAAGATATACAAACAGTGAAAGCAATGACACACAACACAGACAAGACAAGACAAGAAAGACAGGCAATGGACGTCCAATACTGAGACCAGGACTGATTAGCCAGCAAAACCTGATGTGCTGGCAAAACCGAATCCGAAACAAAAAAATCACTGAGTCGAGGATACTATTGTTCCTCTATTTTCCGAATCCTCTGGGGGCATCCCCCAGGAACGTGACCTGTGGCTCGGTGACACGTCTGTCAACCAGCATCTGAGAGAGCTCACGCTCATCACCGATAGCCATTTTGCAAAGCCCTAACCTGAAACCTGAAACACGAAAGTGGTACCTTACTTATCCTGATAGGAGCTCGTTGGGAGTCTTTCGTACACCACTGATGGATCTTGCTGGGGGTTTCAGATGTGAAGTTCTGGCAAGCATTGGAGGAAGAGACCACCAAGAGACTGTCTCATGCAATAGTATAGGGTTAATAGGGAGTACAGCATGCTGGGGCTCAGACCTCACTTGGATAGAGCAGAGAGCCCTGAAAGAGCTTAAGCAGAGCTTATATTCTTTTCTTGGAGAGGACAGGGAGGGAAGTTTATTGATGGGTCTGGGCGACTGGTCGGTTTGTGAGCAAATGGGTGAGAGAGTACATTCTGCAGTTTGGCAGTTGGGGACAACACATTCTGGGAACAGGATTGGCTAACATTTCTCAAGATTTCAACAGTGTTTTGTTAAGCATACAGAAAAATAGGAAGTGACAAGTACATATTTTATTCACCTTTCACCAAAGCCTAAAAGGAAAGTGAGCATGGATTACTAAAAACATCCATGTCCAGGTTGCCTAATGCTCTCAAATATCAATCGTATTGGTGACTACATATTTGTTTCTTCCTAAGATTTTCTATTCAACCTCAACCCTGTTCAAAATATCTAATTCTATCACTCACTTTATACTTTGGCTGAATTCCTAATGTCTCTATTGATTTCTGCTTTCCTACATATTTATCCCAGTTCATCATTGTGATTGACTCTTCACATGGGCTGACATATACATTCACTCTCTACCCGAAACCCTATTGCTAAAAAACTTTTGGTATCAATCCTATACTAACTCTTCCTTCTAAACCTACCAATTATCTTCCTAATCCTACTGACTATCGCTTTTGGACTGGATGTTCTCTTCGACATTCAATCATCCAAGATACAAGGTCCTATGACGCTGTATGTTGAATTATCTGAGACACCTGTGCAGAACGTAATTCAAAGCTAAGTATCCCAATCAAGGGCCAAATGCACTTCTGGGCTTCAAATTTTACCTAGATTTCTGTTTTCATACTTATATTTCACCTCTATATTCTTATTAACAAGGCAGGTTCCCAATACCATTATTCATCCTGCAGAATGATTACTAACATAAATCAAACATGTTATTAACTCTAACCATACACTGTTCACTCAATATAACTTTACAGAAGAGCAGGGACAGAGTTGCTCTTACAATACAGGAATGTAGGGAATCTTCCACCTGCTGGGAACCTCAAAAGTCCATGCAGAAATTATCCCTGGAGAAGATGTAGGCAGCTATGAAGGACCTAAGAGAGCAAAAGTCATCTTCCATGGCAAACAACCTGGGCAGGATGAAGGGTTGTGTCTGAATCAGCCTCTCTGATCTTAATGTAGAGAGGATGGAACAAACCAGGCCTGTGTGGAGAGCTATTGCCAGGTGAGTAGGGTGGATACACTATTTGAACTTGTGAAAGTGTCACAGGAAGTAGGGGCAGCCTCCATCTCATGGGACCTATGGAAGCAACTGTTAGGACAAAGTAGTTGCCAAGGCAGTGACCTCATTCAGTTCCTGGAGGAAGTGACCTACCTCACTTCCTTGGGAAAAAAACTCTCTGAACTTGGGGTCCAGTAAGCCAGGCACTCAGAGCCACTCTCAGTCCCAGTTCCAGTAGGCACACTTGTTTGGATTTACCAAGGACAGTGTCAGTCTTTCTTGGTACCTACTGATGTGAGGATGGCCAAATGCCAGCAGAGCTCTGAAGAGGGCCCTTTCCTCAGAAAGCAGGTAGTGGCTCACCACTGGCACCTGACAACGTCACAGAGTTGACCAAGGAGACAAGATCTGAGACAGGACAGGCCATTTCCGGAAAACATACTAAGACCCACCAGTCAGAGGATACTCCGGATAGTCACAGACCTACTTGGGGGAAGGACATGACTTTGTGGGTGTGGGTGGGAGTTTATGCTTTTGTCTCATGTTCTGAGAATAGGGAGGAAAGGCGGTTTGTTTGGTTTGGAGGGGACTGTTTCTAGTAAGTCGTTTGACAAGATGAGTGTTTCTATGTCTGTATGTCCCACTGTGTTCGTGGTTGTAGACATTAGAGAAGAGAATGCATCAATGGATGTGTCCTGTCTAGTAGAAAGCTTCACAGCATTCATCCTGCCCAATTAATGAATGGACTTTGGCTTGCCTTATGGATGGGTAACACCTACTATCTTCCTAAGTTCCTGTTTTCTTCCTGAATTTGGGCCACTCTCCAGAATAGGCTCATGGTTTTGTGTCCAATATATGTACCATCTCCAAGCTCTGTGATATGGCCATGTACTGGATAGCTTAATGGATTGGGGGAATATCAGAAAACTCAGATATCAGTGTGACCAAAAAAGTCTAAGTGGAGAAACCCTGCTTTGGGCCATTTGCTTACCTATTGTTCTGTTGCCCTGAATGTCAGGAAGGTCTTTGCCTCAGGCCACCCCTTTGGGACGCCTGAAGAAAACAGTTTTCAAATGGAAATTAATGGGCATCACCTGTACCTCTTTGCTTAATTGCTTTGGAAAGGGATGTTTGTGAATCAGCCTCTTGGCCATGTGTGAGGCTGTGGCTTATATTCTCAGCACCTGATGGATCTAAAGAAAGATTCCATGTGTGCTTCCAAAACCAAAATGGCCCAAAAAGCAGTCTTTGTGGGTGAAGTCTCTCGCCTTTCTCTATAAGGTTCCTGACATCCATCTAGTGAGAATAGGGATTCTTTGTGTCAAATGAGTTCTTCAAAACTCTGCAGTGGCAAGTCTTTAGGTGCTTGGGTTTTTTCATGACACCAATT
Organism: Callospermophilus lateralis; assembly: GCF_048772815.1. Lineage (NCBI taxonomy): Eukaryota > Metazoa > Chordata > Mammalia > Rodentia > Sciuridae > Callospermophilus > Callospermophilus lateralis. Next base: position 132,200 of record NW_027512778.1, read on the forward strand.
CAGATAAAAAATCTAAACCCGACAGTCAGTAGGCCTCAAATTGGAGAAGCAGAGCAGTATTTACGTCAGGCCTATGGTCACTCCTGGTTCTCAGGAAGGGTGTCCAGGCAACCCTGACTTTAGGCAAATGAGGGGCTAGGAAGGTTATTTTGTACACTGTCTTGGGATGAGTCCCTCATGGAAAACTCCAGCCACAGGTTATGATGAGTGTCTATATGGAAAAAGATGAGGGCTTTGTGGGAGTGTTTTGGTTTTAATTGTGGGGATTTGTGTGGCGGTTGGAAGTGATGACTGGTTCTACCTGGGTTTGAACTCTGGTGTCATTCCTTTAGAGTCTGAGTTCTGGAACTGATCTCAGAGAAATATTGCCATGAATTGTGTTCGGATTTTAGGAGGCCACGCATGGGATTCGCCCTTGGAAACTGAGATCAAGGACCAGGTTTGTTTTCCACAGAGCCTGAGAATCTCAGCCAGGATATCACAAGATTTTTTTTCCGAAAGATTAGGCATCCATAGTTGAGAGTCAAAACACCCATGGACGTCACATTGTAGACCTTAATGGGCCTGGATGCATATGAGCCTTTGGCCACTCTATGGGAAGACTTGCCTGTGAGAGTACTCCACAGCTTTCATTGAAATGACCTTCTTCACCATTTTATGGTTCCTGAATTAACTGAAACCCACAGTGCCTCCAACTTCATCCATGAAAAATTGCTAGTTAAATACCATGAAATTTTTGAAATTCCCTTAACCAGGTGGTACTGGAGAGCCTTTGGATGTCTTGTTGCTGATCATGAGTGTACCATAGAATGCCTAGATTGTCTGGGTTTCATGAAAAGGGTGTAGAACAAAGATGCCAGTAAGTTGGAGCCTGCAGAGTAGTGGGCCTATTGCAGTGGTGGGCAGGTGTGTGATAATACATCTGTTGTGTGGCCATGAGGATTTGCCATTGCCTTCCAAATGGCTTGTGAGTGACATGGTGCAGCCAGCAGGCCCTTCTATGTAAAGGCATCTTTTTATATGGAGAGGTTTCAGGGCAAATTTCAGAGTCAGATTGCTATGGACAAGGGGGCAAGCTCTGTGGGATAGAAGCCTGGTTGGTGCATTCTCCTGCAGACTCTGACCCACCACAAGTGACAGAACTCCCTCCAGCACTGGGTCCCAGTTGAACTCATTGTATTTCATGAAGCAAATACCAAAATCGCAGTGCAGCAGCAAGAAACACCACTAAAAGTTTAGGATGACAAAATGTATTCACAGTCCACACGGGGAGACATTAGGACCTAGTGGCCACAGTTTACCTACAACGAGAAAATTCAGCACTGCTGCCTCATGTTCATTAGAATATAAGAAACCATGGCCTCCAGGTCACACAGATGCAGACACAGCTTTGATGGTCCCACTAGAAAGGAAGCTAAAATTCCTTACAACAACATATATTTCAAGTGCCCAACCTCAGAGGAAGTGTCTCAAGAAGTCTTTAGGCCGGCAGAGCTCCATGTTTTGTGAGTGTTTTCCTGTTAGATCTGGACACAAGAGAAGACCACTGACACCAATAAAAATTAAATTAAATTAAGCTTATTATTTCCACTGGCCATCCTGCCTCTCCCTCCCAAAATGGCGGGAACAAGACAGCAACCCCAGCTTTCCTACAGCCCAGCTTCATGGACCAGAAATTTACACAAAATGGGCATTACATTTAACAGAACTCTGACAAGCATCACACTAATGGTAGTTTATATATATATATATATATATATATATATATATATATATATATATATATATATATATATATATTTTTTTTTTTTTTTTGCTGTCCCTACATCAGAATTTATGAGGACCATTAGAGCCTCAGAGAGGGTTGTTGTCTGGCCAGGGAGGGCAAATATTTATGATATGTCACTAAAGTTTCAGAGAGGGCTGCTATCAGGTCGGAGAGCCAGACATGGCTCAGTTCAAACACTGGCAGGCATTCCAAGCAGGTTCAGAATTTTCAGTAATTTATGGTAAAGCCAAAATTATCTTTTCATGGCTTTTTGGCAAGATGGCTTCCAATTTTAATAAAAGATCAGTTGGGTCTATCATTCCCCCCTTTTCTCTGTGTCCCTTTCAAATCTTTGATAGATTAGGGGTAGAGCACTGAGGAAATTTTAATCCCTCAGGTAAAAGTCTCCAAATTTTTAGAACTCACCCAAAACCAGTCTCCCTGATTTTACCTGACTTAATTAATTACTTATATTGATTGTCTATTTATATTTGGCTCCATTGTTGTAATAAGAGAGGCGTCACCCATTTTGGCTTCTTCTGAGCTGAGAGAGGATGACGTGAGTAGGCATGGTGTGAGAGACATGAGTTGCCTTTTAGAAGTAGTTGAGGGACATGAGTTGCCTTTTAGAAGTCAGTTCGGTTTGAAGTCTGGTTGGGGAAGAACAGGTTGTAAAGTCATCTGGGGATTGGTTATTACATGAGAGAAACAAAAACCATGAGTACTGAATAAATGTTGCAGCAGCTGGAACATGTCACTGTATAGAAGTTCCCTCTCCAGTCTTTAATATCCCCAGTTATAAAGACTGTCAATTTAATATTTAACTTTTAGTATTAGAGTTGTCCCTCCCCATAAGATATAGTTTAATAATTTAGTGTCATCTGATCTTGCAAAATCCTTTTACCAGTATGACCTCTGTGCCTAATAGAGAAACCTTTAATTTTGATACTCAGGACTGGATTATCGTACTAGCAAACACCAAGCTTACCTGTGTAGGTTAGGAATATATTTAGGCCTTAAACTGAAAATTTCTGACTCTGGCAGCTCTTCTTGATAGTCTCTTTTAATAAGTATCAGGCATTCCTGTCAGAGAATCCTTCTTTGTAGCCTCCAGTCTTACTTATTTTGGGAGGCTAACATAAAGTGTGTACCTTAAAATATTATTATTATTATTATTATTATTATTATTATTATTATTATTATTATTCAAAATGTCCAGGAATGGCTGTATTTTGGTTTTCACTGTCTTTGCTAAGTGTTTAAGATGAAGCATTCAAACTGACTTTTGTTTCTATCTATTGTTAACAGTCAGGTGAGCTTTTATGGGAGTCATAAACTGGGTAAACTTGAGAGCACTTTCTCAGTTCTGCTAGAGCCATTTGCGCTAGGTGGGTCCAGGTCTTGTTTGACCATGTGGCTTCCCTCGGAAGCATCAGGGATTTCTTTCTTCTCTGATGACTCTTCTCTTCATAGCAAATGCACTGATTGGCTTTCTGTTCTCCAGTGGTCTCATTAATCTCCCTGATTGGGAGTTTTTATAGCCCAGAGTTGCAAAACTCTTTAGAGAAGTCCCCTGTTCCCTGGATTCAGACTGACTCAGAGGGCAAGAGCCAAATATTGGTTTCCTTGGCCCTTTTCAATTAATTTTAATTTAAAATCCTAATCTTAAACATCTATCAAATAAATTTTAACAGCCTGATATTAAGAGCACCAGGCTTTAATGTCTATAACTTCATAATTATTTATCTTTTTATTAATTGGGATCTGTATTATTCTGTCTGTCTTGTAGGTGATAACTTACTCTCTGAAATTAACCCATGTTTTGTTCTTAAAGCAACACTTCTTTAAAACACTAACAGGGAATCTTTAGATCACATATAAGAAAATTACAAAATAAAATTTTTTAACAACAGTAAAAATACTTAGTTCGTTTAATAGCTACCCTGAATTTTTTGGCTGAGTCATACATTATATCCCCTGTTTGAGATCCTAGGAATCTTGACATTAAAAAAGAACTTTTAACATAACTTTAAAGAAATAAAATCTGACCTACTGCTTTTGTATTCATTCTCACATGAAATAAGATGGGACACACAGCCTTATCTCAGGTAAGGCAGGGCTCTTTATAAATCTTAAGTGTTTTAGTTCTAAAGCTGATCTTTATTTTTTAAATATTATTTTGAAAAGTTTACATAAATTGTTTGAGGTCACATGAACATTAGCTAACACCATATAAAATCACTTTAAAATATGAATTAAACAAATGCTGAAAGTTTTTAACCTTTACATAGATTAGGCTCTCATTAACATAAAGTACATTTAAATTGTTCCCCAATGTAAAAAGTAATATTAAACTTTACAGATCTTATTGATAACAGGTGAATAAATCCCCATAAAACTTCAGAACACCAGCTTGATATAATGCTCTTTTAAAATTTTTACCTTACAGACTTGCATACCTGTAAGATATGAGCACATTAGTAGCATCACAATTACATTGATGTTTCTACATTAACCAAGTTTAGCTTTTAAAGAAATGGCAGTACAGTGCTCTAAAATAACAGTTCTAATTTAATCAGTTGTTTAATTTCTATGGTTGCTTGCACAAGAAAAAATAAAACTTAATAAACACAATGTTATGGGTAAACTTATGTTTTAAGAAATTTTTGTCTCTTTAACACATGATTGATTTTTACAATCTTTTACAGAATTTAGTCAAACTTATACAGACGTTAGTAAGTCAATCAGATATCTAACAAAAGTACTCGTGAATGAGTAATCCCATATCAAATTTACTTTACTTATTTATCAAAATATTAGACACATGTATTGAAGAGTGTAAACCATTTTTATGTTGAAGAAAAAGTCCTAGAACCAAGGCATATTAGACATTTTGTAGATATTAATATTTTATCAGATTTTTGAATACCTAGAAAAACTTGAAAGCTTAAATTTAAAGACATTTATTTTTATCTGTTTATCAAATTTAATTGAATTATTTAAATCACGTGAATTGAAGATCTTTAGATCCACTTTTTAAAATTTGTTTTTATGAGTGCTTTTTTTTAATGAGTGCTCCTTATATATATTAATTTGTATATCATATATAAAATATACGGACATATGTATATATAGACATACAACACATAACAAAATTGAGCACACATAATAATAGTAAAGGCCTTGTAGCTTTTCGCAGGTGAAATCTCCATTGCAATGTTTCAAAAAGTCCACAGTTGGTCAAAGATAGTACTGATCAGAAAAACATTAACCTAGGTCTGTATGATCAAAATCATGAGCTCAAAAAAAAAATAAAGTATCTAAGGAAAAAAATAAGAGTCCTAGAAAAAATGACTGGCCAGTAATTAGTAAATACCATACAATTTACCTTTTTTTCTCTTAGGCCTCAGATCAGTCTCCTACTAAGCTTGCAGGCTTCTTTCATTTGCCTTTCAAAATAAGTCATGGCTGAGGTCTGGAAGGAGCAGGAAAAAACTGCTTTTCTGAGCAGACACCTCAGGCCTAAGGCATTTTAACCATAATTTTCAGGTTCGGATGTTGAAAATTATGGTACAAGTTTAAGATACAATTCACAAAATTTTAAATCTTTACATCTTGTTTTGTCAACAGATATCATACTATGATTTACAATCCTTGTCCAGATTAATGCTCTCGAACACACAGTGATATTTTCACAGGCTACCCAATTCAAAATTGGTGAAAAATAAAGACTGAATGATTGGGAAGTTACTTGCCAATTTGGAAGTAGAGTTCTTTAGTTTTCCATCCTAAGTATTTAAATTCTCTGGCATGAATTATCTGAAATCATAAACTAAACCATTACCTAAACCCGACTTTTAAATGCAAGATTTTGCAATGCTTCAAAAACCCATTCAAATACCAGATTGTTACAAGAAAACATCATCATTTAGACACACATTCAGCTAAGATCATTCCCAAGAAACAATTTATAATATCAACACATTATTGCACATGTCTTAAAGGGCCAGAAACAAAGACACAAGACAGACAGAAAGAAGGTCCAGACTATGGCTGTCAGAGAGAATCCTTTAAACCTGAGCAGATAAGAAAAAAAATCTCCTACACCAGTGGCACCATAGATGTCCACAAGGGGGGGGCAGATGTTTTAACAGAGGGGCAACCTGAAATGTACAATTAAGGGTCTCCATGGTGACTTTAATGCATTTAGTGTCCCCTTTTTCTTTTTCTCTTTTTTAACAAGACAGTGGTGGCATAATCCTTACAGTGCAGGGAAGGAAGGAGGGAATTCCCTGAAGCAACAGCGCTTCAGCAGCTGCTGGGAGTCCCTCAGTCCCTCCTTTTACTTACAGGATTATCTCCTCTGGTTCGGTTCCACCCCAAGCATGTTCCATCTAGTAACATTTCAGTAGTCAGCTCTAAAAATGTTCCAGGACAGGGGGTGGGGGAGGGATTTATCAAAATTTGTAACTTAAAGTTCGGCTCCTGACCTTGAAGCCAATTAATGCCAATTTAATAATGAGGACAAGGTTTTTAGAAAAAGAAAAAGGGAGGTTTATTGCTTTGGTAACAAAGAAGAAACACAGGGAACCCTGCCCAGAGGTTGTGACTCTCTTGATCTGGAGGGACAAGGGGTTTTAATGGAGTTTCACTTGTTAACCTGGGAGATACTCAGTTCTTAGGTCCCCAGCAGGCATTGCCCTCTGCAGTGGTTATACTCCAGGCAGCCAGCTAGGAGCTTCTCTCATCCTGCTTAACAAAGGGGGGTAAAGTTCATCGCAGTTCCTTAAAACAGAGTCCGAAAGAATATCAGGCTTACTTTCTTTGTTACCCATTTTCACGTCCAATATACTTATGTTTTTACCACAGAAATCACAGAACAAAACACACAAAACAAACAAGAAAAACATATAGAACACAGAACAAAACACAAAATACAGAAACCCGAACTTGAAACAAAAAACATAGGAGCAATGCAACGTCTTGCTAAAGCTCCGAAGTAGGACCACGTACATGCCAGTCATCACATCTCTACCATTCCAGATGAATTCCCTACAGAACAGAACAGAGGACAGAACGATTCTCATTACTGTACCGAAAACGAGTATATGTGAGCCTCCCCAGGACACCTCTATGTCATCAGAACAGATGATATTATAACATCTGATATCCTTTATAACGGATATCAGATGTTATAAAGGTGCCACTTAATTTTTGAGGCCTCCTCCATCAGGTGATTGCTAATAGTTTTAGTGCGGTGGTTCACCGCAGTGCTCCTGGGACCTAACGCTCACTCCATGACCTTGGAACAGCTCAAGATGTGCACCCACTAGAGTGGCTCTCCAGCCCGGAGCCCTGAAGGGAAGGCCAGATTCAGATTTTCCAGCAGTCTGGTCTTGTGATCTGGTCGGCAGGGTCATCTTGCTGGGGAACTCAAAAAAATTAGATGAGGACACAAAAAAAGAACACTGACTCCAACTAAAATCAAATTGAGGCAAGCTTATTATGTCAACCGGCTGGGCTGCCTCTCCATCCCAAAACGGCAGGAACAAGACAGCAACCCCGCCTTTCCTACAGCACAGCTATATAGCCCAGAAAGTTACACAAAATGGGGGTTACAGATAACAGAACTTTGACAAGCATCACAAAAATGGTAGTTCATTTATTTATTTGTTTATTTTTTGGTGGCCCCAATATCAGAAATTATGAGGACAAATAGAGCCTCAGAGAGGGTCGTTGTCTGGCCAGGGAAGGCCAAAATTTATGATGTGTCACTAAAGTTTCAGCGAGGGCTGCTATCTGGTCAGAGAGTCAAGCATGGGTGAATTCAAGGCACGGGCAGGCATTCCAAGCAGGTTCAGAATTTGCAGTTATTTATAGTAAAGCCAAAATTAACTTTTTATGGCTTTGTGGCAAGATGGCTCCCAATTTTAATAAAAGATCAGGTTGGGTCTATCAACCCGTGTCCCTTACTTTTGGAAACTACTCTACCACCTCCAAGGTTGTGAACTCCTGAGCATTTTCCAGTACAGATATGTATTCACAGATTTTCTAACTCTTCTACTCTAATTGTGTCTTACTTGGGGCAAAGATAATTTCAAGGTATTGTGCTGGATGAGAGTGGAAAAATTTTTGTGCAGCACATATTTGCATACACATTGGATTCATTATCTAATTTTCCATTCAAAATACTGAATCCATGACACTAACCAAAACAGGACTAGACTCTGACTACTAATTCTAATATGATGGAGAAAAACAACCCAAAGAGAATAGAAATAGAAGCAGTTCAGAGTAGGCACGGTGTATAGTTAGACTTGCCTTTTGCCTGATAAAGTGTTGGTGTTATAAATCTAGTCAATTTTTAATTGAAATAGTTCTCCATGTGTTTTTAAAGTTAACAAATATGTGAATTCCTGTCTCCCTTTCTCTGAAGCCTATTCAGCACATGTATTTTTTAGGTTCACATATAGAATCCTACATGGTATCACACATACATTCTTATGAGGTGGCTGACTTGGCAGATACAAATCGTAAAAAGAGATCACTCCTCCTAAACACTGTTTTAACAGAAAATTCAATCTATGTGTTTGCTTCCTAGTTGAACAACATTATACATAAATACAAGTTCAGTAAAATAAATACTTTTGTATCTGTGAAAGATATATATTTCATGATGAATTTCGATTGGCATATGTATTGCTAATTTTTAATGTTCCTGTGTGTGTTTTGTGTGTGAGTGTGTGTATATGTATATGTATATACACACACTCTCCAGATTTTTCAAAATATGAAATATATATGCCTTATTATACACTCCCCACATTCATTCATGTTCATGTATGTGGATTTATAATAAACTTTTCACAAGATTATTCTCAAAAATATTCATCCACCTGAAATACATATTTGTCTCCTAGTACTGAAAAATAACTTTAGTGAATGGTGCACACAAATCCTAATATTTCTACAGTATCTGACCCAGTTTAACATTAATGCAAGTAGATTCCTATGTGACAAGTTGTGTATTTTGACGTTCATTTTTATGCAACACTAGTACATTACTATTTCTTCAGTTTATGCACATCATAAGATATATATTTATCCACAAGTTCATAAATTTATAGACATTTGTTTCACTTTCAATTACTTCCTGCTTCAGAACACATGTATTCCTCCAGGTTTCTTTTTTTTTAAATTTTTATTGTTGGTTGTTCAAAATATTACATAGTTTTTGATATATCATATTTCACACTTTGATTCAAGTGGGTTATAAACTCCCATTTTTACCCCGCATACACATTGCAGAAAAACATCAGTTACCCATCCATTGATTTACATATTGCCATACTAGTGTCTGTTGTATTCTGCAGCCTTTCCTCTCCTCTACTATCCCCCTCTTCTTCCCTCCCCTCCCCTCTTCTCTCTCTACCCTCTCTACTGTTATTCATTTCTCTCCCTTGTTTTTTTTCCTCTTTCCCCTCACTTCTTCTTGTATGCAATTTTGTATAACCCTGAGGGTCTCCTTCCATTTCCATGCAATTTCCCTTCTCTCTTCCTTTCCCTCCCACCTCTCATTCCTGTTTAGTGTTAATCTTCTCAGGCTCTTTGTCCCTACTCTGTTATTAGTTACTCTCCTTATATCAAAGAAGACATTTGGCATTTGTTTTGCAAGGACTGGCTAGCTTCACTTAGCATAACCTGCTATAATGCCATCCATTTCCCTGCAAATTCTATGATTTTGTCATTTTTTAATGAAGAGTAATACTCCATTTTGTATAAAAGCCACATTTTTTTTTATCTATTCGTCTATTGAAGGGCATCTAGGCTGGTTCCACAGTCTTGCTATTGTGAATTGTGCTGCTATGAACATCGATGTAGCCGTGTCCCTGTAGCATGCTCTTTTTAGGTCTTTAGGGAATAGACCGAGAAGGTTAACAGCTGGGTCAAACGGTGGTTCCATTCCCAGCTTTCTAAGAAATCTCCATACTGCTTTCCAAATTTGCTGCACCAATTTGCACTCCCACCAGCAATGTACAAGTGGACCCTTTTCCTCACGTCCTCACCAGCACTTGTTGTTGTTTGACTTCATAATGGCTGCCAATCTTACTGGAGCAAGATGATATCTTAGGGTGGTTTTGATTTGCATTTCTCTGACTGCTAGAGATGGTGAGCATTTATTCATGTACATGTTGATTGATTGAATGTCCTCCTCTGAGAAGTGTCTGTTCAGGTCCTTGGCCCATTTGTTGATTGGGTTATTTGTTATCTAATTGTCTAATTTTTTGAGTTCTTTGTATACTCTGGATATTAGGGCTCGATCTGAAGTTTGAGGAGTAAAGATTTGTTCCCAAGATGTAGGCTACCTATTTACTTCTCTTATGGTTTCTTTTGCTGAGAAAAAACTTTTTAGTTTGAGTAAGTCCCATTTGTTGAATCTAGTTATTAACTCTTGTGCTATGGGTGTCATATTAAGAAATTTGAAGCCAGACCGCACAGTATGTAGATCATAGCCAACTTTTTCTTGTGTCAGACACTGTGTCTCTGATTTGATATCAAGCTCCTTGATCCATTTTGAGTTAGCTTTTGTTCATGGCAAGAGAAAGTGATTCAGTTTCATTTTATTGCATATGGATTTCCAGGTTTCCCAGCAACATTTGTTGAAGCTGCTATCATTTCTCCATTGTGTGCTTTCAGCCTCTTTATCAAATATAAGATAGTTGTAGTTTAGTGGATTGGTTTCTGTGTCCTCTATTCTGTACCATTTGTCCAACCGCCTGTTTTGGTACAGTACCATGCTGATTTTGTTACTATTGCTCTGTTGTATAGTTTGAAGTCTGGTATCACTATACCGCCTGATTCACAGTCTTTTCATGAGACTTCATTCCAAATGCATTATTTTCTATTTCCATAATCACCTTTGAAGCAAAACTCACATACACGTCATGATCAACCATAACCCTAATATTACCATTAGATGTATAACTGGTTGGAATGAAGGATTGTACATCAATATAGATTTTCTGTATATTTTCAGATATCAATTCAATCCATTATTTAAAGTTGGAAAAAGTTATATTATTTGTTCACAGTATGGTCTATTCATGCATTATGTCTATATTCATAGACACAGGGTACACCTTTTTATACCCCCAATACTTATTTATATATCTTCAAAATATTGCTCCCAGAAATGGTGGAAGAAATACTCATATCACCTGATGTACATATACATTTTATCAAAGTAATATTCTGGACACAATTACAAAGATCACACTTAAGTTTGTACCAAAGCCTAAATGGAAAGTGAGCATGGATCACGAAAAACATCCATGTCCAGGTTGCCTAATGCTCTCAAATGTCAACCCGATTGGTGACTACATATTTGTTTCTTCCTAAGATTATATATTCAACATCAAGCCAGTTGAAAATGTCTAATCTTATCACTCAGTTTATACTTTGCCTGATTTCCTAATGTCTCTATTATTATCTGCTTTCCTTCATATTTTCCCCAGTTCATCATTGTGACTGACTCTTCACATGTGCTCACATTTACACTCACTCTGTACCCAAAACCCTATTGCTAAAGATTTTTTGGACCAAATCCTATATTCACTCTTCCGACTAATTCCTAATCCTACCGACTATCCCTTTTTGAGTGGATGTTCTCTTTGACATTCAATCATCCAAGGTACAAGGAATGCTACCATTGTATATTGATTAATCTGAGACATCTGTGCAGAATATAATTCAAAGCTAAGTATCCCAGTCAAGGGCCCAAAGACCTTCTGGGCTTCAAATTTTACCTAGATTTCTGTATTCATACTTATATTACACTTATATTCCTATGAATATTTCAGGTTCCCAATACCATAATTCATCCCGTAGAATGATTCCTAACCCAAATGGAACATGATATTAACCCTAACCATACACTGTTCTCTCAATCTAACTTTACGAAAGAGCAGGGACAGAGTTGGTCTTATAATACAGGAATTTAGAGGATCCTCCACCTGCTGAGAACCTCAAAGGTCAACAAAGAAATGATCCCTGGAGAAGATATAGGCAGCTATGAAGGACCTGTGAAAGCAAAAGTCATATTCCATGGCAAACAACTTGGTCAGATGAAGGGATGTGTCTGAATCAACATTTCTCTTCTTAATGTATAGAAGATGGACCAAACCAGGCTTGAACTCTGGTGTGATTTCCCTTACAGACTGAGTTCTGGAACTGACATCAGAAAAATATTGCCATTAATTGTGTTAGGATTTTAGGAGGCAACGCATGAGAGTCGCCCTTGAAAAGAAAAGTGAGATCTAGGAACAGGGTGGCTTTCCACAGAGCACTGGGAATCTCAGCCAGAATATCACATGATTTTATTTTGAAAGACGTGGCAGCCATAGTTGACAGTCAAAACACACATGGACCTCACATTGTAGACTGCAATAGGCCTGGCTTCATGTGACCTATTGGCCACTTTTTGGGAAGCCTTGCCTGTGAGAGTTCTCCAGAGTTTTCATTGAAATGAGCTTCCCCACCATTTAATGGTTCCTGAATGAATTGTAACCCACAGTGCCTTCAACATCTTCCTTGAAAAATGGCTAGATAAATTCCATGAAATTTTTGAAATTCCCAAGACCAGGTGGCACTGGAGAACCTTTGGATGTCCTGTTGCTGATCATGAGTGTACCAGACAGTGCCTTGATTTACTGGGTTTCATGAAAATGGTGTAGAACAGATTTGCCAGTAAGTTGGAGCCTGCTGATTAGTGGGCCTAGAGCAGTGGTGTGCAGGTGTGTGATAATACATCTGTTGTGGGGCCATGTGGATCTGCCATTAGCTTCCAAATGGCTTGTGATTGACATGGTGTAGCCAACAGAAGCTTATTTGTAAATGCATCTTTTTATATGGAGAGATTTCAGGGCAATGTTCAGAATCATGTTGCTATGTATAAGGGGGCAAGCTCTGTGGGATATTAGCCTGGTTGATGCATTCCCCTGCAGACCCTGACCCAACACACGTGACAGAACCCGCTCCAGCACTGTGTCCCAGTTGAACTCCTTGTATTTTGTGGAGCAAATATGAAATTCCCAATGCAGCAGGAAGAAAAACCACGAAAAGTGGAGGACGAAAAAATGGCTTCACTGTCCACACGGGGAGACACTTAGCGCACAGTGGCCACATTTTACCAACAAAGAGCGAATTCAGCACTGCTGCCTCATGTTCATTGGAAAAGAAGAAACCATGTCCTCCAGGTCACATAGATGCAGACGCAGCTTTGATGGTCTCATTAGAAAAGAATCTAAAGCTCCTGACAACAATATATATTTCAAGTGTCAAACCTCAGAGGCAGTTCCTCAAGAAGTCTTTAGGCCGAAAGAGCTTCATGTTTGTGGAATGTTTACCCTGTCCCTTACTTTTGGAAACCATTCTACCACATCCAATGTTGTGAAACCCTGAGCATTTTCCATTCCATATATATATTAACAGATTTTTTTACTCTTCTCCTCTATTTGTGTGTTATTTGGGGCAAAAGTAATGTCAAGGCATTATTCTGGATGAGAGTGGGAAGATTGTTTTGTAGCACATATTTGCATACACATTGGATTCATTTTCCTATTTTCCATTCGAAATACTGCATCCCTGACACTAATCCATACGCTACTAGACTCTGACTACTAATCCTAATATGATAAGGAAAACACCAAAACAGAATAGAAATAAAAAATTTCAGAAGAGGCATGGAGTATAGTTGGACTTGCCTTTTGCAGGATAAAAGGCAGCTGTAAAAAATCTAGTAAATTTTTAATTGAAATAGTTCTCCATGTGTTTTAAAGTTAACAAATATGTGAATTTCTGTCTCCCTTTCTCTGTACCCTCTTCAGCACATGTATTTTTATATGCACATATAGAATCCTACCTGGTATAACACGTACATATTTGTGAGGTGGCTGACTTGGCAAATACAAGTTGTGAGAAGAGATCACTCAGCAGAAACACTGTCGGAAGTGAAAATTCACCCTATGTGTGAGCTTCCTAAGAGATCAAGATTATACATAAATCCATGTTCAGTAAAATAAATATTTTTTCATCAGTGGATGATATATATTTCATGATGAATTTCGATTGGAATATATATTGCTAATTGTTAATGTCTCAGTGGTTTTATATATATATATATATATATATATATATATATATATATATATATATATATATATATATACACTCTCCAAACTATTCAAAATATGAAATATATGATCTACATATACATTTTATCACAGAAATATTCTGGACAAAAAATGCAAAAGACACAATATGATGGTATCAAAGCCTAAATGGAAAGTGAACATGGATTATTAAAAACATCCATGTCCAGGTTCCCTAATGCTCTCAAATGTCAATCATATTGGTGACTACATATTTGTTGCTTCCTAAGATTATATATTTAAACTCAACCCTGTTGAAAATGTCTAGTCCTATGATTGACTTTATACCTTACCTGATTTCCTAATCTCTTTAATGATATCTGCTTTCCTACATATTTTTCCAAGTTCACCATTGTTACTGACACTTCACATGTGCTGACATTGACATTCACTCTCTAAACAAAACCCTATTGTTAAAGAACTTTTATTCCAAATCCTATACACACTCTTCTTCCTAAAACTTCCAACTATCTTCCTATTCCTACCTACTATCCCTTTTTGACTAGATGTTCTCTTCAACATTCAATCGTCCAAGGTACAAGGTCCTATGCCATTGTATATCGATTTATCTGAGATATCTTAGTAGAATGTAATTCAAAGTAAAGTATCCCAATCAAGGGCCCAATGCCCTTCTGGGCTTCAAATCTTACTTAGATTTTTGTTTTCATACATATATTTCACCTCTATATTTTTATAAATCTTAAACGTTACCAATATTATAATTCATCCAGCAGAATGACTCTTTACCCAAATCAAAAATGTTATTAACCCTAACCATACACAGTTCCCTCAATCTAACTTTACAAAAGAGCAGGGACAGAGTTGGTCTTAAAATACAGGAATGTAGGTGGTCTTCCTCCAGCTGAGAACCTCAAAGGTCCATGAATAAATGATCCCTGAAGAAGATGTAGGCAGATATGAAGGACCTGAGTGAGCAAAAGTCATCATTCATGGCAAAAACCTGGTCAGGATAAAGGGTAGTGTCTGAATAAGCCCCTCTTTTCTTAATGTAGAGAAGATGGACAAAACCAGGCCTGTGTGGAGAGCTGTTCCCGGGTGCCTATGGTTGATATTGCATTCTAACTTGTGAAAGTGTCACAGGAAGTAGGGGCAGCCTCCATCTCATGGGACCATTGGAAGCAACTATTAGGACAAAGTGGTTGCCAAGGTAGTGGCCTCATTCAGTTTCTGAAGAAAGTGACCTCACCACACTTCCTTGTTGATGGAACTCTCTGAACATGGGATCCAGGAAGCCAGGCACCCAGAGCCAGTCCCAGTCCCAGTCCCAGTCCCAGTGGTCTCACTTGTTTGGATTTAGCATGGACAGATTCACTCTTTCTTGGTACCTACTGATGTGAGGATGGCCAAATGTGAGAAAAGCTCTGAAGAGGGGTCTTTCCTGAGAAAACAGGTAGTGGCTCACCGCTGACTCTTGACAACTTCACAGAGTTGGACAAGGAGATCAGTTCTGAGACAGAACAGGTCATTTCAGGGGAACATAGTGTGGCCCACCAGTCAGAGGACACTCCAGATTGTCATAGACCTAGTTGCAGGAAGTAGGTGACTTTGAGGGTGTGGGTGAGAGTTTGCGGATTTTGTCTCATGTTCTGAGAATAGGTAGGAATGGCGGTTTGTTGGGTTTGGAGTGAATAACTTCTGTTCATGTATGTGGATTTATAATCAACTTTTAACAAGATTATACTCAGAAATATTCATTCACCTGAAATACATATTTGTTTCCTAGTACTGAAAACTAACTTCAGTGAATGGTGCATATAACTCCTAATATTTCTACAGTAACTGACCCAGTTTAACATCAATGCAAGTAGATTCTTATGGGACATGATATGTGTTTTGGAGTTCGTTTTAATTCAACACTGGTACATTACTATTTCTTAAGTTTATGCACATTACAGTATATATATTTCATTCCCAAGTTCACAAATTTATAAGCATTTATTTCACTTTCAATCACTTCCTGCTTCAGAAAACATGTATTCCTCCATGTTTCTTGACTGGTCTTTTCATGAGACTTCTTTCCAAACACATTATTTTTGATTTTCATAATCATTTTGAAGCAAAACTCACACATTCTTCATGAAAAGCCATAACCCTAATATTACAATTAGACGTATAACTAGTTGTTATGAATGATTCTATATCAAAATATGATTTCTTATATATTTTCAGTTATCAATTCAATCCATTATTTAAAGTGGAAGCAGTTATATTATTTATTAACTGTATGGTCTATTAATGCATTATCTCTCTATTCATAGACAAGGGGTACACCTATTTTACCTTAGATACTAATTTATACATCTTCAAAATATTCCTAAAAGAAATGGTGGAAGAAATACTCATGTCACCAGATCTACATATACATTTTATCACAGTAATATTCTAGACCAAAAAAAAAGTCACCCTTAAGATTGTACCAAAGCCTAAATGGAAAGTGAGCATGGATTACATAAACTTCCATGTCCAGGTTGCCTAATGCTCTCAAATATCAATCCTATTGGTGACTACATATTTGTTTCTTCCTAAGATTATATATTCAACCTCATGCCTGTTGAAAATGTCTAATCCTATCACTCATTTTATACTTTACCTGATTTAGTAATGTCTCTATTTATATCTGCTATCCTACATATTTCCCCGGTTCATCATTGTGACTTACACTTCATGTGTGCTGAAATTTACATTCACTCTCTAACCGAAACCCTATTGCTTAAGAAGTTTTGGTCTAAATCCTATACTCACTCTTCTTTCTAAACCTACCGACCATCTTCCTAATTCTACCTACTATCCCATTTTGAGTGGATGTTCTCTTTGACATTCAATCATCAAAGGTACAAGGTCCTATGCCATTGTACATCGATTTATCTGAGACATTTGTGCAGAACATAATTCAAAGCTAAGCATACCAATTAAGGGTGCAATGCCCTTCTGGGCTTCATATCTTCCCTGGATTTCTGTTTTTATACTTATATTTCACCTATATATTCTTGTAAATATTATAGTTTCCCAATACCATTATTCATCATGCAGAAAGATTCCTAACCCAAATTGAACATGTTATTAACCCTAACCATACACTGTTCCGTCAATCTAACTTTACAGAAGAGCAGCGACAGAGTTGGTCTTACAATACATGAATGTAGGCGATCTTCCACCTGTTGAGAACGTCAAAGGTCCATGCAGAAAGGATGCCTTGAGAAGATGTGGGCAGCTATGAAAACTTGAGAGAGAAAAGTCATCTTCTATGGCAAACAACCTGGTCAGCATGAAGGGATGTGTATGCATCAGCCTCTCTCTTCTTAATGTAGAGAAGATGGTCCAAACCAGTCCTAGGTGGAGAGCTGTTCCCGGGTGCCCATGGTTTATATACCATTCTAACTTGTGAAAATGTCATAGGAAGTAGGGGCAGCCTCCATATAATGGGACACTTGAAAGCAACTGTTAGGACAAAGTGGTTGCCAAGGAAGTGACCTCATTCAGTTCCTGAAGCATTGACCTACCTCACTTCCTTGGTGATGGAACTCTCTGAACTTGGGATCCAGGATGCCAGGCACCCGGAGCCAGTCAAGTCTCAGGCCCAGGGGTTTAACTTGTTTGGATTTACAAAGGAGAGTGTTAGTCTTTCTTGGTACCTTAAGATATGAGGATGGCCAAATACCAGGAGAGCTCTGAATAGGGGCCTTTCCTGAGAAAGCAGGTAGTGGTTGGCCACTGGCTCCTGAAAACTTCACAGAGTTGGAAAAGAAGAGCAGATCTCAGACAAGACAGGCCATTTCGGGGGAACATACTGTGGCCCACCAGTCAGAGGACACTCTGGATAGTTACAGAGTTTAATGGGGGAAGGATGTGCCTTCGTGGGTGTGGGTGTGATTTTGTGGTTTTGTCTCATGATCTGAGAATAGGTAGGAAAGGCGTTTTTTTCTTTGATTTGTAGTGGACTGCTTCTAGTAAGACGTTTGACAAGGCGAGTGTTTCTATGTCTGTGTATGCTACTGTGTCCGTGGTTGTAGACATTAGAAAAGAGAATGCAACAATTGATGTGTCCTGTATAGTAGAAAGCTTCCCAGCATTCATCCTGCCCAATTTATGAATGGACTGCCCCTTGCCTTATAAATGGGCAACACCTGCTAACTTCCTAAGTTCCTGTTTTCTTCCTGAATTCTCGCCACTCTCCAGAATAGACTCATGGTTTTTGTCCAAAATATGTAACCTCCAAGCTCTGTGACATGTCCATGTCCTGGATAGCTGGAGGGAATGGCGAGCATCTCAGAAAACTCAGATATCAGTGTGACCAGGAAAGTCTCAGTGGAGAAACCCTGCTTTGGACTTTTTCTTACCTATTGTTCTGTTGCCCTGAATGTCAGGAAGGTCTTTGCCTCAGGCCACCCCTTTGTGAACCCTGAAGAAAACAGTTTTCAAATGGAAATAAATGGGCATCACCTGTGGCTCTTTGCTTAATTGCTTTGGAAAAGGATGTGTCTGAATCAGCCTCTTGGCCCTGTGTGAGGCTGTGGCTTAGATTCTCAGCACCTGATTAATCCAAAGACAGATCCCATGTGTGCATCCAAAACCAAAATTGCCAAAAGAGCAGTTATTGTGAATGAAGTCTCTTGACTTCATTTCTAAGGTTCCTGAGGCCCATCAAGTGAGAATAGGCATCCTTTGGGTAAAATGAGTTCTTCAAAGCCCTGTGGAGGCTAGCCCAGAAGTTTTTGGTTTGTCTCATGACTCCCAATCATATAAAGAATCTATACCTGACATTCAGTAGGCCTCAAATTGGAGATGCAGAGTAGTATTAACAGCAGGCCTATTTGATCACTCCTGGTTCACAAGAAGGGTTTCCAGGCCACCCGGACTTTAGGCAAATGAGCGGCAAGGGAGCTTATTTTTCACACCGTTTTGGGCTGCACCCCTCATGGAAAACTCCAGCCAGAAGTTATGATGAGTGTCTATATGTAAGAAGATGAGGGCCCTGTGGGTGTGTTTTGGTTTTCATTGTGGTCATTTTTGTGGCGGTTGGAAGAGATGACTGGGCCTACCTGGGCTTGAACTCTGGTGTGATTCCTCTTAGAGACTGAGTTCTGGAACTGACCTCAGAGAAGTACTGCCATGAAATGTGTTGGGATTTTAGAAGGCCACGCATCAGAATCGCCCTTGGAAACTGAGATAGAGGTCCAGGGAGGCTTTCCACAGGGCACTGGGAATCTCAGCCAGGATATCACATGATTTTATTCTTAAAGACTTGGCAGCCAAAGTTGAGAGTCTAAACACACATGGACCTCACATTGTAGACCTCAGTGATCCTGGCTTCATGTGAACTTTTGGCCACTCTTTGGGAAGCTTGCCTGTGAGTGTTCTCCAGAGATTTCATTGAAATGAGCTTCCTCACCATATAATGTTTCCTGCATGAATTGAAACCCACAGTAACTCCAACTTCATCCTTCAAAAATGGCTAAATAAATACCATCAAATTTCTGAAATTCCCAGACCAGGTGGCACTGGAGAACCTTTGGATATCCTGTTGCTGATCATGAGTGAAAGAATTCCCCACACAAAGACACTTCGCTAGGAGAATTCCAATTTTATTGCAAAAAGCTGTGTGCTTACATAGAACTAAAGGGGTGATGGTAGGGCTTAGATAAATGGCAGGGCACCAATTTATTGGCAAGTTCTTTCAGATATCAGCTCCGGAGCCAAGGAATTAGTTCTCATTGGGGCTAAGGTTCCCCGCCAGAGAGATTTGAAATTGGCGCCGACGGGAGAGTTCACACGGGCGGGAACTTTTTGCATCACTGCAGAAAAGAGGAAGGTAGGAAGAAAAAGTCCTTAGGCACCATGTTGGGGTTTTTACTCTGGGGAATGGCTGCCGTTTATACTTTTCCCAACATTCCTCCCTTTTTGTTTTCTTAGGAAGTGTGGCGTCGTTGGTCAGATCCGGCTGCTTCTTGCTGTTTGGGGGCGCTGTGGGGCCTAGAATGGGAAGTGGAGGAATTCTCGGGGGGCAGGTCTGGGGATATCATGGCAGCCAGAAATAAAACCCATTGGCTACAGACAGCTACTTCCATAGGGGTGAAGTCTATGAAAGTTCCCTGAAGCCTCAAGTTGTCGATGGCATTGAACCAGTCCTGGATGGAGGAGTTTGTTGGTATCAGTCACTGGTCCTGTTTCAGAGACTCTGGGAAATACTGGAAGCGTTGCCTGGACATGGCATCACCAGCACCTGAAGAAGATCAGAGCGAATAAAAACAGAATTAAGATAAAAATTAAAGCAAAGGTCAATTTTTGGCAGAACTATCATGTTGGGGGACTGACAGAGAAGAGGCCAAGGGCCATGAGGAAACTTAGAAGGACATAAAGACTCATTAATCCAGGATGGCAGATTAAAAGGTTCTCCGAGCTCGTTGTCTCTCGCCGTCTGATGTCCGTTGTATTCCATCGTGCCTGGTAGTGAGCTTCAGGACTGAGTGAACTGTTCTCTTGGAGATGTTGGGGGTTCATCAGTCATCAGAGGCTGCTAGTGCCTAAGCAAAAGCTGGTTGAATGTTTGATTAGAAATTTTTTTTCAGTTGGGTTTGAAGGCACTTCATTATGCAGGGCAAGAGAGCACAAAAAAGGAGCATCCCAATAAGGGGCCCCAAGATTGGTAGTAAGTACATGGCAAGAAAGGATTGGAAGCAATTGGGTTGATAATTCCTGCAATTTAACAACATTTTTTTCTATTAGGCCAGATTCATTAACATAATGACAACATTCCTCTCTGAGGAACAGGCATGTTCCCCCTTTTTCTGCAATGAGAAGATCAATTGCCCTTCGGTTCTGTAAAGCCAGTTGTGCCAATGAAGTAACCGTCACTGCAAGGAGCCCAGAAACTGAGCAGTGTTATCAAGTGCTTCCTGCAGTTTTTGTTGCAGGTCATTGGATGCCCATAGAGCATGACCTATAGCTTCACCAGAGAGTTCGAGACTCACCGCTGAGGTTGTTAATGTGAGGCCTACCAGAACCGGCAGAAAGACTGCCCTAAGGGTGCAGGAAGGTAGGGCCACCTGTCGGAATTCGATGGGAGTATACAAAGACAGCTGAGGAACTACCGTAACCAAGAAACAGATGCCAGAGACATTGATCGTTGAGGTACTTAAAGACCCGTTACACCAGAGAAAATGTCCAGGTTTCGTAAATCAGGGCTCGATGGGGTGCTAAAGCTCAAGGAACAAATGGGTAAAGAATTCATTATTGTCAGGTGGAAACAGATGAAAGGAAATAAAGTATTGGTGGAACAACTTTCCCATAGTGGGATACGTGTCACATGTAGGGGTTTTCCTTTCTTAGAGAAATTGTAGGTTTTTGCTGAAATATTTCCTGCCGCTAATGGGACCGCTGCTAGAAGTGGACGACTAAGTGAAGCACAGAGAAAGAACTGAGAAGTAGGCACAGAAAGAGGGGTGGAGTTTAATAATCAAAGAGTTTGGTGTAGCAAATTGAGCCATGTGGGAGGGGGACCTGAGGGGGTTGAAGGCTCTGAATCCTCTTTAAATGAGCTATGGATAAGATCTCGAAGTTTTGATTCTGACTCCTTAATGTGTTCGACTACCTGGATGGTTGCCTTAGGTGGCGTAATCAGGGTGCGGCCAACAGTCATCCACATTGTGGGTCTGGCTGAGGTTGTCCGAGCATAGACAGCAAACTCAACATAGTCCCAACGTTTGGCCTTGGGGTCAGGTATATCTAAAGTATACCATCCATTGTTATTGGATGAAGAGCCTTTATGCCACTTTAGGTAACTAGAAGTCCACCCTTCATGGTAACCAAGTGAGTGGTAAGAATAGCTACCACGTTCATGATGGAACCTGCATGACTTATAGGGGCACCCATTATATATCTCAGGCCACCAATGACAATAGTCTTTGGTTTGATAAAAAAGGATGCAAATGAAAGGCCAGTTCCAGCTACCAGGGACGAAGGTCCTTGAAGGTGACAATTTTAGGGAAATAGATGTGCAGTTGTGGATGAAGCAAGCAGTTGCATCCACTGCGTGGACATTCTGCATGCCATGTTCTGAGTATCATTCCCGAAGAGTGAAAAAATACATTGTAGCAGAGGAGGGTAGATACCAGTCCTGACAGAGCACAGAAAATAAGCAGAGCACAAAAAACAAGCAGTTAGAGAAGACTAGGGTGTTGGGAGAGCTCATTGTGCCTTCTTTAAGAGGAATTGTTCTGCGGGAAACACCGTGTTAGCCGCAACTTAAATGGGTGAGATGGGAGTGGAGAGCAGGAGTAAAGGGGAGGTTCAGGAGGTGATTCTTGGAGTTCCTCTGGGGTGGTCCTGTCGTCATCAGGTGGGCCTCTTGGTGATATGGCTTCAACCTAGATATGTGAATCCAAGGGGTGAGACAGTTGTCTGATAAGGAGAGTTAGGTGGAGTTGGGGGTACAGAGAATGACAGGATAGGGGCCTTCCCATGTTGGGGCAAGAGGCCCGTTCTCCTCTGGGGTATTATAATAGACTAGACTCCCAGCTGTTAAGGGAGGAGTGTTTGGAGTAGGGACTGGGTCCAGAAGAAGCCAGTCCTGATATTTCCAGAGTTCCGAGCGAAGATAAAACAAGAGAGGCAAAGACAAATCTCGGGTGAGAGGTCCTTGTGAAATGACCAACCCAGGGGGGATAAGAGGTCTTGAATACCTTATCTCAAAGGGAGACAGTAAAGATGGTTTCTTAGGTAGAGCTCTGATTCGAAACAAATCCAAGGGAAGGAGTTTGACCCAGTCTAAGTTTAATTCCATTGTCAATTTGGTAAGGACTTCCTTTAGAGTACGATTTACCCTTTCCACTTTCCCTGAAGCCTGAAGGTGATATGGACAGTGAAAATGTCACTTGAAGGAGAGGGCTTGAGAGACCTTTTGTGTGATCCTAGAAATAAACTCAGGGCCATTGTCAGATTGTAGGAAAGTGGGCATTCCAAACCTGGGGATGATGACTGTCAGAAAGATTGAAGCTACAGTGGAAGCCTTTTATTGGAAATGGGAAATGCCTGAACCCAACCAGAGAAAGTGTCCACAAAGACAAGGAGGTATTTAGTGTGCCATACTTTGGGCATGTTGGTGAAGTGTACCTGCCAGTCAGCAGTGGGAATGTGTCCCCGGGCTTGGTGGGAAGGGAAAGGTTTGGGCCTTAAAAAAGTATGAGGGTTGGTCCGCTGACAGATCTGACAATTAGAGGCTATATTCTGTAGCATGGCTTTGTCAGAGGGGGTGAGGGAGAAGAAGCTCTGTGAAAAGAGGGTCAAAGACTGAGAATCGGAATGGAATAGAGTATAAAGGAACTTGAAAAGATCCTTGTTCTTACTGGAAGAAGTAGTGGCTTCAGATGAGATGTCTAAAGTGGCCATTATATGTCCCCCAATGGGGGCAATAACTGGAATTGGTGGCAGCCATTCGTGCCGCCTGGTCAGCTTTGGCATTGCTCTCAGTGATAAGAGAGCCGTCCTTCTGATGGGACCTACAATGGACAACTCCCAACTGGGTGGGAAAGTGGGAGGCCTCTATCAGATTGCTTATTAGAGCCGAATTAGTGATCACATTACCTTTGGTGGTAAGTAGTCCTCGCTCCTTTCATATTGCAGCATGGGAAAATAAGATATGGAAGACATATTTTGAGTCAGTATAAAGGGTGAGGGATTTGCCTTGTGCTAGAAGGCAGGCACGAGTGGCTGCTATGAGTTCAGTCTGCTGGTTGGTAGTTCCTGAAGGTAGAGCTTTGGCCTCTATAATCTCAGTGGCTGAAACTACAGTGTAACCAGAGTAATGAGTGCCATTCTGCCTAAAGAAACTGCCGTCAGTGAACCAGATAAGGTCAGGCTTGGTGAGTGGTCCCTCAGAAATTGAAGAATGACAGGGAAGGAAATCATCTAAGGTTTCCAAGCAATTATGAATTGTTGTGTTAGACGTGGGAGTCATTGGGAGCAGTGAGGCAGGGTTCAGTGCAGAGCAGGGGAGGAAAGTAATATTAGGGTTTTCCAGAAATGAAGTGGGGAGCGACAGAACTCTGGATGGAGGAAGGGTTTGAAGGCCCTTATAAGCTAAAAGATCCTTCAAGTGATGTGGGGAGTGAATAGTTCAAGGGGCCCCAAAAGTCAGCTTAGAGGCTTCTTTGTGTAAAATTTGTTCAGCAGCCAGAGCTTTTAAGCAAGGGGCCTACCCACAGATTGTATGGTCTACTTTATTGGACATATATGCCAGAGGTGCAAATGTAGGCCCATAGTTTTGACCTAAGACCCCAAATGCTTGCTCCCCTTTTTCATGGACATATAGATGAAATGGTCTTGAAATATCAGGAAGGTGCAAGGCAGGTGCCTTTAAGAGGAGTTGCTGAAGCCTGCAGAAGTGGTAGTTAGGGGAGGAGGCAAGAGATTCATTAGGGGGTCCCTTTGCTAGGTCATACAGGCTTTTGGCTAGAAGAGAATAATTTGGGATCCAGGCCCTAAAATAAATGCTAGTCCTAGGAATGATAGTATTTCAGCTTTCGTATGGGGCACTGGAAGATCAGAAAGGAGTTGCCTCCTATCCAGTGTTATTTCCTTTTTCCTAGGTGTAAGGCAAAAAACAAGATAGATGAGAAAAAACTGGAAAACATGGGCCTTGTGGGGAGACACCCTATATCCCTTGTATGCTAGGAAATTAAGAAGCTGAGCAGTGTGGAATTGAGAGTGTTCCCAAGAGGGACTACATAGAAGAAGGTCATCGACATACTGAAGGAGAGTAGAGTCAGGACAGGTCGGGTGAAAGGATGTGAGGTCCTGGGCAAGAACTTGGCCAAAGAGATGGGGCCTATCCCTGAATCCCTGTGGGAGGACAGTCCAGGTAAGCTGACGAGAATGGCGGGTGTGAGGGTCAGTCCACGTAAAAGCAAAGATATCCTGAGATTCTGATGACAAGGGAATAGAAAAGAATGCATCTTTGAAATCTAGGATCAAGAAGTGGGTAGTAGTGGCATGGATCTGAGAGAGGCAGGGGTAAGGGTTGGGCACTAGCGGGTGGATGGGGACCACAGAGGAGTTGACAAGGTGAAGGTCTTGAACCAGCCTGTAGGACCCGTTAGGTTTCTTAACTGCCAGAATGGGGGTTGTTGAAAGGAGATTGTGTAGGCCTAAGATACCCCTTTCATAATAAATCCTGGATGATGGGTTCTAATCCGAGGAAGGCTGTGGTTGTGAGTAGATATTGTGGTTGACTAATATATCTTGAAGGGTCGTGTAAGACAATATGAATAGGACTTCATTTAGCCATAGAGGGTGTAGTTGTGTCCCAAACCTCAGGGTTAACTGGTTTAGATAGTCGTGGGAGACTGCATGAAGGAGGTGTATTTGCCCCTAGGAACATCATGAGGATGAGAGGTAGAATAATGTGGGGTGATATGTGAATGGTGACTTTTAATAGTGAGAGTATGTCATTAAGACATGACGGCCATCTGGGGTTTCTGGGTCGAGTTTTGTGTACTGTTGAAGGGCCTTGGTTAGTCTATCCTGGAAATCTGAAGGTGTTTCCTCCTTCCTTTGAATGACCTCCTGCACCTTTTGAAAGTTAACAGCCTTGCGGGTGGCCTTTTTCAGCCCCGCCAAGAGACAGGATGTAAAAAGGTCACGAAACTGTAAGCCTTCACGGGTCTTGTAATCCCATAGGCGATCCTGCTCTGGGACAGCATGAGGGCCTGTGGGGTGGGTAGGATTGGTCCTATGATTTTCATCAGCATGGGCTTGGGCTAGCTCCCAGACTCATTGCCTTTCCTTGGGGAGAAGTGTATTGGCCAAGAGCATGTAGATGTCATGATGAGTGAGGCTACATACTTGCAGGACCCATTGAAACTCCCGAATGTAAGTGGTGGGGTAAGTGGTGAAAGAGCCTAACTTCCTCTCTAGCTGAGTAATGTCCGACATGGAAAACAGAACGTGGACTCTGATGACACCCTCGGGACCAGCTACCTCACGAAGGGGTGCAATTGTCTTGGGGGTGGGAAGGAGTCCCTTAGACCTGGTAACAGGATTACTGAAAGAGGAAGGCGGTGAACAGGAAGGAGAGGGAGAGTAAGGGAGTGTCTCTGTGGAGGAGGAGGAGGTGGAGCAGGCAGAAGAGGCCGGAGGAAAGAGGGATGAAACGGAAGGCGGAGGATCCATGGAATTAGGCAGAGGAAGAGGAAGGTATAGCGGGAGAGACGGGGCAGATGGGGCTGGGGGATAAGGTGGGGGTTCATCTGCTTGGTCGAATGAGGAAGAATCTGTGAAGTCAGGAATAGAAGTAGGGGAAGAAAGGGGTTTTCAAGCAAAGAGGACCTGAGAGGGAGGGCAAAAGGAGCAGAGAGCAGGGTGCTGTGTGTGAAGGCTAAAATCTTAAATGCAGGGAATCTCCCTCCACTTTTTCAGATGCTGGCAGTAGTTAAAAAGGTCCCGGAAGAGGTTTGGATCTAAGGAGCCTTCTGGTGGCCAATGATTGCCATTATCCAGTGGATATGTAGGCCAATCATGGGTACAGATTTTGATTAAAAGTTTGGGCTTGATGTCTGGTGTGAGGGAGAGTGTGGCCAGATTTTTTATTAAACATTTGAGAGGTGAGTCTTCAGGTGCAGACTAAGAGGTGCCCATAGTCACAGGGAGAGATGGGAGAGAGAGAGAGAGAGAGAGAGAGAGAGAGAGAGAGAGAGAGAGAGAGAGAGAGAGAGTGAGAGAGAGAGAGAATAGGAGTAAGCAAGAAAGACAAAGAGAAAACCCGGGCTGGAACGGCTTCCAGGAAGCTCAGGGCAAACGGGGGTCAGGTGGGCGACCCCAAAATGACAAGCCATCACGAGGAAATACAGAGGGCACTACCTGGTCATCACCAGTGAAGTGCGATCTGTGAAACCAAAAGGAATTGGAGCCAAGGGAAACCTGACGTCAGGAAAGTTTTCAACTGCAGCAGAAGAAGTCAGTAATGAAAACAAAACTCTGGCTCTGACAGAATGCAATTCCAGGCCGGGAGTTCAGTTTTTGCAGAGCAGAGAGGCAGCTTCAGCCAGACACAGCAACCCCACAGGATACAGCAACTCTAGCCGGCAGCAGCAGTGGCAGTGGAGCAGGAAAATCCATAAAGCCTCTCGTGTAAACTCAGAAGCCTCATGCCCCAAAAAGAAACGAAACACCAGAGGGTCCACTGCAACTAGTAAAGGTCTTAGTGGGAGGAATTCCCTCTCCCCTACCAGGCATCTGGAGTGTGCCTGACGATCACTGTCAAAAAACCAGTGGCAGCCTGAAGGGAGTTGGTGAGCCGGGGTCAGGGGAGGATTACTTACATCAGATCAGTGGTGAGTGCAGAAACCTGGCGTCTGAAAAGAGAGGACTAGGGCAGAGTGTCTCGGCGGAGTGGGGACTGGGCTCTTGTTGGAAAGAGCTCACCTGTATCCTCTCACGGGGCACCAGAATGAAAGAACTCCCCATGCAAAGACACTTCACCAGAAAATTCCAATTTTATTGCAAAAAGCTGTGTGCTTATATATAACTAAGGGGGAGATGGAAGGGCTTAGATAAATGGCAGGCAACCCATTTATTGGCAAGTTCTTTCAGATATCACCTCCGGAGCCCAGGAATTTGTTCTCATTGGGGCTAAGGTTCTCCGCCAGCGAGATTTGAAATTGGAGGAGGCGGGAGAGTTCACACGGGCGGGAACTTTTCACGCATCTGCAGGAAAGAAGAAGGTAGGAAGAAAAAGTCCATAGGCGCCATGTTGGGAATTCTCTCTGGGTTATGGCTGCCGTGTATACTTTTCCCAACAATGAATATACCAGACAGTGCCTTGATTGACTGGTTTTCATAAAAATGGTTTTTAACAGAGATGCCAGAAAGTTGCATCCTGCTGAGTAGTGGGCCTAGAGCAATGGTGGGCAGGTGTGTGATAAAACATCTGTGGGGTGGCCATGTGGATCTGCCATTGGCTTCCAAATGGCTTGTGACTGACATGGTGAAGCCAGCAGACCCTTATATGTAAAGGCATCTTGATATATGGAGAAGTTTCAGGACATTGTTCAGAATCAGGTTGCTATAGTCAAGGAGGCAAGCTATGTGGGATAGAAGTCTTGTTCTTTTATTCTCCTGCAAACCCTGACCCACCACACGTTACAGAACTCCCTCCCGCACTGTGTCCCAGTTGAAAACCTTGCATATCATGAAGCAAATACAAAACTCCCAGTGCAACAGCAAGAAACACCATGAAAATGGAGGATGACCATATGGTTTCACAGTCCACATGGTAGACATTTAGCCCCCAGTGGCCACAGTTTACCTAAAAAGAGAGAATTCAGCACTGCTGACTCATGTTCATTGAAAAAGAAGAAACCATGTCCTCCAGGTCTCATAGATTCAGTCAGAGCTTTGATGGTTTCACTAGAAAGGAAGCTAAAGCTCCTGACAACAACATATGTTTCAAGTGCCCAACCTCACAGGCAGATTCTCAAGAATTCTCTAGGCCAGTAGACCTCCATGTTTGTGGAGTGTTTACCCTGACCTTTACTTTTGGAAACTCCTCTACCACTTCCAAGGTTTTGAACTCCTGAGCATATTCCATTCCAGATATGTATTCACAGATTTTCTAACTCTTCTCTTCTAATTGTGTCTTACTTAGGGCAAAGGTATTCTCAAGGCATTGTTCTGGATGAGAGTGGGAAGATTTTTGTGTAGCACATATTTACATACACATTGGATTCATTTTCAAATTTTCCATTCGAAATACTGAACCCCTGATACTAACCCATACTGTACTAGACTCTGACTACAAATCCTAATATGATGGAGAAAAATAACCCAAATAGAATAGAAATACAAGCAGTTCACAGGAGGCACGGTGTATATTTGGTTTTGCCTTTTGCATGATATAGGTTAGGAGTTATAAATCTTGTCAATTTTTTGTTGAAATAGTTCTCCATGTGTTTGGAAAGTTAACAAATATGTGAATTTCTGTTTCCCTTTCCCTGTAGGCTATTCAGCACATGTATTTTCATATGCACATATAGAATCTTACCTGGTATCACACGTACATTCCTGTGAGGTGGCTAACTTGGCAGATACAAAGTGTGAGAATAGATCACTCCTCCTAAACGCTTTTGGAACTAAAAATTCGAACTGTGAGTGAGCTTCCTAGTTGAACAACATTATACATAAATCCATGTTCAGTAAAATTAATATTTTTGGATCTGTAGATGATATATATTTCACGATGAATTTTGATTGGCATATATATTGCTACTTTTTAATGTCTTTGTTTGTGTTTTGTATATATATATATATATATATATATATATATATATATATATATACACTCTCCAGATTTTTTAAAATATGAAATATATGCATCTTAGTATTCACTCCCTACATTTATTCATGTTCATGTATGTGGATTTATAGTAAACTTTTCACAAGATTATTCTCAGAAGTATTCATTCACCTGAAATACATATTTTTTTTCCTAGTTCTGAAAACTAACTTCAGTGACTGTTGCATACAAATCCTAATATTTCTCCAGTAACTGATCCAGTTTAACATTAATGCAAGTAGATTCCTATGGGACATGATGTATATTTTGATGTTAGTTTTTATTCAACACTGGTTCATTACTATTTCTTCAATTTATGCACATCATAGTATATATATTTCATCCAGAAGTTAGTAAATTTGTACGCATTTGTTTCGCTTTCAATCACTTCCTGCTTCAGAACACATGTATTCCTCCATGTTTCTTGACTGGTCTTTTCATGAGACTTCTTCCCAAACACATTATTTTTGATTTCCTTAATCACTTTTGAAGCAAAACTCACACACTCTTCATGATAAACCATAACCCTAATATTACTATTAGATGTATAACTCGTTGGAATGAATGTATGTATATCAATATAAGATTTCCTGTATTTTTTCAGATATCAATTCGATCCATTATTTAAAGTTGGAACTAGTTATATTATTTATTCACAGTATGGTCTACTCATGAATTATCTCTATATTCATAGACACAGAGTACACCTATTTGTACACCCAATACTAATTTTATGTCTTCAAAATATTGCTGCAAGAAATGGTGGAAGAAATACTCATGTCTCCTGATCTATATATTCATTTTATCAAAGTAATATTTTGGACACAAAAAGCAAAGGTCATACTTATGATTGTACCAATGTAAAAGTCATTCTAGCATTGGAGGAAGAGACAACCAAGAGACTGTCTCATGCAACAGCAAAGGGTTTATTCGGGGTCCAGAATGCTGGGGCTCAGACCTAATTTGAATAGAGCCTAGAGCCCTTAGAACATCTTAAGCAGAGCTTACATACTTAACTTGGAGAGGGAAGGGAAGGAAGTTTATTGGTGGTTCAGGGCAAATGGACGGTTTGTGTGCAACTGAGTGAGGGATTACATTCTGCAGTTTGGCATTTGGGGACAGCACATTCTGGGAACAAGATTACCAAACAATTCTCAAGATTTCAATAGTGTTTTGTTAAGAATACAGAAAAACAGGAAGTGACAAATACCTATTTTATTAATCTTTCATTCCCCACTTCTTCTTCTGGTTACGTTTAATCATAAAAGTGATCATTGAGGGGTGTCACATTTTATGTCTGCTAGTGGGGTATATTGTTGTCTGATTACCAAAATTTAACTTGTCCAATTTGAGCTTGAAGAAATGAAACTACACGGTGGAGCAAATAGGGTCTAGAGTTAGCAATAATATGATGATTATTAATGGACCGGCCAAAGCTGATAAAAGTGTAGTTTACCAGGGGGACTGTGTGAACGAAGACTGTAACCACCCTTTTGGGGCCTCTCTCTCTCATTGATGCGCTTTAAGGTGTCTTCTCAATTTACTCATAGATAATTTTACAACCAGTATGATCGGAATAAAAACAACATTCTTCCCTCAATACAGCACAATGGCCCCCTTTTCTCATGAAGAGGAGGTCCAACCCTCGCCTTTTCTGTAAAACAACTTCAGAGAGAGATTTTAAAGATTCCTGTAAGGCTGTGATGGAGGTTTAATATCTTAAAGCTTTGTTCTACTGCTGCTTCTAATTGGGTCATTTGTTGTGTTCCATGGACTACGGCAGTGGTTCCTGTGCCCAGCCCTGCAGCAACTTCTATTCCTAATAGGATGGCTAAAGTGAGAAATACAGATTCCCGGCAGAACCGGGTTGTATGCCCCCCGCTTTTTGATCTTAATGAACCTGCATCATGATAGAGCACTCTGGGAAACATCTGCACCATTACATAATTAATTGCACCAGTTGACAATTTTATGAAAACATAAACAATGTTTAAGTATATAGAATAATACTCTTGTTGGTATGGACAGGGCAAGGCACCTAAGATAGCACCGAAAACAGAGAAACAGTCATATTTGGTTGCAACCGGATATAGAGGGCATTGCTTCTGTTGTAATCAATTAATCCCTTGAACCCCAAGTTTAGGTAGTTTTAGAATTTTGTCCCCAATATGTAATGGAAGGGGCTCAGAAGTTCACAGTCTGCAGAAGTCCACAAAAAGCAGTTTTTGTTTCTTTTTTTTTTTCCTCTGTTCTGGGCAAGTTAACTTTTTAAGGACACCTAGGAGAGGGAGAGCTTTTTTCTTCTCTTTTTTGTTTTCTCCCTGCCAGCTGTTACCATGGGGTCCAGTTGGTAACTTCTTTATCTTACAAATGTAGCCATCCCTGTGAAGCCCCAGCTCAAGGCCAGAGGCCTTGTTCACATATTTTGTGAAAAATTAGTAAGGGGCTGTCTAGCTTAGGAGTGCTGATTTTTCCAGCCAGTTGCCAAGTAGAACAGGCAACATGAAAAGAGGAAGTTTGTCTACATTGAACTCTTTTATAGGGACTCTTGCTGAAAGTCCTAAAGTCAGCCTTGGTGAAGAATTTTGGAGAAGGTCAGTTAAGACTTTTTTGTGGGCCTTTTACAGAGGGGAAAGATGGGGAAGGCGGGGGGGAGAGCAGCTACATGGATCTGTGTATGAGAAAGGAGAGATGTAAAAGAATAATGAGAAAGGGGTTTGGGATTTTCCTAGCAACAAAATCGTGAGCAGTAGAACAGGTAGAGCAGAGGGGAAGACGGGAGTGAGTATCCCAAAAAGTCTCTGAGGGACTTTAAATTCTTAGTAACCTGTTTTCAGTGATGACAAAGCTACTTTAAAAGCCATTTTTATTACATCTTGGATAGGGTTCTGAGGGCTCTCCTCAGCTGGTTTGAGCTTTGGTATAGCTGGTAAGAGGACCTGGTGGGACCCGGTGCGGGCACTGACAGAAGAAGAGAGGAGTGAGTTGGTGGAGGGGTGCCTCACTACCTGCTACCTCAGCAAGGGGGCAATTGTCTGAGAACCGAGGTTTGGGTTTTGATCTAGAAATTAGAGGGGAGAAATCAGGTTGCTGAGGTGGGAGTGACAGCAGAGATTCTGGAGCAGAAGGCAGAAGGTGAGGATCTATTGGAGAAGCATAGTTCAGGATGTGAGAGAAGGAGGGAATTGGCCTGCCCATAGGGGAATCTCCTTTCACCCTTTTGAGCACTTGCAGAAGTTAAAAAGGTCACACAGAATTTGAGGATCTAGAGACCCATCTGGGGGTCATCAGTTTTGATTGTCTAATTGGTAATATGGTCAATGCTGTGTACTGAATTTGATGAGGAGTTTGGATTCCACAAGGCAGCCCCTGTATGCTCGCATCCCCATGACTTACAGAAGAAGTCGGCTTTTGCCCCACACAGCCATGGCTGTTTGTGGTTTTGATAGTCCGCCGGGAAAACATAGTAATCTAGGCTAGCCAACCTGCATCTGGCTCGTGTGTCCCTACATCCATAATGTTTGTTTCCATTATCTATGGTACAGAAGGCATTTAACGGAATTTTAGTGGGATCCTCTTCTTCAGGGATATCCCAATAGGAACGACCTATAACCAGCTGACAAATATCTGGGTGGAGAGATGGCCACCAGGTCCCTAAAGGGGCTGTATGCGAGATAGATCATACTTCTTGTCTAGTAGGATTTGTGATTATCCATCGCTGCTGTACGGGCTGATGAGCATTAGGACTACTTGTGGCCAAGGGGAGAATCTATAGCCTTATCCACCTGGTGAATACACCATTTGAAAGGGTTACCACTCTTTTCCAGTATCCAGCCAGAGTCTGGAGAGGGCGCAGGCTTGAGATGAGAGGCATGGATCCAGCAAGTGATTCCGTCTACATATACCACTGTAGGTGTTATAAGTAGCACCTGGTATGGTCCTTTTCAGCCGGGTTCCAGGGATGACACCTGATGTCGTCTTATGTAGACGAAGTCTCTTACTTGATATCCATGTGGAGTCCCCTCGTCCCCAGGGTGGTAGGCAGTGGCCAGCTGTTTCCACAGGTATCGCTGAGTTCTTTCAAGAGCTTTTAGTCTGTCAAGCAAGTATTTCTTGCATGAAACAGTGCATAAGGCAGGAACATACTCTAATCTTTTAAGCCGGTCTCTAAGCTTAATTTCGTTTAGGTCTCTTTAATGGTTCTATTTATTTTTTTTTCCTGTCCTGAGCTCTGGGGTCTATATGCACAATGTAACTTCCAATTAATCCCCAGGGTCCTGGCTAAGCTCTGACTCACCTGGGCCATGAACACCGTTCAATTAACAGATCCTATTACCTTAGGCAGGCCGTGTCTTAGAAAAATATCTTTCAGGATGTACTTGACCACCGTTTCAGCGGCTGTTTTTTTTTCTTTTCTTTTTTTTTTGTGAGAAAGGATTCAATCCATCCTGAAATTGTATTTACAAAGACTAAGAGATATTTAAGTCCATACCTTGCTGGCTTAATTTCAGTGAAGTCCACTTTCCAGAATTGTCCTGGTCTGGTTCCTCGTAGGTGCTTTCTTGCAGGAAGCTTGGAAGTGTAAGCATTAACCAATTGACAGAACCGACAGGCTTTTGTGAGTTATTTCCTTTCACTGTGAGTGAGTTAGTCGAAATCTCTGTTCCTGATCCTTCAGGAATGCCTGCAGTTTCTTTGAACCAAGGTGAGTAAGTTGATGTACATTTTTAATGTAGTGTAGGGCTTTCTGAAATTGCAGGCTGGGCTCAGTGAAGTTGAGGAGTTCAGTGTCAGTGTTTTAAATGTTATAAAAAGCTTGCTGGTGCTAAAGGGTCCATTGGAATTGGGCATCCTCATTTAACAGAGGGTATAAAGGAGCCGCAAAGAACACAAACTCAGGTATCCATAACCTGCAAAAGCCAGCAGTCCCAAGAAACTCTCTGTGTTGTCCCCTGTTAGATGGCAGTGGTATCTGCACAACAGTT
This sequence comes from Callospermophilus lateralis, assembly GCF_048772815.1. Lineage (NCBI taxonomy): Eukaryota > Metazoa > Chordata > Mammalia > Rodentia > Sciuridae > Callospermophilus > Callospermophilus lateralis. The sequence continues at coordinate 166,508 of NW_027512778.1, forward strand.
TGTTTTCTGGGCTCAGTGAGCCATCATTTACCGCCCCTAATGGAATACCCCAGGAAGATTACTTCTTGCTGGCAAATTTGGGCCTTTTTGGCCGAAGCTCTATACCCGAGTTCAGCAATTTCAGATAATTGTGCTTGGGTCCCAGACTCACAGTTTTACTTGGTGTTGGCAGCCAGTAGCAGGACATCCACATATTGAAGCAGAGTGACTTTGGGGTGCGTAGTTCTGAAGTTGTTGAGATTTCTGTGGAGGGCTGAATCAAAGAGAGTGGGGGAATTTTTGAACCCCTGTGGGTGTTTAGTCCAAGTTAGTTGACCAGACGTTCCAGTTTCTGGGTCTACCCAGTCGAGAGCAAAGAGAAACTGACTATCTTTATGCAGAGTCAAGCAAAAGAAAGCATCTTTTAATTCCAGAAGAGTATACCATTTTCACTCAGCTACAGCAAACGGTTTATCGGGGGTCCAGCATGCTGGGGCTAAGAGCTCACATGAAAAGAGTAGAGAGCCCTGAGAACAGCTTAAAGAGAGCTTATATACTTTTCTTGGAGAGGGCATGGAAGGAAATTTTTGATGGGTCAGGGCGAGTGGGTGGTTTGCATGCAACCAGGTGCGGGAGTACATTCTGCAGTTTGGCAGTTGGGGACAGCACATTCTGGGAACAAAATTAGCAAACAGTTCTCAAGATTTCAACAGTGTTTTGTTAAGCATACAGAAAAACAGGAAGTGACAAGTACCTATTGTATTAACCTTTCACCAAAGCAAAATGCAAAGTGAGCATGGAATACTAAAATCAACCATGTCCAGATTGCCTAATGCTCTGAAATGTCAATCCTATTGGTGTCTACATATTTGTTTCTTCCTAAGATTATACATTCAACTTCAACCATGTTGAAAATGTCTAATCCTATCACTCACCTTATACTTTGCCTGATTTTCTAATGCCTCTATTGATATCTTTTTCCTACATATTTTCTCCAGTTCATCATTGTGAATGACTTTTCACATGTGCTAATATTTACATTCACTCTCTAAACGAAACAATATTGCTAATGAACTTTTGGTCCGATTCCTGTACTCACCCTTTTTACTAAACCTACCGACTATCTTTCTAATCCTACGGACTATTCATTTTTGACTGGATGTTCTCTTCTACATTCAATCATCCAAGGTACAAGGTCCTATGCCATTGCATATCGATTTATCTGAGACATCTGTGCAGAACATAATTCAAAGCTAAGTATCCCACTAAAGGGCCCAATGCCCTTCAGGGCTTCAAATCGTACCTAGATTTTCTGGTTTCATACTTATATTTCACCGATATATTCTTGTGAATATTGCAGGTTCCCAATACCATTATTCATTCCGCAGAATGATGCCTAACCCAAATAGAATATGTTATTAACCCTAACCATACACTGTTCTCTCAATCTAACTTTACAGAAGAGCATTGACAGAGTTGGTCTTACAATACAGGCATGTAGGTGATCTTCCAATTGCTGAGAACCTCAAAGGTTGATGCAGAAATGATCCCAGGAGAAGATGTAGGCAGATATAAAGGACCTGAGAGAGCAAAAGTCATCTTCCATTGCAAACAACCTGGTCAGGATGAAACGATGTGTCTGAATCAGCCTCTCTCTTCTTAATATAAAGAAGATGGACCAAACCAGCCCTGTGTGGAGAGCTTCTCCTCGGTCCCTATGGTTTATATACCATTCTAACTTGTGAAAGTGCCACAGGAAGTAGGGGCAGCCACTATCTCAAGGAACCCTTGGAAGCCACTGTTAGGACAAAGTGGTTGCCAAGGCAGTGACCTCATTCCGTTCCTGAAGGAATTGACCTAAGTCACATCTTTGGTGATGGAACTCCCTGAACTTGTTATCCAGGAAGCCAGGCACACAGAGCCAGTCCCAGTCCCAGTCCCAGTTGGCTCACTTGTTTGGATTTACCAAGGACAGAGTCTGTCTTTCTTGATACCTAATGATTTGAGGATGGCCAAATGCAAGTAGAGCTCTGAAGACGGGACTTTCCAGAGAAAGCAGGTAGTGGTCAGCCCAGGCTCCTGACAACTTCACAGAGTTGGACAAGGAGACCGGATCTGAGACAGGACAGGCCATTTCGGGGGAACATAGTATGGTCCACCAGTCAGAGGACACTCTGGAAAGTCACAGACTCACTTGGGGGAAGGAGGGGCCTTTGTGAATGTGGGTGTGAGTTTGTGGATTTGTCTCATGTTCTCAGAATAGGTAGGAAAGTCAGTATGTTTGGTTAGGAGTGGACTGTTTCTAGAAAGTCGTTTGACAAGGTGAGTGTTTCTATGTCTGTGTATCTCACTGTGTCCGTGGTTGAAAACATTAGAAATAAGAATTCATCAATGGATGTGTCCTGTCTAGTAGAAAGCTTCCCAGCATTCATCCTGCCCATTTTAGGAATGGATTGCAGGTTTTATTATTGATGGGCAACACCTACTATCTTCCCAAGATCCTGTTTTCTTCCTGAATTCTGGCCACTCTCCAGAATAGGCTCATGGTTTTGTGTCCAAGATATGTACGACCTCCAAGCTCTGTGACATGGCCATGTACTGGATAGCTGAAGGGAATGCGAGCATCTCAGAAAACTCAGATATCAGTGTGACCAGGAAAGTCTCAGTGGAGAAACCCTGCTTTGGGCTTTTTGCTAACCTATTTGCCTGTTGCCATGAATATCAGGAAGGTCTTTGCCTCAGGCCAGCCCTTTGTGAATCCTGAAGAAAACTGTTTTCAAAAGGTAATGAATGGGCATCACCTGTGGCTCTTTGCTTAAATGCTTTGTAAAGGGATGTGTCTGAATCTGCCTCTTTGCCCTGTGTGAGGTAGTGGCTTAGATTCTCAGCACCAGTTGGATCTAAAGAAAAATCCAATGTGTGCATCCAAAACCAAAATGCAAAAACGATCAGTCATGGTGTATGAAGTTTCTCACCTTCCTCTTTTAGGTTCCTGACCTCCATCAAGTGAGAATAGGGATCCTTTGGGACAAATGAGTTCTTTCAAGCCCTGCAGAGATGATTGGGTTTTCTCATGACTCCAAATCACATGAAGAAACTATACCTGACAGTCAGTAGGCCTCAAATTGGAGAAGCAGAGCAGTATTAACGGCAGACCTATGTGATCAATCCTGGTTCACAGAAAGGGTGTCCAGGCTACCCTGTGGTTAGGCAAATGAAGGGAAAGAGACCTTATTTTGGAAACTCTCTTAGGCTGTGACATTCATGGAAACATCCAGCCAGAGGTTATGATGAATGTATATATGGAAGAAGATGAGGGCCTTGGGGGAGTGTTTTGGTTTTAATTGTGGTCATTTGTGTGGAGTTTGGAAGAGATGACTGGGTCCACCTGGGCTTGAACTCTGATGTGATTCCCCTCAGAGACTGAGTTCTGTAACTGACCTCAGAGAAGTAATTGCTTTGGAATGGGATATGTCTTAATCAGCCTCTTGGCCCTGTGTGAGGCTGTGGCTTTGATTACCAGCACCGTAAGGATCTAAAAAAAGATCCCATGTCTGCTTCCAAAACCAAAATGACCAAAATTGCAGTCATTGTTGATGAAGTCTCTCGCCTTCCTTTGTAAGGTTCTGAAAGAATAAAAGAAATTGAAATTGAAACGTAAAGAACCAGGTTCTGTAAAGTATCCAGGCTGCACTCAGAGCCTGAAATTCCTGTGGCAGTTAAGACAATTCCAGGAACTGCCCTTTAGATGTGTGTTGAAATCTTCCCTGACCACCTAGTTACTTAACAACCTCTTCTCAAAAACCGTGCAGCTCAGCACATATACATCTCAGGGCTTCAACCAATCATTTTAAATGTATACCCCTTCTCAGGGCTAACCAATAACACCCTGCCTGAACTATTCCCACCAATGAATGTGCAAATCATGTTTTAGAGTTGTTATTTGATTTTCCCACGGTATACGGTGATTTGCTAAAGGAAGCTATGATGTATGTTAAGTCCCTGCCCTCTCTAAAGAATGTATATAAAATCTGCTCATGTTGTTCTCGGGGCTCTTTGTTCCTTGCTCCTCTGAAGTGAGCTCTGAGCCCCAGCATGCTGGACCCCCAATAAACCCTTTGCTGTTTCATGAGAAATTCTCTTGGTGGTCTTTTCCTCCGACGTTCGGCCCACCTTTTCATCTGGAGGCCCTAGCTGAGAAATCCAGCAGTGACGAAAAAAAGACCCCAACGGACTCCTTTCAGAGTAAGTAAGGTGCCTCTTTCTGGTTTCAGGTTTCAAGTTAGGGCTTGGCAAAATGGCTGTCGGTGAAGAACATTAGCTCTCTGCGACGGTGGCTGACAGATGTGTCACAGAGCCACAGGCCACGTCCCTGGGGGACACTCCAGAGGACTCGGGAAATAGAGGATTAGTAGTTTCCTCAACTCGGTTATTTTTTGCTTCACGATTCGGTTTTCCAGCCCATCAGGTTTTGCTGGCTACTCAGTTTTGTTCATTGTCAGGAACTCATGTTGAGTTTACTGTCTGTCTTTATTGTCTAACCCATCATGTTTTGCCAGTTACTCAGTTCTAATCTTTGTCTTGGACTCATGTTAAACGTTTACTGTTTGTCTTTGTCTGTGTCATGTTTGTGTATTCACTGTCCCTGTTTGAGTAACTCCCATTATGGGACATTATGGGAGAAAGCACTTCCATGCCTCTGTCCCTTAACCTTGATCATTGGACTGATGTCCGCTCAAGTACCAAGAATCTTTCTTTTTCAGTAAAATTCCGGACCTGGCAGACTCTCTGTGCTTCAGAATGGCCCATCCTAGGAGTCGGATGGCCCCCAGAAGAATCCTTCCACTTCCCTCTAATCCGAAAAGTCAGAGATATTGTCTTTCACCGGGGCCACGTGGCCACCCAGATCAACAGCCATATACCCCTTGCCCCACGATCCTATCATTCCAACATTCTGCTCCTCCCCCTCTTCCCTCCATTCTGAGTCACAAGACTGGACACTCCTCTCTCTCCTTATCCTCTACCCTCGCTCCCCAACCCACAACATGTTCCAGATGATCCTCCCGCCGCTGACTCAGCCTCTCCGCCGCTAGAGGCAATTGGGCCAGACCCAAGCCCTCCAGGGGACTTCCCCGCAGCAGCAGCAGCCCCTGCTCCCCTGAAGGAAGCTGGGCCACCTAAAAAAACCCGCAGGAGATGGATAATAGAAAACTCAGAAGCCCCTGTGATGCTCCCTCTCCATCCCTACGGGCCCATGAACCGACCCAACTGGGACCCCAACACCTTTAAATGTAGGTAGCATCTGTCCACTTATCGCCGTTCTCTAATAGTGGGTCTCTGAGCGGCCGCCAGAGGGCCGACTAATTTGTCCAAGGTAAGAGAGATTATCCAAGGGCCTAATGAGTCTCCTTCTATGTTTCTGGAGAGAATTATGGAAGCCTATAGGAAATAATCTCCTTTTGATCCTCAGGCAGAAGACCAAAAGGCATCTGTTGCAATGGCCTTTATCGAGCAGACTGCCCTAGATATTAAGAGAAAGTTACAACGTCTAGATGGATTATAAGATATGACCTTAAGAGATTTAGTCAGAGAAGCTGAGAAAGCATATTATAAGAGAGAAACTGAGGAGGAAAGGAAATAGAGGAGAGAGAGAAGGAAAGGGAACAAAGGAAGGAGGAAAGAAGCAAATGGCAGAGTAAAGCATTGCCTAAGGTTCGGGTCACAGCAGCAAATAGGCCAGAAGTTAAAAAGCAGGGATACATAAAGGGTTACCTGGGCCCACGCCAAAGGCTGCCCCTGGCCTCAAATCAATGTGCCCACTGTAATAAAAAAGAACACTGGGCCAAAGAGTGCCCCCAAAAGAAGCAGCCACGCCAGCCCGCCGTGCTGACTCTAGAAGAGGACTAGAAAATTCGGGGCTCAGATCCCCTTCCCCAGCTCATAGTAACATTTGAAGTTGAGGGGAACACAGTGAACTTTGAAGTGATTACAGGAGCAGTATACTCATCCCTTAAGACTTCACTGGCCCCCCTATCAATTAAATGGTCCCTAGTTCAAGGGGCTAATGGCAGTAGATATCGGGCTTGGACAACTAAGATGAACATGGACCTCGGAAAGGGAAAAGTCCACCACTGTTTCCTAGTAATTCCAGAATGCCCGGCCCCATTGATGGGCAGGAATCTGCTTACCAAACTCCGGACTAGAATAACCTTTAAACCTAATGGTCCCCAAGTGGAGGTTCTATAGCGTTCAGTATAAACTCCCATAGTCACATCTTTGACTATGTCCGTAGAAGATGAACATCAACTCTTTGCGCCCCATAGGACTAATCAAACAGGCAAACTACCCCATAAATGGATAAAAGATTATCCTAATGCCTGGGCAGAAACTGCTGGGTTAGGTCTAGCCATCAACAACCTCCAATAGTAGTAGAATTAAAAGCCTCTTCGTCTAAAATTAGTGTTAAACAATATCCTCTAAGCAAAGAAGCTAAGGATGGGATAAGGCCCCATATTCATAAATACCTGGCTCTTGGGGTCCTAAGGCCCTGTCAATCAGCCTGGAACACCCCCCGGTACCAGTAAGAAAGCCAGGAACTGGTGACTACCGTCCTGTTCAAGACCTAAGAGAGATCAACAACAGAGTGCAGAACATTCACCCCACAGTACCCAATCCATATAATTTGCTTAGCACTCTGAATCCGTAGCGGAAATGGTACACTGTGCTGGACTTAAAAGATGCTTACTTCTGCTCGCCTCTACATAAGTACTGTCAGTTGCTGTTAGCTTTAGAGTGGATAGACCCAGAACCTGGAACATCTGGCCAACTAACCTGGACTAGACTCCCACAGGGGTTCAAAAAATCCCCCACTCTCTTTGATGAAGCCCTCCACAGAGACATCAATGACTTCAAAACTGTACACCCCGAAGTCACCCTACTCCAATAGTGGATGATCTTCTACTGGCAGCCGACACCAAGGAGACCTATGATTCTGGGACCCAAGCACTATTATTCGAGCTTGCTCGGCTTGGATATAAGGCTTCTGCCAAAAGGCCCAAATTTGTCAGCAAGAAGTAATCTTCCTGGGTTATTCTCTCAGGGTTGACAAACGATGGCTCCCTGAGCCCAGAAAAAAAACTGTTGTGCAGATACTGCCCCAATCTAATAAGAGAAAACTCAGAGAGTTTCTTGGGACTGCCAGCTTTTGCAGGTTATGGACTCCTGGGTTAACATCTTTGGCTGCCCCTTTATACCCGCTGATAAAGGGGGATGCCCACTTCCAATGGACCCCTGAGCACCAACAAGCTTTTGATAATGTCAAAAAAAGATGCTGCTATCTGCTCCGGCCTTAGCACTCCCAGATGTAGAAAACCCTTCACTCTCTACATCGAGGAAAAGAAAGGAATAGCACGGGGAGTGCTCACTCAGTCTTTTGGACCTTGGAAAAAGCCGGTAGCGTATTTATCCAAAAAACTGGACCCAGTGGCTAGCGGGTGGCCACATTGCTTAAGTGCTATAGCAGCGGCAGCCCTTCTAATAAAAGATGCTCATTAATTAACGTTGGGACAGAAGCTAACCATTATATCCCCCCATGCCCTGGAGAGCATGATCTGTTAGCCTCCAGAGAGGTGGCTATCAAACTCCAGAATAAACCACTACCAGAGCCTCTTGCTTGACAAAGACAGAATAACGCTGGGACCCCCTGCTCCACTCAACCCACCTACACTGCTGCCAGAAGAATCATCAGGACCCGTCACTCATGAGTGTCAACACATACTGGCAAGGAAACCAGTATACAACAAGACTTGAAGGATCAGCCACTCGCTCGCCCTGAAGTCGTATGGTTTACGGATGGCAGCAGCTTCCTCCAAGATGGTAAGCAGCGGGCTGGAGCAGCAGCAGTTAGCAAAACTAATTTCATCTGATACTCTGGTCTCCCAGAAGGGACATCAGTCCAAAAAGCAGAACTGATTGCCCTTATGAAAGCATTGGAACTAGCAACAGGCAAAAGGGCCACCATATAAACTGTTAGCCACTATGCATTTGCCACTGTTCATATGCACGGGACTATTTACCAACAATGGGGGCTATTAACCTCTGCCGGGAAAGAAATAAAGAATAAAGATGAGATCCTCCACCTTCGCTCAGCAGTGCAGGGCCATAAGGAACTAGCTATAGTGCACTGTCCAGGGCACCAGAAGAGAAACAATCCCGTGGCAGTTGGAAACAGAAGGGCAGATGAGGAAGCTTAATTGGCAGCCCTAAACAAAGTGACTCTGTTAACTTTTTTCACACCGGGGGGAACAAAAATCAGGAGACTTGGCCGCCCCGGAACATTCAGGCAACTTATCATCTGAGGAGACAGATAGAGAACTCTGGGACCCTACAGAGCCAAGTTTACAATTTCAAAAAGCCCACCTTTATGTCAAAGATGTACACCAGCTCAACCACTTAGGCTCAAAGAAGTTATAAGCACTCTTAAAGGACCGAATAAAGGACTTATTATTGACTGACTCACAGAGGAAAAAAATAGCTGAGCTGGTGACTAGAGCTTTTCAAGTCTTCCAATTAGTTAATACTTTCCCATCCAAGAGTCCTGCAGGGATGCGCATACGAGGAACCAGACCAGGACAATTCTGGGAAGTGGACTTTACTCAAATTAAGCCAGCAAGGTATGGACTTAAATATCTCCTAGTCTTTGTAGATACTTTTTCAGGATGGGTCGAAGCCTTCCCCATGAAGAAAGAAACAGCTCAGATGGTGGTCAAAAAGATCCTAGAAGACAGTTTTCCAAGGTTCGGCCTGCCTAAGGTAATAGGGTCTGATAACGGACCGGCATCCATGGCCAAGGTAAGTCAGGGATTTTCCAGGAACCTGGGGATTAATTGGAAGTTATATTGTGCTTATAGACCCCAGAGCTCAGGACATATAGAAACGATGAATAGAACCATCAAAGAGACTTAACGAAATTAATCTTGGAGACCGGCATAAAAAATTGGACTATGCTCCTCCCTCATGCACTTTTTCGTGCAAGAAATACCCCTCCGCCTCTTTGTGTAACCTCACCCCTTATGAAATTCTCTACAGTGCCCCTCCTCCATTAAGGGACCTAACCCCAACTCTGAGATTAATGATTCCTTCAACACCCCCTTGCTAGACAGACTTAAAGCCCTTGAACAAACCCAGCACCCAGCGATACCTGTGAAAACAGTTGGCCACTGCTTATCATCCTGGAGACGAGGGAACTCCACATTGATATCAAGTGGGAGACTTCGTCTACATGAGACAGTGTCAGGTGTCATCCCTGGAACCCTGCTGGAAAGGACCATACCAGGTGCTGCTTATAACACCTACAGTGGTGAAAGTGGATGGGATCACTTCCTGGATCCATACCTCCCATCTCAATCCTGCGCCCTCTCCAGACTCTGGCTGGAAACTGGAACAGACTGGTAACCCTCTCAAGTTGCATGTCCGTGGTGTGGGTAGGGCTATGGATTCTTCCCCTGACCACCAGCAGTCCTAATCCCCATCAGCCTGTTCAGCAACAATGGCAAGTTTTATAAATCCTACTGGGCAAGTAGTGTGGTCTATTTCACATACAGCCCCCTTATGGACTTGGTGGCCATCTCTCCACCCGGATATTTGTCAGCTTGCCATAGGCCTCTCTGACTGGGATCTCCCTGACATAGTGGACCCCACACAGATGCCACTCAAACCCAAACCAGGGCAACATAGACCAACTTACCCCATGAATTATTGATGTCATCTCCCCCAGCTCAGGTGTAAACTAGCCAGTCTTGTGTATTAAGTGTGCCCAGCTGATTTCTGAAGTCACAAACAGGCCCAAACCTGTGGAGGACCCAGTGACTTTTATTGTAGATCTTGGGGTTGTGAACACACGGGACCTACATTGTGAAACGCAAACTCCCCAGACAGTATGATTTGGGTAGGATGAAATGACATCTGGATTGATCCCAATAAATGTGCCGCTATCCAAGTGGTGTCAAAAACTTGCTGTGGAAAAAATAGTCTATGTTACCCCCTCAATATAACTTTCACTTCCAAAGGAAGGGGCTACCTCAGAACAACATGGCCTATGGGAAATACTTGGGGAATGTGATTCTATATTAATGGCCCTGGTTATGACTTTGGTCTCTGGTTCACCATCCGGCTTAAAAAGGAAGAAAATCCCACAGCAATAGGGCCCAATCCCCTCAAGTCAGGAATTAAGCCTCCTCAACCTCCCATGCCTAGATCTACCAAAACCCCTCTACCATCTCATACTTCGCAGTTTCCATCTTTGCTTACTTCCCCAGTCCAGAGTACAGCTGACTCCTCCCCCTGGGAACTAATTAAAGGAACCTTTATGGTACTGAACTCCACACAGTCAGAACTCCTTGCATTTCAGCCCAGGTATTTGACAGCTCTGTACATTATTGTATAATGGTGCAGATACTCCCCAGGGTGCTCTATCATGATGCAAAATCCTTTGAAGGTCTACTAGGGGGACAACCAACCCAATTTTGCGGGAGCCAGTGTCCCTTACTCTAGCCATCCCATTGGGGCTAGGAGCTGCTGCAGGAGTGGGTACAGGAACAGCTGATATGATCCATGGGTCACCACAAATGGCCTGATTAGAAACAGCAATAAATCAAGACTTGAAGACGTTAGAGACCTCCATCACACTTTTGCAGGAATCCTTAACCTCTCTCTCTAAAGTTGTTTTACAGAACAGTCGAGGATTAGACCTCCATTTCATGAGGGAGGGGGGCCTCTGTGCTGTACTGAGAGAAAAATGCTGTTTTTATGCTGACCATACTGGATTTGTAAAATAATCCATGAGTAAATTGAGAAAATTCCTTGTAGAGCACCAGAGAGAAAGGGAGATTCAACAAGTGTGGTTTGAGTCATGATATACCCAGTCCCCCTGGTTAACTACACTCCTATCAGCCTTAGCTGGACCCCTGATCATGCTCATGGTGTTGATAACTGTGGGACCTCGTTTGCTTAACTACATAGTTTTCTTTCTCCAGGCTCAGATTGGGCAGGTAAAACTCATGGTAATCAGACAGAAATACACTTCACTGCCAGAAATAGAATGTGAGACCCCACAATAATTATGATTCATTACTTTTAAGATTAAAAGTAGGCAGAAAAAGGAGGGAGAAATGAAAGAATTAATGAAATTGAAATTGAAACGTAAAGAAACAGGTTTTGTAAAGTTTACAAGCTGTGCTCAGAACCTGAAATTCCTGTGTCAGTGAAGACAATTCCCGGAACTGCCCGTTAGATTTGTTGAAATCTTCCCTGACCACCTAGTTACTTAACAACCCCTTCCCAGAAACCGTGCATGTCAGGACGTATACATCTCAGGGCTTCAACCAATCAGTTTAAATGTATACCCCTTCTCAGGGCTGACCAATCACCCCCTGCCCGAACTGTTCCCGCACATGAATGTGCTAATCATGTTTTACAGTTGTTATTTGATTTTCCCACAGTATATGATTGTCGCGACCCCTTGCCCGCAAGGAAGACGCAACTCAGAAATATTCTTTCAGCAGTTTATTCAGGCCTTGATTAAAGTATCTTCTAGTGACCCCCCTCCTCCCGAGCGCCCAAGCACAGTCTAATAAAGCCTCCCACGTACCAATCTTAAGCCGCCACGTGGATCTTTCTCATAGGGTAGCAAGGGATAGCGTGCCAACTCTCCATAAAAGGAGTTGCTTACTACAGGCCACAGTGGAAGCCGGCGCCATCTTCTAATGGCGGCCACAATATACAACAATGGCTTACCACAGTTCCCCCTTCTATTTTATAAAACAATGCAGGTGAAAGTAGAGGTCCTATCCCACTGTGCAGAAGCGGCTGCAATGTATGGTTCAGTCCTAAGGAGGCGCCTTCCCCAGACCTGACCCCATATCAGCCGACGCCTTTTTTCGTAGGGCGGGGGCGTGGACGTCAAACCCGCATGCAATAGGACATGCTTTTCTTGAGGTCCGTTGAGGGATCACTCAAGTGCAGTGCTTTGCCTCGCATCCTGCATCTTGACGACGGCGAGAAGTAGGGCAACACAGGTAGCCTGGTAACAATAACAAATTTTTAGTTGGCAACACAATCCCTAAGCCCCAGAGGAAAGTAAAGAGTCTGTAGCCGAGAAGAAAGACCAGTCCTAAAACCCATCTGCGTGCAATGGTAACAAGACCTGCAGAGTGCAAGGGCTATTCAGTACTGGGGGAGAATAAGAAAGAGGACATGCCAATCCCAGTGCACTGTGAAATTAACTTGGGGTGCAATGGCCATGCCCAGAAAATCACTGTTTAAGATGCGCAAGCCAGATTTGCGGAGACATGCCATTTTCCAAGGCCGCAAGAGCCTATACAATCATAGCCTTCTCCTGTGTATGGCGAGTTTTAAGGCGACAGAGAAGCCACAAACAAAGTATAATACCGAAGCAACACATTGCTCCCAAAATGCCCACTCCCACCCACTCCTTAATGAAGAAAAAGGCAGAAGATAGCCAACTGGTGAATTGACCCAAAGTCACTGGTTCGACACGGGTACTATTCAAAACAGCAATTTGAGTTAGTTGAGATTGGAGTAAGTTTTCTGCTTCCATGGACCAGGTTCCGGATAAATATTTCCCGATGATGTGGGAGGCATTCCTGGAATCATTAAATCTGACAGAGGTTATACATAAATGTGCACATTGATCAACACAACCTAAATATACTAGATCAGACAATTTCTCAACTTGATCTTGAAGCAGATTTATCCTTTGATTAGCAGCCAGAATCCCAGATAAAATGTGTTGATTAATTCTACTTTGAGATTTACGTATGGTGGATGTTTGTTGAATAACCTCATTAAGAGTGGCAGCAGTTTGTACTTGGCTGGCCATGGCTACTCCAGCTGTAACTGCTGCAGCAGCAGATACCGCCACAGCTGTCACTATAACTGCCATAATACCAAAATCTTTACGGGCTCTAATCAGTTCAACAATAGGAAAAGATTCCGGATCCACAGTAACTGGGATCGGGACAAAGGTTGGAATTTTCATAATCACTGCCACAGTCCAAGAGCCATTCCAACACTCAGTTAAATAACAGGTAACATTAGAACAATTAAGCATCCCCTGTGATGTATCATTAGCCAAAAGAAACAGGAACGGAGATTGGAGACAGACTGCTGCAGAGGATAACGTAGCATTACTTAATTGTGAGTTATGTGAAATATTTCCAAGTCTCCTACCTCGATCCGAGTCTTGGATACTACCAGAAACATTAAACAACCAGCTTTTGACTCCTCGTAATTGAGCCAAAGTGGAGATATCAGCTGTGGCTCCCTTTTCATTGGAAATTAACCATTGAAACCAAGACCAACCTGTTCCTATAGAGGAATTACAGTTGGAAGAATTATATAAGTATCTTTTATGAGAGGGGGAAAGAGAGAAACCCTTAGAGACCTGATGTTTCTCCCAAGAGTGATCTTGACAAGGCGTGAATGTTCGGTGGGGTATCCTGTTTGTTGATTAGCAAACTTGCCTTGTCCCAAAAGCATATCCTTATCCTAGGCAGGGCGTCTCGCTGCATGATTTTGAGCAGCTTGCTCTACTGCACCCTCTAGCATAAATGCTCTCCAATCCAAAATTTCCCTGGGGAGACACAAGCGCAGACTAGATTAGCCCAATCTGAAGGAGTCATACAAAATCTAGCAAGTCCCTCCACCTGAGTAAGGGTGAAAGCGGCATCCACGCCATAAGTGCGGACAGATTCCGCCAAGGTTTTAATTATCTTAAAGTCTAAAGGCTCATGATATCTTCCCCTGTTATTGTCCTGAAATACAGGGTATGCAAGTCCCATATCTGTATTAACTGTCCTCCAAACTTGCGCATGATAAGATCTCCCGGAATTTTGGCTCCCCCCCACATACGGGGGTGGGGCAACCGGCACCATATCTTTTTCGAGATATTCTACCTCCTCCTCCTCAGAGTGTTGTTGACCAATATTGGATCCCGTCCCCTTTTTACAGTAGGCCTGCGTGCCCTGTATCCCTTGTTTCTTTTTCTTCATTTTTATCTTGCGTAGTTGTTGTAGGAATATATCTAGGTCCTCAGAACTCTCTGAGCCGCTTGTGTTCGCAGGCGTTTTTAATTCAGCCAAGTCTGGGTAGAGGCTTCTCCTATTTTTAGTTTCAGGCTCTTTTGCCTTCTCACTACTCTTACTCCCAATGCTCTCTGCCACTTCACTATGTGATCCTTCAGACTTTTCCTCATGTAGTTGCTCAAGAACAGCTTGACCCTCACTCACAGTTTCCTGCCATTTACTATCTACTATACATCCTCTAACTAACTTACAAAGTGGTATAACACCACCCTCTAAGGTGCCTTGTTCACGAGCGAAATCTAGATCTTTCCCTAATTTGTCCCAGCTAGGTATAGTAAGGCTGCCCGAAAACGCAAACCACGGTGCAGCAATATCTGTCTTCTGTAAAAATCTCTGTAAAGTACTACGTTTCACTTCTAGTCCCTTGGAACGTAACAGGCCATGTAGGACCAGGAGTAGCGGACTTGAAGATGTGGCACCCATGACACAACAAAAGACACACAAAAAACAAAAGTGAAAGTACACAGTGCAGCTGCAATAAAATGTAACGCTCTCTCTTGGTTTACAGAGGAGCTGCCCCGCTTTGATCGCGGATCCCACTTACCTGGGACTAATCCCCGCTTTGATCGTGGATCCCACTTACCTGGGACTAACCGGTGCACCACACCTGAATACTGAAAGTTCTGGTTCCCGGGTCTCGGCACCACTTGTCGCGACCCCTTGCCCGCAGGGAAGACGCAACTCAGAAATCTTCTTTCAGCAGTTTATTCAGGCCTTGATTAAAGTATCTTCTAGTGACCCCCCTCCTCCCGAGCGCCCAAGCACAGTATAATAAAGCCTCCCACATACCAATCTTAAGCCGCCACGTGGATCTTTCTCATAGGGTAGCAAGGGATAGCGTGCCATCTCTCCATAAAAGGAGTTGTTTACTACAGGCCACAGTGGAAGCCGGCGCCATCTTCTAATGGCAGCCACAATCTACAACAATGGCTTACCACATATGTTGATTTGCTAAAGGAGGCTATGATGTATATAAAGTCCCTGCACTCTCTAAAGATTGTATATAATATCTTCTCAAGTTGTTCTCGGGCCTCTTTGTTCTTTGCTCCTCTGAAGTGAGCTTTGAGCCCCAGCATGCTGGACCCCAATAAACCATTTGCTGTGGCATGAGACAATAGGTGCTTGGGTTTTCTCATGTCTCCAAATCATATAAAGAATCTATACCTGACAGTCAGTAAGCCTCAAATTGGAGAAGCAGTGCAGTATTAGCGGCAGGGCTATTTGATCACTCCTGAATCAAAGGAAGGGTGTTCAGGCCACCCAATGCCCTTCTGGACTTCAAATATTACGTAGATTTCTGTTTTCATACTTATATTTCACCAGTATATTCTTGTAAATATCGCAGGTTCCCAATACCTTAATTCATCCCACAGAATGATTCCTAAACCAAATCGAACCTGTTATTACCCTTAAACATGCAATATTTCCTCAATCTAACTTAACAGAAGAACAAGGATATTGTTGGTCTTACAATACAGGAATATAGGGGATCTTCCACCTGCTGTGAACCTCAAAGTTCCATGCAGAAATGATCCCTGAAGAAGCTGTAGACACCTATGAAAGACCTGAGAGAGCAAAAGTCAACTTCCGTGTAAAACAACCTGGTCAAAATGAAGGGATGTGTCTAAAAGCCTCTCTCTTCTTAATGTAGATTAAATCGACCAAACCAGGCCTGTGTGGAGAGCTGTTCCCGGGTGCCTATGGTTGATATACCATTCTATCTTGTGAAAGTGTCACAGGAAGTATGGGCAGCCTCCATCTCATGGAACCCTTGGAAGCAACTGTTAGGACAAAGTGGTTGCCAACGCAGTGACCTCATTCAGTTCGTGAAGGAAGTGACCTATCACACTTCCTTGGTGATGGAACTCTCTGAACTCGGGATCCAGGAAGCCAGGCACCCAGAGCCAGTCCCAGTCCCAGTTCCAGTGGTCTCACTTGTTTGGATTTACCAAGGACAGAGTCAGTCTTTCTTAGTACCTACTGAAGTGAGAATGGCCAAATGCCAGGAGAGCTCTGAAGAGGGGCCTTTTCTGAGAAAGCAGATATTGGCTCAACCATGGCTCCTGACAACTTCACAGAGTTGGCAAAGAAGACCAGTTCTGAGATAGGACAGGCCATTTTGGTGGAACATAGTATGGCCCAAAAATCAGAGGAAACTCAGGATACTCACAGACATACTTGGGGGAAGGAGGTTCCATTGTGGGTGTCGGTGTGAGTTTGTGGTTTTGTCTCATGTTCTGAGAATAGGTAGGAAAGGCGGTTTGTTTGTTTGGACTGGAATGTTTCTAGAAAGTCGTTTGACAATGCGAGTGTTTCTATGTCTGTGTATCCCACTGAATCTGTTTTTGTAGACATTTGAAAAGCGAATGCATCAATGGTTGTGTACTGTCTAGTAGAAAGCTTCCCCGCATTCATCTTGCCAAATTAAAGAATCAAGAGCTGCTTGCCTTATGGATGGGCAACACCTATTATCTTCCTAAGTTCCTCTTTTCTTCCTGAATACTGGCCACTCTCCAGAATAGCCTCATGGTATTATTTCCAAGATATGTACCACCTCCAAGCTCTGTGACATGATCATGTACTGGATAGCTGAAGGGAATGAGAGCATCTCAGAAAACTCAGATATCAGTGCAACCACTAAAGTCTCAGTGGAGAAACACTACTTTGGACTTTTGTTCTGTTGTCCTGAATGTCAGGAAGGTGTTTGCCTCAGGCTACCCCTGTGTGAAACCTGAAGAAATCAATTTTCAAATGGAAAAGGATGGGCGTCACCTGTGGCTCTTTGCTTAATTGCTTTGGAAATGGATGTGGCTGAATCAGCCTCTTTGCCCTGTGTGAGGCAGTGGCTTAGATTCTCAGCACCTGATGGATCTAAAGAAAGTTTCCAAGTGTGCATCCAAAACCAAAATGGCCCAAAGAGCAGTCATTGTGGATGAAGTCTCTCGCCTTCCTCTGTAAGCTTCCTGACCTCCATCAAGTGAGAATAGGGATCCGTTGGGTCAAACCAGTTCTTCAAAGCTCGGCAGAGGCTAGGCAATAGGTGCTTGGGTTTTCTCAGGACACCAATTCACATAAAGAATCTATACCAGACAGTCAGTTGGCCTCAAACTGGAGAAGCAGAGCAGTATTAAAGAAGGGCTATTTGATCACTCTTGGTTCACAGGAAGGGTGTCCAGGCCACCCTGACTTTAGGCAAATGAGGTGCAAGGGAGCTTATTTGGTACACTGTCTTGGGCTGCACCCGTCATGGAAACCTCTAGCCAGAGGTTATTCAGAGTGTCTATGTTGAAGAAGATGAGGGCCATGTGGGAGTGTTTTGGTTTTAATTGTGGTCATTTGTTGGTGGTTGGAAGAGAATCCTGGCTCCACCTGGGCTGGAATTCTGGTGTGATGCCCCTTAAAGACTGAGTTCTGGAACTGACCTCAGAGAAGTATTGCCATTAATTGTGTTGGGATTTTAGGCGGCCATGCATGAGAGTCGCCATTGGAAACTGAGATCTAAGCCTGGGGTGGCTATTCACCAAGCACTGTCAATCTCAGCCAGGACATCACATGATTTTATTTTGAAAGACTTGGCAGCCATTGTTGACAGTCAAAACACACATGGACCTCACATTGTAGACCTCAATGGGCCTGGCTTCATGTGGCCTTTTGGCCACACTTTGGGAAGCCTTGCCTCTGAGAATTCTCCAGAGGTTTCCTTGAAATGTGCTTCCTAAAAATTTAATGGTTCCTGAATGAATTGAAACCCACATTTTCTCCAACTTCATCCTTGAAAAATTTCTAGATAAATACCATGAAATTATTGAAATTTCCATGACCAGGTGGCACTGGAGAACCTTTGGATGTCCTGTTGCTGATCAAGAGTGTACCAGACAGTGCCTTCCTTGACTGGGTTTCATGAAAATGGTGTAGAACAGAGCTGCCAGTATGGTGGAGCCTGCTGAGTAGTGGGCCCAGAGCTGTGGTGTGCAGTTGTGTGATAAAACATCTGTGGTGGGGTCATGTGGATCTTACTTCGGCTTCCAAATGCTTGTGATTGACATGGTGCAGCCAGCAGACTTTTGTATATTAAGCCATCTTGTTAGATGGAGAGTTTTCAGGGCAATGTTCAGAATCAAGTTGCTACGGTCAAGGGGGCAAGCAATGTGGCATAGAAGCCTGATTGGTGCATTCTCCATCAGACCCTTACCCACCACACGTGACAGAACTCCCTCCAGCACTGTGTTCCAGTTGAACTCCTTGTATTTTGTGAAGCAAATACCAAACTCCCAGTGCAGCAACAAGAAACACAACAAAATTGGAGAATGACCAAATGGCTTCACAGTCTACACGGAAAGATTCTTAGACCCCAGTGACCACAGCTTACCCACAAAGAGAGAATTCAGCACTGCTGCCTCATGTTCATTGGAAAATAAGAAACCATGTCCTCCATGTAACATAGATGCATACACAGCTTTGATGATCTCACTACAAAGGAAGCTAAAGCTCCTGAAAACAACATATATTTCAAGTGTACAATCTCAAAGACAGTTTCCCAGATGTCTTGAGGCCTGCACACTTCCATGTTTGTGGAGTGTTTACAGTCTCCATTACTTTTGGAAACTCCTCTACCACCTCCAGTGTTGTGAACTCCCGAGCATTTTCCATTCCAGATATGTATTCATAGATTTTCTAACTCTTCTCCTCTAATTGTATCTTACTTGGGGCGAAGGTAATGTCAAGGCATTGTTCTGGATGAGAGTGGGAAGATTTTTTTGTAGCACATATTTGCATACACATTGGATTCATTTTCCAATTATTCATTCAAAATACTTAATCCCTCATAGTAACCCACTCCCTACTAGACTCTGACTACAAATCCTAATATGATGGATAAAAATAGACCAAACCAAATTGAAATACAAGCAGTTCAGAGGATGCCAGGTGTACATTTGGACGTTCCTTTTGCATTATATATGGTAGGAGTTTTAAATCTAGTGAATTTTTTGTTGAAACACTTCTCCATGTGTTTTTAAAGTTAACAAATATGTGAATTCATGTCTCCATTTCTCTGTAGCCTAATCAGCACATATATTTTTATATGCACATATAGAATCCTACCTGGTACCACACGTACATTCTTGTGAGGTGGCTGACTTGGCAGATACAAATTGTAAGAAGAGATCACTCCTGTTAAACACTGTTGGAACTGAAAATTCAACCTATGCGTGAGTATCCTAGCTGAACAACATTATACATAAATTCATGTTCAGTAAAATGAATATTTTTAGATCTGTGGATGATATATATTTCATGGTGAATTTCATTTGGCTTGTATATTAATACTTTTTAATTTCTGTGTGTGTATTTTAATGTCTGTATATATATTATATATATATATATATATATATATTTTTTTTTTTTCCAGAGTTTTCAAAATATGAAATAAATGTATCTTATTATGTACTCCCTAAATTCATTAATATTTAAGTGCGTATTTATAATCAACTTTTCATAAGATTATTCTAAGACATATTCATCCTCCTGAAATACGTATTTGTTTCCTAGTACTGAAAACTAAGTTCAGTGAATTGTGCATACATATCCTAATATTTTTACACTAATTGACCCAGGTTAATATAAATGCAAGTAGATTCCTATGGGATATGATGTGTATTTTGACGTTCATTTTTTTTTTCAACACTTGTACATTACTATTTCCTCAGTTTATGCACATCATAAGATATATATTTCATCCACAAGTTCAGAAATTTAAAGGCTTTTGTTTCACTTTCAATCACTTCCTGCTTCAGAACACATGTATTCCTCCAGGTTACATGACTGGTTTTTCATGAGACTTCTTTCCAAACACATTATTTTCGATTTCCACAATTACCTTTGAAGCAAAACTCTCACATTCTTCATGATGAACCATAACCCTAATATTACCATTAGATGTATAACTGGTTTGAATGAATGGATATATATCAATATAAGGTTTCCTGTATATTTTCAGATATCAACTCGAACCATTATTTAAGTTGGAACCAGTTATATTATTTATTTACATTATGGTCTATTCATGCATTATTTCTATATTCATAGACACAGTGTACACCTATTTGTATTCAAAATACTAATTTACACGTCTTCAAAATACTGTTCCTAGAAATGGTGAAAGAAATACTCATGTCACCTGATCTACATATACATTTTATCACAGTAATATTCTGGAAACAAAAAGCAAATGTCACACTTATGATTGTACTAAAGCCTAAATGGAAATTGAACATGGATTACTAAAATCATCCATGTCCAGGTTGCCTATTGCTCTCAAATGTCGATCCTATTGGTGACTACATATTTGTTTCTTTCTAAGATTATATATTCAACCACAAACCTGTTGAAAATGTCTAATCCTATTACTCACCTTATACTTTGCCTGATTTCCTAATGTCTCTTTTGATATATATTTTCCCCAGTTCATCATTGTGACTGCCGCTTAACATGTGCTGATATTAACATTCACTCTCTACATGAAACCCTATTGCTAAAGACCATTTTGTCCAAATCCTATACTCACTCATCTTTCTAAAACTACCGACTATCTTTCTAATCCTACCAACTATCCCTTTTTGACTGCATGTTCTCTTCGACATTCAATCATCCAAGGTACAATGTCCTATACCATTGTATATTGATTTATCTGAGACATCTGTGCAGAAATTAATTCAAAGCTAAGTATCCCAATCAAGGGCCCAATGCCCTTCTGGGCATCAAATCTTACCTAGATTTCTGTTTTCATATTTATATTTCAACTGTATATTTTGTAAATATCGCATGTTCCCATAACCATTATTCATCCTGCAGAATTATTCCTAACCCAATCAAACATGTTGTTAACCCTAACCATACACTGTTCGCTCAATCTAACTTTACAGAAGAGCAGGGAAAGAGTTGATCTTCCAATACTGGATTGTAGGGTATCTTCCATCTGATGAGAACCTCAAAGGTCCATGCAGAAATGATACGTGGAGAAGAAGAAGGCAGCTATGAAGGACCTGAGAGAGCAAAAGTCATTTTCAATGTTAAACAACCGGGTCAGGATGAAGAGATGTATCTGAATCAGCCTTTCTCTTCTTAATGTACAGAAGATGGACCAAACCAGGCCTGTGAGAAGAGCTGTTCCAGGGTGCCTATAGTTGATATACCATTCTAACTTGTGAAACTGTCACAGGAAGTACGGGCAGTCTCCATCTACTGGGACCCTTAGAAGCAAATATCAGTACACACTTCCTTGGTGAATGAACACTCTGTACTTGGGATCCAGGAAGCCAGGCAACCAGAGTCAGTCCCAGTCCCAGGCCCAGTGGTCTCAAATGTTTGGATTTACCAAGGACAGAGTCAGTCTTTGTTGGTACCTACTGAAGTGAGAATTGCCAAATGCCAGGAGACCTCTGAAGAGGAGCCTTTTCTGAGAAAGCAGGTAGTGGCTCAATCATGGCTCCTGACAACTTCACAGAGTTGGTGAAGAAGACCAGATCTGAGACAGAACAGGCCATTTTTGGGGAACATAGTATGGACCACCAGTCAGAGGACACTCAAGATATTCACCAACATACTTGGGGGAAGGAGGTGCGGTTGTGGGTGTTGGTGTGATTTTGTGGTTTTGTCTCTTTTCTGAGAATAGGTAGGAAAGACTGTTTGTTTGTTTGGACTGGAATGTTTCTAGAAAGTCGTTTGACAACGTGAGTGTTTCTATGTCTGTGCATTCCACTGTATCTGTGGTTGTAGACATTTGAAAAGCGAATGCATCAATGGTTGTGTCCTGTCTAGTAGAAAGCTTGCCAGCATTCATCCTGCACAATTAAAGAATGGAGAGAGGCTTGCCTTATGGATGGGCAACACCTACTATCTTCCTAAGTTCTTGTTTTCTTCCTGAATACTGGCCACTCTCCAGAATAGCCTCATGGTTTGGTTTCCAAGATATGTACCACCATCAAGATCTGTTACATGGCCATGTACTGGATAGCTGAAGAGAATAGAAGCATCTCAGAAAACTCACATATCAGTGTGACCATTAAAGTCTCAGTGGAAAAACACTTCATTGGGCCTTTTGCTTACCTATTGTTCTGTTGTCCTGAATGTCAGGAAGATCTTTGCCCCAGGCCACCCCTTTGTGAAGCCAGAAGAAAAGAGTTTTCAAATGGAAATGAATGGGCATCACCTGTGGCTCTTTGTTTAATTGCTTTGGAAAGAGATGTGGCTGAATAAGCCTCTTTGCCCTATGTGAGGCAGTGGCTTAGATTCTCAGCACCTGATGGATCTAAAGAAAGTTTCCCAGTTTGCATGCAAAATGAAAATGGCCAAAAGAGCAGTCATTGTGGACGAAGTCTCTCGCCTTCCTCTGTAAGCTTCTTGACCTCCATCAAGTGAGAATAGGGATCCTTTGTGTCAAATCAGTTCTTCAAAGCCCTACAGAGGCTAGCACATAAGGGCTTGGGTTTTCTCATGACACCAATTCACATAAAGAATCTATACCAGACAGTCAGTAGGCCTCAAATTAGAGAAGCAGAGCAGTATTAAGAGCAGGACTATTTGATCACTATTGGTTCACAGGAAGGGAGTCCAGGCCACCCTGACTTTAGGCAAATGAGGGGCAAGGGAGTTTATTTGGAAAACTGTCTTGGGCTGTGCCCCTCATGGAAACATCCAGTCAGAGGCTATGAAGAGTGTCTATGTGGAAGAAGATGAGGGCCATTTGGGAGTGTTTTGGTTTTAATTGTGGTCATTTGTGTGGTGGTTGGAAGAGATGACTAGGTCCACGTGGCTTGAACTCTGGTGTGATTCCCCTTACAGACTGAGTTCAGGAACTGACCTCAGAGAAGTATTGCCATGAATTGTGTTGGGATTTTAGGAGACCACGCATGAGAGTTGCCTTTGGAAACTGAGATCAATGCCCAGGGTGGCTTTCCGCAGAGCATTGTCAATCTCTGCCAGGGCATCACATTATTTTATTCTGAAAGACTTGGCAGCCATTGTTGACAGTCAAAACACACATGGGCCTCACATTGTAGACCTCAATGGGCCTGGCTTCATGTGTCCTTTTGGCCACTCTTTGGGAAGCCTTGCCTCTGAGAGTTCTCCAGAGTTTCCTTGAAATGTGCTTCCTCAAACATTAATGGTTTCTGAATGAATTGAAACCCACAATTTCTCCAACTTCATCCTTGAAAAATGGCTAGATAAATACAATGAAATTTTTGAAATTTTCATGACCAGGTGGCACTGGAGAACCTTTCAATGTCCTCTTACTGATGAAGTGTGTACCAGACAGTGCCTTGATTGACTGGGTTTCATGAAAATGATGTAGAACAGAGATGCCAGTATGTTGGAGCCTGCTGAGTAGTGGGCCCAGAGCTGTGGTGTGCAGGTGTGTGATAAAACATCTGTGGTCGGGCCATGTGTATCTGACATTGACTTCCAAATGGCTTGTGGCTGACATTGTGCAGCCAGGAATCACTTATATGTCTGATAACTCTCCATATAAGGCATCTTGTTATATGGAGGTGTTTCAGGACAATGTTCAGAATCAGGTGCTATGGTCAAGGGGACAAGCTATGTGGGATAGAAGCCTGGTTGATGCATTCTCCTGCAGACCCTCATCTATTTCATGTGACAGAACTCTCTTCAGCACTGTGTCCCAGCTGAATTCCTTGTATTTTGTGAAGCAAATAACAAACTCCCAGTGCAGCAGCAAGAAACACCATGAAAAGTGGAGGATGACCAAATGGCTTCACAGTCCACACGGGGAGTCACTTAGCCTTCAGTGGCCACAGTTTACCTACAAAGAGTGAATTCAGCACTGCTGCCTCATGTCCTTTGGAAAATAAGAAACCATGTCCTCCACGTCACATAGATGCAGATCCAGCTTTGATGGTCTCATTAGAAAGAAAGCTAAAGCTCCTGACAACAACATATATGTCAAGTGCCCATCCTCAGAGGCAGTTTCTAAGGAAGTCTTTAGGCCGGCAGAGCTGCATGTTTGATAGCGTTTACCTATTAGACCAGGATGCAAGAAAAGACCACTGACTCCAATTAAAATCAAGTTAAAGCAAGCTTATAATTTCCACTGCCCAGGTGGCCTCTCCCTCCCAAAACAGTGGGAACAAGACAGCCACCCAAATTTCCTACATCCCAGGTTTATAACCCAGAATTTTACACTACAGGGGGGTTACAAATATCAGAACTCTGACAAGCATCACACTAATCGTAGTTTATAAATATATATATATATATATATACATATATATATATATATATATATATATATATATTTTTTTTTTTTTTTTTTTTTTTTGCTGGCCCCAACATCAGAATTTATGAAAACCATTAGAACCTCAGAGAGGGTCATTGTCTGGCCAGGGAACGCCAATATTTATGAGGTGTCAATAAAGTTTCATAGAGGGCT
Organism: Callospermophilus lateralis; assembly: GCF_048772815.1. Taxonomy (NCBI): domain Eukaryota; kingdom Metazoa; phylum Chordata; class Mammalia; order Rodentia; family Sciuridae; genus Callospermophilus; species Callospermophilus lateralis. Next base: position 191,099 of record NW_027512778.1, read on the forward strand.
GTTCCTGGTCAAAGTGCCAGGCATGGGTGAGTTCAAGGCCACGGGCAGGCATTCCAAGCAGGTTCAGAATTTGGTGTAATTTATAGTTAAGCCAAAATTTTCTTTTCATGGCTTTGTGGCAAGATGGATCCAAATTTTAATAAAAGATCAGGTTGGGTATATCATTCCCTCCTTTTCTAATGTGTCCCTTTCAAATCTTTGATAGGGTAGGGGAAGAGCACTGAGGGAATTTTAATACCTCACGTAACAGTCTCCATATTTTTTGAACTCACACAAAACCAGTCTCACTGATTTTACCTGACTTAATTAATTACTTAAAATGAAAGTCTATCTATTTTTGGCTCCATTGTTGTAAGAAGAGAGTCGTCACTCATTTTGGCTTCTTCTGAGCTGAGAGAGGGTGACATGAGGGGGCACAGCATGAGGGATATGAGTTGCCTTTTAGAAGTCAATTCGGTTTGAAGTCCGGTTGTGGTAGAACAGTTTGTAAAGTCATCTGGGGATGGGTTCTTCTATGAGAGAAACAAAAACCATGAGTACTGAATAAATGTTGCAGCAGCTGAAACATGTCACTGTATAGATGTCCCCTCATCTGTCTTCAATATCCCCAGTTATCAGGACTTTCAACTTAACTTTTAGTGTCACAGTTGTTTCACCCCATAAGATACAGTTTAATAATTTAATGTCATCTGATCTTGCAAATTCCTTTTACTAGTATGACCTCTGTGTGTAATAGAGAAACCTTTAATTCTGTTATTCAGGGCTGGATAATCGTACTAGCAAACACCAAGCCTACCTGTGTAGGTTAGGAATATCTGTAGGCCTTAAACAAAAAACTTCTGCCTCTGGTACCTCCTCTTGATTGTCTCTTTTTATACTCATCAGGCATTACTGTCTGAGAATCCTTCTTTGTAGCCTCCAGTCTTACTTATTTTGGGAGGCTACCATAAAGTGTATACGTTAAAATATTATTATAACTATTATTTTTTAAAATGCCCAGGAATGGCTGTATTTTGGGTTTATCTGTCTTTGCTAAGAGTTTAAGATGAAGCAGTAAAACTGACTTTTGTTTCTATCTATTGTTAACAGTCAGCTGAGATTTTATGGGAGTCATTCCTGGGGAAACTTGAGAGCAGCTTCTCAGCTCTGCTAGTGCCATTTGCGCTAGGTGAGTCCAGGTCTTGCTTGACCATGTGGCTTCTCTCGGAAGCATCAGGAATATCTCCCTTCTCTGATGACTCTCTTCTTCGTAGAAAATGCACTGATTGGCTTTCTGTTCTCCAGTGGTCTCATTAATCTTCCTGATCAGGAGGTTATGTGGCTCAGAGTTGCAAAGTTCTTTAGAGAAGTCTCCTGTTCCCTGGATACAGACTGACTCAGAGGGCAAGAGCCAAATATTTTTTTTATTGTCCCTTTTCATTTAAATTAAATTTTAAATCCTAATCTTAAACATCCAGCAAATAAATTTTAACAGCCTTATATTAAGAGTACTGTGCTTTAATGTCTATAATTTAAAATTATTTATCTTTTTATTATTTGGGATCTGTATTTTTCTGTCTGTCTTGTAGGTGATGACTTATTATCTTAAATTAACCAATGTTGTGTTCTAAAAGCAACTCTTTTGTAAAACACTAACAGGGAATCTTTAGTTAACTTATAAGGAAATTCAAAATAAAATTAACAAGAGTAAAAATACTTAGTTCGTGTAATAGCTACCCTGAATTTTAGGCTGAGTTATACATTATATCCTCTTTTTGAGATCCTAGTAATCTTGACAGAAAAACATAACTTTAAATTAAATAACATCTGACCTACTGCTTTCGTAGTTATTCTCGCATGTTGTAAGATGAGACACAGAGCCTTATCTCAGGTAAGGCAGGGCTCTATATAAATCTTAAGTGTTTTAGTTCTAAAGCTGATCTTTGTTTTTTAAATATCATTTTACACAGTTTACATAAATTGTTTGAGGTCTCATGAATATTAGCTAACACCATATGATATCACATTTAAAACATGAATTAAAGAAAGGCTGAAAGTTTTTAACCTTTACATAGATTAGGCGCTCATTAACTTAAAAATATATTTAAATTTTTTCCCAATGTAAAAAGTAACATAAAACTTTATATATCTTATTGATAACAAGTAAATAAATACCCAATATATATATATATATATATATATATATATATATATATATATATATATATATATATATATATATATATTTACCATACAACTTCAGAACACCAGCTTGATGAAATGCTCTTTTAAAGTTTCTACCTTACAGAATTGTATACCTGGAAGATATGAGCACATTAATAGCATCACAATGACATTGATGTTTTTACATTAACCAAGTTTAGCTTTTAAAGAAATGTCAGTAGAGTGCTCTAAAATAACAGTTCTTATATAATCAGTTGTTTAATTTTTATGGTTGCTTGTTCTAGAAAAATAAAACTTTATAAACACAATGTTATGGGTAAACTTTTGTTTTAAGAAATTTGTGTCGCTTTATCACATGACTGATTTTTACAATCTTATACAGACTTTAGAACAAACTTATACAGACCTTACTAAATCAATCAGATATCTAACAAAAGTACTCATGAATGAGTAATCCCATATCAAATTTGCTTCACTTATTTATCAAAATATTAGAGAAATGTATTGAACAGTGTAAACCATTTCTTTGTTAAAGGAAAAGTCCTAGAACCAAGGCATATTAGACATTTTATAGACATTAATATTTTATTAGATTTTTGAGCAGCTAGAAAAACTTGTAAGCTTAAATTTAAAGACATTTATTGTTATTTGCTTATACAAATTTAAAGTGAATCATTTAAATCACGTGAATTAAAGATCTTTGAATCCACTTTTTAAAATTTGTTTTTATGAGTGCTTTTTTTTAATGATCGCTCCTTATATTTGTTAATTTGTATATCACATATATGATATACGAACATATGGATATATAGACATACAACACATAACAAAAGTGTGCACAAATAATAATAGTAAGGCCTTGTAGCTTTTCGCAGGTGAAATCTCCATTGAAATGTTTCAAAACTCCACTGTTGGTCAAATATAGAACTGATCAGAAAAATATTAACCTAGTTCTGTAGGATCAAAATAATGAGCTCAAAAAAAAATTACAGAATCTAAGGAAAAAAATGAGAGTCCTAGAAAAAAATGACTGGCCAGTAATTAGTAAATACCATACGATATACCTTTTTTTTCCCACTTAGACATCAGATCAGTCTCCTACTGAGTTTGCAGGCTTCTTTCATTTACATTTCAACATAAGTCCTGGCTGAGTTCTGGAAGGAGCTGGACAAAACTGCTATTCTAAGCAGACACCTCAGGCCTAAGGCACTTTAACCATAATTTTCAGGTGAGGATGTTGAAAATTATGATACAATTTTAAGATACAATTCACAAAATTTTATACCTTAACATCTTTTTTTGTCAACAGATACCATACTATGATTTACTATCCTTGTCCAAATTAATGCACTGATACACACTGTGACATTTTCCCAGGCTACCCAATTAAAAATTGGTTAAAAAAAAAAGACTGAATGATTGGGAAGTTACTTGCCAACTTGGAAGTAGAATTCTTTAGTTTTCCATTTTAAGTATTTAAGTTCTCTGGCATGAATTATCTGAAATCATAAACTAAAAAATTACCTAAACCCGACTTTTAACTTCAAGATTGTGCAATGCTTCAAAAACCCATTCAGATACCATATTGTTACAATAAAACATCATCCTTTAGACACACATTCAGCTAAGATCATTCCCAAGAAACAATTTATAATATCAACACATTATTGCACATGTCTTAAATGGCCAGAAACAAAGACAAAAGACAGACAGAAAGGAGCTCCAGACTATGGCTGACAGGACAGAAGCCTTTAAAACAGCAGAAAAGAGAAAAATCTCCTACACCAGTGGCACGATATATGTCCCCACAAGGGCATCAGATGTTTTCACAGCGGGGGAACCTGAAATGCAATATCAAAGGTCTCCATGGTGACTTTACTGCATTTAGTGTCTCCTTTTTCTTTTTCTCTTTTTTAAGAAGACAGAGGTGGCATAATACTTACAGTGCAGGGAAGGAAGGAGGGAATTCACTGAAGCAACAGGACTTCGGCAGCTGCTGGGAGTCCCTCAGTCCCGTCTTTTACTTACAGGATTAGCTCCTCTGGTTCGGTTCCACCCCAAGCACGCTGAATCTCCTAACATTTCAGTAGTCAGCTCTCAAAAATTCCAGGGTCAGGGGCGGTATCAAAATTTGTAACTTAAATTTCGGTTCCGGACCTTGAAGCCAATTAATACCAATTTAATATAAGGACAGGGTTTGAGAAAAAGTAAAAGGGAGGTTTACTGCTTTGCTAACAAAGGAGAAAAACAGGGGACTTTGTCCAAAGTTGTGACTCTCTTGATCTGGAGGGACAAGGGGTTTTAAAGGAGTTTCACTTGTTAACCTGGGAGATACTCAGTTATTAGGTCCCCAGCAGGCATTGCCCTCTGCCGTGGGTGTGCTACAGACAGCCAGCTAGGGGCTTCTCTCATCCTGCTTAACAAAGGCGGGTATAGTGCATCACATTTCTTTAAAACACAGTCCAAAGGGGTGTCAGGCTTACATGATTTATTACCCATTTTCAAGTCCAATATCCTTAAGTTTTTACCACAGAAATCACACAACAAAACGCACAAAAACAAACAAATAAAAAACATTTAGAACACAGAACAAAACACACACACAAAAAAAACCAGAAACTCGGCAAATAAACAGAAAACCAGAGGAGCAATGCAGCGTCTTGCTAAAGCTCCGGGGTAGGAGCTCCTGCATGCCAGTCGGCACCTCTCTACACTTTCAGAGGTATTCCCTACAGAACAGAACAGAGGAAAGAAGGATTCCTATTACTGTCCCAGACAGGAGTATATGTGAGCCTTCCCAGGCCACCTCTCTGTCATCAGAAGAGTACTCCCTTAACCGGATATCAGATGTTATAAAGGCGCCTCTTACCTATGAAGGCCTCCTCCACCAGGTGCTTGATAATAGTTTTAGTGCGATGGTTCACTGCAGTGATCCACGGACTGAAGGCTCATTCCAAGGTTTTGGAACTTGGCTCTCCAGCCCGGAGTCCTGGAGGATAGGCCAGCTTCAGAATTTCCAGCAGTCTGGCTTTGTGATCTGGTCGGGTCATGTTGCTGGGGAACTCCAAAATGTTAGTCCAGGACACAAGAAAAGACCACTGACTCCAATTAAAATCAAATTAAGGCAAGCTTAATATTTCAAGCAGCCGGGCTGCCTCTCCCTCTCAAACTGGCGGGAACAAGACAGCAACCCCACCTTTCCTACAGCCCAGCTTTATAGCCCAGAAAGTTACACAAAAGGAGGGTTACAGAAAACAGAACTTTGACAAGCATCACACTAATTGTAGTTTACATTTTTTTTTCTGGCCCCAGCATCAGAAATTATGAGGACCATTAGAGCCTCTGAGAGGGTCGTTGTCTGGCCAGGGAAGGCGAATATTTATGAGGTGTCATTAAAGTTTCAGAATGGGCTGTTATCTGGTCAGAGAGCCAGGCATGGGTGAGCTCAAAACATGGTCAGGCATTCTAAGCAGGTTCAGAATTTGCAGTAATTTATACTAAAGCAAAAATTATCTTTTCATGGCTTTGTGGCAAGATGGCTCACAATTTTAATGAAAGAACATGTTGGGTGATGAACCCTGTCCCTTACTTTTGGAAAATCCTCTACCACCTCCAAGGTTGTGAACTCCTGAGCATTTTTCATTCCAGATATGTATTCACAGAATTTCTAACTCTTCTTCTCTAATTGTGTCTTACTTGGGGCGAAGGTAATGTCAACCATTGTTCTGGATGAGAGTGGGAAGAATATTGTGCAGCACATAATTGCATACACATTGGATTCACTTTCCAATTTTCCAGTTGAAATACTGAATTCCTGACAATAACCCATACCCTTCTAGACGCTAACTACAAATACTAATATGATGGAGAAAAATAACCCAAACGGAATTGAAATATAAGCAGTTCAGAGGAGGCATGGTGTATATTGGACTTGCCTTTTGCAAGATAAATGGTAGGTGTTATAAATCTAGTCATTTTTTAATTGAAATTGTTTTATATGTGTATTAAAGTTAACAAATATGTGAATTCCTATCTCCCTTTCGCTGTAACCTATTCAGCACATTAATTTTTATATGCACATATAGAATCCTACCTGATATCACACATACATTTTTGTGAGGTGCCTGACATTGCAGATACAAATTGTGAGAAGAGATCACTCCACCTAAACGCTGTTGGAACTGAAAATTCAAGCTAATGGTGAGCTTCCTAGTTTAATAACATTATACATAAATCCATGTTCAGTAAAATGAATATTTTTGGATCTGTGGATGATATATATTTCATGGTGAAATTCGATTGGCATATATAATTCTACTTTTGAATGTCTTTGTGTGTGTTTGTGTGTGTGTGTGTATATATATACACACACACACACACACAAACACACAATATATAAATCTCTAGATTTTTCAAAATATGAAATATATGTGTCTTATATACACTCCCTAAATTCATTCATGTTCATGTATGTGGATTAATATTCAACTTTTCACAAGATTATTCTCAGAAATATTCATCCACCTGAAATACATATTTGTTTTCTAGTACTGAAAACTAACTTCAGTGAAAGGTGCAAACAAATCCTAGTATTTCTACATTAACTGACCTAGTTTAACATCAATGCAAGTAGATTCCTATGGGACATGATGTGTATTTTGACATTAATTATTATTCAACACTGGTACATTACTATTTCTTCAGTTTATACACATCATAGGATATATATTTCATCCACTACTTAGCAAATTTATAGGCATTTGTTTCACTTTCAATCACTTCTTGACCAGAACACATGTATTTCCCTATGTTTCTTGACTGGTCTTTTCATGAGACTTTTTTTCAAATATATTATTTTCGATTTCCATGATCAATTTTTAAGCAAAACTCACACACCCTTCATGATAAAACATAACCCTAAGATGACCATTAGATATATAACTGGTTGGAATGATTGATTGTGTATCATTATAACATTTCTTATATATTTTCAGATATCCATTCAATCCATTATTTAAAGTGGATCCAGTTATATTATTTATTCCCAGTATGGTCTATTCATGCGTTATTGCTATATTCATAGACAGAGGGTATACCTATTTGTACCCCCAAATTTATATGTTCTCAAAATATTGCTCCTGGAAATGGTGGAAGAAATACTCATGTCACGTGATATACATATACATTTTATCACAGAAATATTCTGGACACAAAAAGCAAAGGTCACACTTTCAATTGTACCAAAGCCTAAATGAAAAGTGAGCATGGATTACTAAAAACATACATGTCCAGGTTGCCTAATGCTCTCAAATGTCAATCCTATTGGTGACTACATATTTGTTTCTTCCTAAGATTATATGTTCAACCTCAAGCCTGTTGAAAATGTCTAATCCTATCACTCACTTTGTACTTTGCTTGATTTCCTAATGTCTTTATTGATATCTGCTTTCCCTCATATTTTTCCCAGTTCATCATTATGACTGACTCTTCACATGTGCTGACATTTACACTCACTCTCTAACCGAAACCCTATTGCTAAAAAACGTTTTGTCCAAATCCTATACTCACTCTTCATTCTAAACCTAACGAGTACCTTCCTCATCGTACTGAATATCGCTTTTTGACTGGATGTTCTCTTCAACATTCAATCATCCAAGGTACAAGGTCCTATGCCATTGTATATTGATTTATCTGAGACAACTGTGCAGCACATAACTCAAAGCTAAGAATACCACTTAAGGGTCCAATTCCCTTCTGGGCTTCAAATCTTTCCTAATTTTCTGCTTTCATACTTATATTTCACCTATATACTCTTGTAAATATCGAAGGTTGCCAATACCATTATTCATCTCGCAAAATGATTCGTAACCCAAATCAAACATGTTATTAACCCTAAACATACACTGTTCCCTCAATATAACTTACAGAAAAGCAGGGCAGAGTTGGTCTTACAATATAGGAATGTAGGTGATCTTCCACCTTCTGAGAACCTCAAAGATCCATGGAGAAATGATCCTTGGAGAAGATTTATGCAGCTATGTAGGACCTGAGAGAGCAATAGAAATCTTCCATGGCAAACAACCTGGTCAGGATGAATTGATGGGTCTAAATCAGCCTCTCTCTTCTTATTGTAGAGAAGTTGGAAGAAACCAGGCCTGTGTGGAGAGCTGTTCCCGGGTGCCTAAGGTTGATATTCCATTCTAACTTCTGAATGTGTCACAGGATGTTGGGGCAGCCTTCATCTCATGGGAACCTTGGAAGCAACTGTTAGGACAAAGTGGTTTTCAAGGCAGTGACCTCATTCAGTTCCTGAAGGAAGTGACCTCTTCTCACTTCCTTGGTGTTGGAATTCTCTGAACTTGGGATCCAGGAAGCCAGGCACCCAGAGCCAGACCCAGTCCTAGTCCCATTGGGCTAACTTGTTTGCTTTTCCCAAGAACAGAGTCAGTCTTTCTTGGTACCTACTGATGTGAGGATGGCCAAATGCCAGCAGATCTCTGAAGAGGTACCTTCCCTGAGAAAGCAGGTAGTGGCTCACCGCTGTCTCCTGACAACTTCACAGAGTTGGCCAAGGAGACCAGATCTGAGACAGGACAGGCCATTTTGTGGGAACATAATATGGCCCACCAGTCAGAAGACACTCTGGATAGTCAAATACCTATTTGGGGGAAGGAGGTGGCTTTGCCGTTGTGGGTGTGAGTTTGTGGTTTTTTTCTCATGTTCTGAGAATAGGTAGGAAAGGCGTTTTTTTTTTTGGTGTGGAGTGGACTGTTTCTAGTAAGTCCTTTGACATTGTGAGGGTTTCTATGTCTGTGTATCCCACTGTATCTGTGGTTGTAGACATTAGAAAAGAGAATGCATCAATGGACTTGTTTTCTCTAGTAGAAAGCTTCCCCACATTAATACTGCCCAATTGATTAATGGACTTCACTTTGCCTTATGGATGGGGAACACCTACTGTCTTCTTAAGTTACTCTTTTCTTCGTGAATTCTGGCCACTCTACAGAATACGCTCATGGTTTTGTGTCCCAGATATGTAACACCACAAGGCTCTGTGACATGGCCATGTACTGGATAGCTGAAGAGAATGAGAGCATCTCAGAAAACTCAGATATCAGTGTGACCAGTAAAGTCTCAGTGAAGAAACCCTTCTTGGGCCATTTGCTTACTTCTGATTCAATTACCCTGAATGTCAGGAAGGTCTTTGCCTCATGCCAACCCTTTGTGAAGCCTGAAGAAAACTGTTTTCATATGGAAATGAATGGGCTTCACCTGTGGCTCTTTGCTTAATTGCTTTGGAATGGGATGTGTCTGAATCATTCTCTGGTCCTTGTGTGAGGCTGTGACTTAGATTCTCAGCACCCAATGGATCTGAATAAAAATCCCATGTGCTTCCCAAACCGAAATGGCCAAAAGAGAAGTCATTGTGGATGAATTTTTTTGCATTCTTGTTTTAGGTTCCTGACCTCCATCAAGTGAGAATAGGGATCCTTTGGATTAAATGAGTTCTTCAAATCCCTGCAGAGGCTAGCCCATATTTGCTTGGGTTTTCTCATGACTCCAAATCACTTAAAGAATCCATACCTCACAGCCAGTAGGCCTCAAATTGGAGAAGCGGAACACTTTAACAGCAGGAATATTTGATCACTCCTGGTTCACAGGAGGAGTGTCCAGGCCACCATGATTTTAGGCAAATGAGGGGCAAGTGAGCTTATTTTGGACACTTTCTTAGGCTGTGCCCCTCATAGAAATCTCCAGCCAGAGGTTATGATGAGTGTCTTTATGGAAGAAGATGAGGGCCCTGTGGGAGTGTTTTGATTTTAATTGCGGTCATTTTTGTGGTGGTTGGAAAGAATGACTGGGTCCACCTGAGCTTGACCTCTGGTGTGATTCCCCTTAGAGACTGAGTTCTAGAACTGAACTCAGAGAAGTATTGCCATGAATCGTGTTTAGATTTTAGAAGGCCATGCATGAGACTCACCCATGAAAACTGAGATCTAGGCCCAGGGTGTCTTTCCACAAATCAATGGGAATCTCAGGCAGGATATCACATTATTTTATTCTGAAAGATTGGCAGGTATAGTTGAGAGTCAAAACACACATGGACCTCACATTGTAGACCTCAATTTGCCTGGCTTCATGTGACCTTTTGGCAACTCTTTGAGAAGCCTTGCCTGTGAGTGTTCTCCAAAGCTTTCATTGAAATGAGCTTTCTCAACACTTAATGGTTCCTGAATGATTTGAAACCCACAGTGCCTCCAACTTAATCTTTGAAAAATGGCTAGATAAATACCATGAAATTTTTGAAATTCCCATGACCAGGTGGCACTGGAGAAACTTTGGAAGTCCTGTGGTTGATCATGTGTATACCAGAGAATGCCTTGTTTTACTGGGTTTTATGTAAATGGTGTAGAACAGAGATGCCAGTAATTAGTATCCTGCTGAGTAGTGGGCCTAGAGCAGTGGTGGGCAGGTGTGTGATAAAACACCATGGTGGGGCCATGTGGATCGGCCATTGGCTTCCAAATGGATTATGACTGACATAGTGCAGAAATCAGACACTTATATGTAAAGGCATTTTTTATATGGAGAGGTTTCAGGGCAATGTTCAGAATCAGTTAACTATGGTTATTGGGGCAAGCTATGTTGGATAGAAGCATGGTTGGTGCATTCTCCTGCAGACCCTGACCCACCACACGTGACAGAACTCCCTCCAGCACTGTATTCTAGTAGAACTCCTTGTATTTGGTGAAGCAAATACCAAATTCCCAGTGCAGCAGCAAGAAACACCACGAAAAGTGGAGGATGACCAAATGTCTTCAGAGTCCACACGAGGAGACACTTAGCCTCCAGTGGCCACAGTTTACCTACAAAGAGAGAATTCAGCACTGCTGCCTCATGGTCGTTGGAATATAAGAAACCATGTCTTCCAGGTCACATAGATGCAGACCCATCTTTGATGGTCTCACTACAAAGGAAGTTAAAGCTCATGACAACAACATATATTTCAAGTGCCCAACCTCAGAGGCAGTTTCCCAATAAGTCTTAGGCCAGCAGAGCTCCATGTTTGTGGAGTGTTTACCCTGTTCTTTACTTTTGGAAACTCCTCTACCACCTCCAAGGATGTGAACTCCCAAGCATATTCCATTCCAGATATGTATTCACAGATTTTCACACTTTTCTACTCTAATTGTGTCTTACTTGGGGCCAAGCTAATATCAAGGCATTGTTCTGAATGTAAGTGGAAAGATTTTTGTGTAACACATATTTACATACACATTCGATTCATTTTTCAATTTTCTATTTGAAATACTGAAGCCCTGAAACTAACACATACCCTACTATACTCTGACTTATAATTCTAATATGATGGTGAAAAATAACCCAAACAGAATAGAAATACAAGCAGTTCCGAGGAGGCATGGTGTATTGTTACAATTGGTTTTTGCATTATATAGTGTAGGAGTTATAAATCTAGTCAATTTTTTTTGTTGAAATAGTTCTACATGTGTTTTTAAAATTAAAAAATATGTGAATTCCTGTCTCCCTTTCTCTGTAGCCTATTCAGCACATGTATTTTTATATGCACATATAGAATTCTACCTGGTACCACACGTACATACTTGTGAGGTAACTGAATTGGCAGATGCAAATTGTGCTAAAGGATCACTCCTCCTAAATGCTGTTGGAACTGAAAATTCAACCTATGGGTGAGCTTCCTAGTTGAATATCATTATACATTAATCCATGTTCAGTAAAATGAATATTTTTCGATCTGTGGATTACATATATTTCATGATGAATTTTGATTGGCATATATATTGCTCCTTTTTTTTTTTCTTTTATTGGTTGCTCAAAACATTACAATTCTCTTGACATATAATATTTCTTACATTAGATTCAAGTGGCTTATGAACTCCCATTTTTAGCCCAAATAGAGATTACAGAATCACATCGGTTACACATCCACATTTTTACATAATGCCCTATTAGTTACTGATGTATTCTGCTACCTTTCCTATACTCTACTATCTCCCCTCCCCTCCCTTCCTATCTTCTCTTTTTCCCCCATCTACTGTAATTCATTTCACTCCATGTTTATTTTCCCATTCCACTCACAACGATATGTAATTTTGTGTAACAATGAGGGTCTCCCTCCATTACCATGCAATTTCCCTTTTCTCTTACTTACCCTCCCACCTCATGTCTCTGTTTAAAGTTAATCTTTTCTTCCTGCTATTGCTCCCTGCTCTGTTCTTAGTTGCTCTCATTATATCAAAGAAGACATTTGGTATTTATTTTTTAGGGATTGGCTATTTTCACTAAGCATAATCTTCTCCAGTGCCATCCATTTTTCTGCAAATTTTATGATTTTGTCATTTGTTAGTGCTGTGTAATACTTCATAGTGTATAAATGCCACATGTTTTTTATCCATTCATCTATTGAAGGGCATCTGGGTTGGATCCACAGTGTTTCAATTGTGAATTGTACTGCTATGAAAATTGATGTAGTAGTATCCCTGTATTACTCTCTTTTAAGGTCTTCAGGGAATAGTCCGAGAAGGGCAATAGCTGAGTCAAATTGTGGTTCCATTCACAGCTTTCCCAGGAATCTCCATACTGCTTTCCAAATTGGCCACACCAGTTAACAGTCCCACCAGCAATGTACAAGAGTATCTTTTACCCCACATCCTTGCCAGCACTTGTTGTTTGACTTCATAATGGCTGCCAATTTACTGGAGTGAGATGGTATCTTAGGGTGATTTCGATTTGAATTTCTCTGACTGCTAGAAATGGTGAGCATTTTTTATGTACTTGTTGATTGATTGTATGTCCTCCTCTGAGAAGTGTCTGTTCAAGTCCTTGACCCATTTTTTTAATTGGGTTATTTGTTATCTTATTGTCTATTTTTTTGAGTTCTTTGTATATTCTGGATATTAGGGCTCTATCTGAAGTGTGAGGAGTAAAAATTTGTTCCCATAATGTATGCTCCTTATTTACCTCTCTTATTCTTTCTCTTGCTGAGAAAAAACTTTTCAGTTTAAGTAGTCCCATTTGTTGATTCTTGTTATTAACTCTTGTGCTATGGGTGTCCTATAAAGGAATTTGGAGCCCAACCCCATAATATGTAGATCAGAGCCAACTTTTTCTTCTATCAGACACAGAGTCTCTGATTTGATATCTAGCACCTTGATCCACTATGAGTTAACTTTTGTGCATGGTGACAGAAAGGAATTCAGTATCATTTTGTTGCATATGGAGTTCCATTTTTCCCAACACCATTTGTTGAAGATACTATATTTCCTCCATTGCATGCTTTTAGCTCCTTTTTCAAATATAAGATAGTTGTAGCTTTTTGGATTAGTCTCTGTGTCCTCCATTCTGTACCATTGGTCCACCCGCCTGTTTTGGTACCAGTACCATGCAGTTTTTTTTGTTGTTGTTGTTTTATTTTGTTTTTTTTTAATTAATTTTATTGTAGGTTGTTCAAAACATTACATAGTTCTTGATATTTCATATTTCACACTTTGATTCAAATGGGATATGAGCTCCCATTTTTACCCCATATGCAGATTGCAGAATCACATCAATTGCACAACCATTGATTTACATATTGCCATTCTGGTGACTGTTGTATTATTCTGCCTTTCCTATCCTCTACTATCCCCCCTCCCCCTCCCCTCCCCTCTTCTCTCTCTACCCCCTCTACTGTAATTCATTTCTCCCCCTTATATTTTTCCTCCTTTCCCCTAACTTCCTCTTGTATGTAATTTTCTATACCCCTGAGGGTCTCCTTCCATTTACATGCAATTTCCCTTCTCTCTCCCTTTCCCTCCCACCTCTCATCCCTGTTTAATGTTAATCTTCTTCTCATGCTCTTCGTCCCTACTCTGTTCTTAGTTACTCTCCTTATATCAAAGAAGACATTTGGCATTTGTTTTTAAGGGATTGGCTAGCTTCACTTAGCATAACCTGCTCTTATGCCATCCATTTCCCTCCAAATTCTATGATTTTGTCATTTCTTAATGCAGAGTAATACTCCATTGTGTATAAATGCCACATTTTTTTTTATCCATTCTTCTATTGAAGGGCATCTAGGTTGGTTCCACAGTCTTGCTATTGTGAATTGTGTTGCTATGAACATGGATGTAGCAGTGTCCCTATAGTGTGCTCTTTTTAGGTCTTTAGGGAATAGACCGAGTAGGGGAATAGCTGGATCAAATGGTGGTTCCATTCCAAGCTTTCCAAGAAATCTCCATACTGCTTTCCAAATTGGGCGCACCAATTTGCAGTCCCACCAGTAATGTACAAGAGTACCCTTTTCCCGACATCCTCGCCAGCACTTGTTGTTGTTTGACTTCCTAATGTCTTCCAATCTTACTGGAGTGAGATGGTATCTTAGGGTGGTTTTGATTTGCATTTCTCTGACTGCTAGAGATGGTGAGCATTTTTTCATACACTTGTTGATTGATTGTATGTCCTCCTCTGAGAAATTTCTGTTCAGGTCCTTGGCCCATTTGTTGATTGGGTTATTTGTTATCTCATTGTCTAATTTTTTTAGTTCTTTGTATATTCTGAATATTAGGGCTTTGTCTGAAGTGTGAGGAGTAAAGATTTGTTCCCAGGACGTAGGCTCAATATTTACCTCTCTTATTGTTTCTTTTGCAGAGAAAATCTTTTTAGTTTGAGTAAGTCCCATTTGTTGATTCTAGTTATTAACTCTTGTGCTATGGGTGTCCTATTGAGGAATTTGGAGCCCGACCCCACAGTATGTAGATCATAGCCAACTTTTTCTTCTATCAGACGCCATGTCTCTGATTTGATATCAAGTTCCTTGATCCACTTTGAGTTAACTTTTGTGCATGGCGAGAGAAAGGGATTCAGTTTCAATTTGTTGCATATGGATTTCCAGTTTTCGCAACACCATTTGTTGAAGATGCTAGCCTTCTTCCATTGCATGCTTTTAGCCCCTTTATCGAATATAAGATAGTTGTAGTTTTGTGGATTGGTTTCTGTGTCCTCTATTCTGTACCATTGGTCCACCCGCCTGTTTTGGTACCAGTACCATGCTGTTTTTGTTACTATTGCTCTGTAGTATAGTTTGAAGTCTGGTATAGCTATACCGCCTGATTCACACTTCCTGCTTAGCAATGTTTTTGCTATTCTGGGCCTTTTATTTTTCCATATGAATTTCATGATTGCTTTCTCTATTTCTACAAGAAATGCCATTGGGATTTTGATTGGCATTGCATTAAACCTATTGAGAACTTTTGGTAATATGGCCATTTTGATGATGTTAGTTCTACCTATCCATGAACAGGGTATATTTTTCCATCTTCTAAGATCTTCTTCAATTCTCTGTTTAGGGTTCTGTAGTTTTGAATGTATAAGTCTTACACCTCTTTTGTTAGGTTGATTCCAATGTATTTTATTTTTTCTGAGGATATTGTGAATGGGGTGCTTGTCCTCATTTCCATTTCAGAAGATTTGTCGCTGATATACAGGAATGCCTTTGATTTATGCGTGTTCATTTTATATCCGGCCACTTTGCTGAATTCATTTATTAGCTCTAATAGTTTCTTTGTAGACCCTTTTGGCTCTGCTAGGTATAGAATCATGTCATCTGCAAATAGTGATAATTTGAGTTCTTCTTTTCCTATTTTTATGACTTTAATTTCTTTCGTCTAATTGCTCTGGCCAGTGATTCGAGAACTATGTTGAACAGAAGTGGTGAGAGAGGGCATCCCTGTATTGTTCCAGATTTTAGAGGGAATGCCTTCAGTTTTTCTCCATTCAGAATGATGCTAGCCTGAGGCTTAGCATAGATTGCTTTTACAATATTGAGGTATGTTCCTGTTATCCCTAGTTTTTCTAGAGTTTTGAACATAAAGGGATGCTGTACTTTGTCGAATGCTTTTTCCGCCTCTATCGAGATGATCATATGGTTCTTATTTTTAAGCCTATTGATGTGGTGAATAACATTAATTGATTTCCGTATATTGAACCAACCTTGCATCCCATGGATAAATCCTACCTGATGATGGTGCACAATTTTTTTGATATGTTTTTGTATCCGGTTCACCAGAAGTTTATTGAGGATTTTTGCATCTAGGTTCAATAGAGATATTGGTCTGTAGTTTTCTTTCTTTGGAGTGTCTTTGTCTGGTTTAGGAATCAGGGCGATGTTGGCCTCTTAGAATGAATTTGGAAGTTCTCCCTCTTTTTCATTTTCCTGAAATAGCTTGAAAAGTATTTTTATTAGTTCCTCTTTAAAGGTTTTGTAAAACTCTGCTGTATACCCATCCGGTCCTGGGCTTTTCTTAGTTGGTAGTCTTTTGATGGTTTCTTCTATTTCCTCAATTGATATTGGTCTCTTTAGGTTGTCAATATCCTCCTGACTCAATCTGGGCAAATCATATGACTTAAGAAATTTATCGATGCTTTCACTATCTTCTATTTTATTGGAGTATAAGGATTCAAAATAATTTCTGATAATCTTCTGTATTTCTGAAGTGTCTGTTGTGATATTGCCTTTTTCATCCCGTATGCTAGTAATTTGAGTTCTCTCTCTTCTTCTCTTCGTTAGCGTGGCTGAGGGTCTGTCAATTTTATTTATTTTTTCAAACAACCAACTTTTACTTTTGTCAATTTTTTCAATTGTTTCTTTTGTTTCGATTTCATTAATTTCAGCTCTGATTTTAATTACTTCTTGTCTTCTACTTTTTTGCCGTTGTTTTGCTCTTCTTTTTGTAGGACTTTGAGTTGAAGTATTAGATCATTTATTTGTTGTTTTTTTTTTCTTTTTTTAAGGATTGAACTCCAAGCAATAAATTTTCCTTTTAGAACTGCTTTCAATGTGTCCCATAGATTCCGACATGTTGTGTCTGTGTTTTCATTTATCTCTAAGAATTTTTCAATTTCCTCCTTGATGTCTTCTATAACCCATTGATCATTCAGTAACCTATTTTTCATTCTCCAAGTGATGCATGATTTTTCCTTACTTCTTTTATCGTTGATTTTCAATTTCATTCCATTATGTTCAGATAAGATGCATGGTATTATCTCTACTCCTTTATATTGTCTAAGAGTTGCCCTGTGACATAATATAAAATCTATTTTTGAGAAGGATCCATGTGCTGCTGAGAAAAAAGTGTAACTGCTTGATCTTGGGTGGTATATTCTATATATGTCAATTAAGTCCAGGTTATTAATTATGTTATTGAGTTCTATAGTTTCCTTATTCAACTTTTCTTTGGAAGATCTATCCAGTGGTGAGAGAGGTGTGTTGAAATCTCCCATAATTATTGTATGGTGGTCTATTAGACTCTTGAACTTGAGAAGAGTTTGTTTGATGAACATAGCTGCACCATTGTTTAGGGCATATATATTTATGATTGTGATGTTTTGTTGCTGTATGGTTCCCTTGAGCTGTATGTAGTGTCCCTCTTCATCCCTTTTGATTAACTTTGGCTTGAAATCTATTTTATATGATATGAGTATGGACACTCCTGCTTGTTTCCAAAGTCCATATGAGTGATATGATTTTTCCCAACCTTTCACCTTCAGTCTATGTATGTCTTTTCCTATCAAATGCGTCTCCTGAAGGCAGCATATTGTTGGGTCTTGTTTTGTGATCCATTCTACTAGCCTGTGTCTCTTAATTGGTGAGTTTAAGCCATTAACATTTAGGGTTATTATTGAGATATGGGTTGTTCTTCCAGCGATATTTGTTTATTTATGTTCATAAACATGGTTTGTTTTCCTCTTTGATTATCCCCAGCCTTTACTGTACTCCCTCCCGCTGTTGGTTTTCATTGATATTTTCCATTTCCTATTCCTGTAATATTTTGCCGAGGATGTTTTGAAGAGATGGTTTTCTAGCTGCAAATTCTTTGCACTTTTGTTTATTGTGGAAGGTTTTAATTTCATCTTCCATACTGAAGCTTAATTTCGCTGGATACACAATTCTTGGTTGGAACCCATTTTCTTTCAGTGTTTGAAATATGTTATTCCAGGATCTTCTAGGTTTCAGAGTCTGTGTTGAAAGATCAGCTGTTATCCTGATTGGTTTACCTCTAAATGTAATCTGCTTCCTTTCTCTTGTAGCTTTTAAAATTCTCTCCTTATTCTGTATGTTGGGCATCTTCATTATAATGTGTTTAGGTGTGGATCTCTTATGATTTTGCACATTCGGCATCCTGTAGGCTTCTAGGATTTGGGATTCTGTCTCATTCTTCAAGTCTGGGAAGTTTTCTCGTATTATTTCATTGAATAGAATGCTCATTCCTTTTGTTTGGACCTCTAGACCTTCCTGTATCCCAATGACTCTTAAGTTTGGTCTCTTTATGTTATCCCATATTCTTGAATGTTCTGCTCATGGTTTCTTAACAGCTTTGCTGAGCTGTCTATGTTCTTCTCCAGTTGAAATACTTTGTCTTCATTGTCTGATGTTCTATCTTCTAAGTGTTCTACTCTGCTGGTAGTATTTTCAATTGAGTTTTTAATTTGGTTTATTGTTTCCTGCATTTCCAGGATTTCTGTTTGTTTGTTTTTTATAACCTCGATCTCCCTGTATAATTGATCTTTTGCTTCTTGGATTTGTTTATGTAATTCATTTTCGAAGTGGTTGAAGTGGTCTTTCATTGTCTGATTTTGCTGTCTAATGTCTTCCTTGAGACTCCAGATTATCTGAAGCATGTATATCCTGAATTCTTTATCTGACATTCCATCCTCTCCAGATATTACCTCTTCTAAAGTTGAGTTGACCTGCATTGCTTGTGGTCCTTTCTTTCCTTTTCTTTTCATACTGATCACGTTTCTTTCTGCTTGGTGAAACTGTTGTGTTATTGATTTTTCCCCCTATATATTTATATTGCTCTTGTATAGTTGCAAAGTTTCCCTCGCAGGCTTTGGCGGTGGTTCTGCCCCTCCTCCAATTGGGGCAATGTGCCTACCACGCCGGCAGGTCGCTGTGCCTGTACTTTCGGTGGGCCTGTTCTTTCGGTGGTCACAGGTCCGCCTATCTTGCAGGCGTGAGCAGCGGCTCTGCCCCTCCGCTGGCTGCTAGGCCTGTTCTGTCTGTCGTTTGCAGGTCTGTCTACCTAACAGGCGCTGGTGGCTGCCCTGCCCCTCCTCCAACCGGGGTGATGTGTCAGACGGGCCACTGGGCCTGTTTTGTCAGTGGTCACGGTACCGCCTACCTTGAAGGTGCGTGGGGCAACAGTGCCCCTCAGCAGGTTCTGGGCCTGACCTGCCAGTGGGTCGCAGGTCATTCATTTTTTAGTTCTAGTAGTTTTTGTAGACCCTTTTGTGTCTTCTATGTTTAGAATAATGTCACCCGAAAATAGTGATAATTTACGTTCTTATTTTCCTATTTTTATGCCTTTTATTTCTTTAGTCTGTCTAATTGCTCTGGCCAGTGTTTTGAGAACTATATGGAATAGAAGTGGTGAGAGAGGGTATCCCTGTCTTGTTCCAGATTTTAGAGGAAATGCCTTCAATTTTTCTGCATTCATAATGATGCTAGCTGAGGATTTGCATAGATAGCTTTTACAATGTCGAGGTAATTTCCTGTTATCCCTAGTTTTTCTAATGTTTTGAACATAAAGGGATGCTGTACTTTGTCAAGTGCTTTTTTTGCTTCTAACGAGATGATCATATGGTTCTTATTTTTAAGTCTATTGATGTGGTGAATAACATTTATTGATTTCCGTATATTGAACCATCGTTGCATCCCAGGGATGAATCCTACTTGATCATGTTAAATAATTTTTTTGATGTGCCTTTGTATTCGATTCGCCAGAATTTTATTGAGGATTTTTGCATGTAGGTTCATCAGATATATTGGTCTGTAGTTTTCTTTCTTTGAGGTGTCTTTTTCTGATTTCGGAATCAGCGTGATGTTGGCCTCATAGAATGAATTTGGCAGAGCTCCCTCTTTTTCTCTATCCTGAAATAACTTGAAAAGTATTGGTATTAAATCTTCTTTAAATGTTTTGTAAAACTCCGCTGTATAGCCATCTGTTCCTGGGCTTTTCTTGGTTGGTAGTCTTTTGATTGCTTCTTCTGTTTCATCCATTGACATTGGTCTGTTTAAATTTTGTGTATCCTCCTGACTCAGTCTGGGCAAATCATATGACTTAAGAAATTTGTTGATGTCTTCACTATATTCTATTTTATTGGAATATAGGTTTTCCAAATAATTTCTAATTGTCTTCTGTATTTCGGAAGCATCTGTTGTAATATAGCCTTTTTCATCCCATATGTTAGTAATTTGAGTTCTCTCTCTTCTTCTCTTCATTAGCATGCCTAAGGGTCTGTCGAACATATATATTTTTTCGAAGAACCACCTTTTAGTTTTGTTAATTTTTTCAATAGTTTCTTTTGTTTCAATTTCGTTGATTTCTGCTCTGATTTTAATTATTTCTTGCGTTCTGCTACATTTTCTGTTGTTTTGCTCTTCCTTTTCTAGGGCTTTGAGTTAAAGTGTGAGCTCATTTATTTGTTCGGTTTTACTTTTTTTCAGGAATGACCTCCAGGCAATGAATTTCCCTCTTAAAACTGCTTTCATTGTGTCCCATAGATTCCGATATGTTGCGTCTGTATTTTCATGTATCTCTAAGAATTTTTTGATTTCCTCCTTTATATCTTCTCTAACCCACTGATCATTCAGTAACATATTGTTCATTTTCCATGTGATGTAGGATTTTTCCTTCCTTCTTTTATCATTGATTTCCAGTTTCATTCCATTATGATCAGATAAAATGCATGGTATTATCTCCACACCTTTATATTTACTGAGGGTTGCCCTATGGCATAATATATGGTCTATTTTTGAGAAGGATCCACGTGCTACTGAGAAAAAAGTATATCCACTTGATGATGGTTGATATATTCTATATATGTCAGTTACATGTAGGTTATTGATTGTGATATTGAGTTCTATACTTTCTTTATTCAACTTTTGTTTGGAGGATCTGTCCAATGGTGAGAGAGGTGTGTTGAAGTCTCCCATAATTATTGTGTTGTGGTCTATTTCATTCTGGAACTTGAGGAGAATTTGTTTTTTGAACGTTGCAGCACCATTATTTGGTGCATAAATATTGATATTTTTTATGTTTTGTTGGTGAATGGTTCCTTTTAACAGTATATAATGTCCTTTCTTATCCCTTTTGATTAAATTAGTCTTGAAGTCGATTTTATTCGATATGAGGATGGCCACCCCTGCTTGCTTACGAGGACCATTGCATGGTATATTTTTTCCAAAACTGCACCTTCAGCCTGTATGTCTTTTCCATTCAGATGTGTCTCCTGGAGGTAAAATATTGTTGGATTCGTTTTTAATCCAAGTTACCAGCCTATGTCGCGTTATTGGAGAGTTTAAGCCATTAACATTTAGAGTCACTATTAATATATGGTTTGTACTGCCACCCATAATTGATGATTCTTCTTTTTTTTTTTAATTTAGTTTGTTTCTCCATGATTAGCTTTTCCCCCACCCTCTGTCATTACTGAGGCACTTCCCACTGATGGTTTTGGTTGTTGATTTTCATTTCTTCTTCGTGTATTGTTTTGCTCAAGATGCTGTGCAATGCTGCTTTTCTGGCTACAAATTCTTTTAGCTTTTGTTTATCATGAAATATTTTTATTTCATTGTCATACCTGAAGCTTAATTTTGCTGAATACAGAATTTTTGGTTAGCATTCATTGTCTTTCAGTGTTTGAAATACGTTGTTCAAGGATCTTCTCGTTTTCAGCGACTGTGATGAAAAATCCCTTCTCAACCTTATTGGTTTACCCCTTAATGTAATCTGCCTCCTTTCTCTTAGAGCTTTTAATATTTTCTCTTTGTTTTGTATATTGGATATCTTCATAACGATGTGTCTTGGTGTTGATCTACTGTGATTTTGTGTGCTCGGTGTCCTGTAAGCATGTCCAATTTGTATATCCGTTTACTTTGTATTTCTGGAAATATTTCTGTAATTATTTCATTCAATAGATTACTCATTTCATTGGTTTGAATCTGTGTACCTATCCAGATGACTCATAAATTTGTTTTTTTATGTTATCCCATATCTCTTGGATGTTTTACTCATGATTTTTTACCAGCCTTTCTGTGTTGGCTAGATTCATTTCAAGATGATATATTTTGTCTTCATTATCGAACATTCTGTCTTCTACTTGCTGCACAGTGTTAGTGATACTCTTAATTGACTTTTTAATTTGGTTTATCGTTTCCTTCATTTCTAGAATTATTGTTTGATTTTTTTATAATCTCTATCTCCTGATAAAGATTCATAACTTCTTCTTTTATCTGTTTATGTAATTCATTTTCAATGTGTTCTTTCACTGTTTGGATTTGCAGTCTCGTATCCTCTTTAAGTTTCCATTCCATCTGTCTAAGGTATTCCTTGAGTTCTTTATATGACCATTTTTCTGATGACTATAGGTCCTCCTGAATATTTAGGCTGTCCTTCATTGTTTGTACTTATTTTCTTCCTTGATTTTTTTTGCTGCTCATGTTACTTTTTGCTCTGTTTCACTGCTGAGTTACTGTTTACTCTTATAATTTTATTTGATGCTTGGGAGGAAAGATATTAGAAGGAAAGGGAAGAAGTCACTAAAGAGAATGAGAGTAGGCAGGTAGAATTAAAGGAAGGGGAAATAAGAAAATTGAAAAGAAACGATAAGACAAAAGAAAAAAATAGAAAAGAAAGAAAGAAAGAAAAAAAATTAAAAATAATGATCATTTAAAAAATGAATATTAAAATTTAAAATAATAATAATAATAATAAAATAAAAATATTTTAAAAATGAAAACATTTAAAAACGTTAAAGTACAACAACAACAAAAAAAATGAATTCACATAAAGAATCTAAATGCCACACTCAGTAGGCCTCAAGTTGGAGAAGCAGAGCAGTATTAAGGGCAGGCCTATTTTTTCACTTCTGTTTCAAAGGAAGGGATTCCAGGCCACCCTGATTTTAGGCAAATGAGGGGCAAGGGAGCTTATTTTGGACACGGACGTGGGCTGTGTACCTCCTGGAAACCTCCAGCCGGAGGTTATGATGAGTGTCTACATGGAAGAAGATGAGGGCCATGTTGGGGTGTTTTGGTTTTAGCTGTGAACATTTGTATGGCGGTAGGAAGAGAAGACTGGGTCCACCTGGGCTTGAACTCTTGTGTGATTCAACATAGAGACTGAGATCTGGAATTGACCTCAGAGAAGTATTGCCATGAATTGTGTTGGGATTTTAGAAGGCCATGCATGAGAGTCGCCCTTGGAAAGTGAGATCTAGGCCCAAGGTGGCTTTCCACAGAGCAAAGGGAATCTCAGCCAGGATATCACATGATTTTCTTCTGAAAGTCTTGGCAGCCATAGTTGAGAGTCAAAGGCTCATGGACCTCATATTGTAGACCTCAATGGGCCTGGCTTCATGTGACCTTTTGGCCACCCTTTGGGAAGCCTTGCCTCTGAGAGTTCTCCAGAGCTTTCATTGAAATGAGCTTACTCAACATTTAATGGTTAATGAATGAATTGAAACCCACAGTGCCTCCAACTTCATCCTTGAAAATTGGCCAGATAAAAACCATGAAATTTTTGAAATTCCCAAGACTAGGTGTCACAGGAGAACCTTTGGATGTCCTCTAGCTGATCATGAGAATAAAAGACAATGCCTTTATTGACTGGTTTACATGAAAATGGTGTATAACAGAGATGCCAGTAAGTTGGAGCCTGCTGAGTAGTGTTCCTAGAGCCGTGGTGGGCAGGTGTGTGATAAAAAATCTCTGGTGTTGCCATGTTTATCTGCCATTGGTGTCCAAATATCTTGTGACTGACATTTTGCAGCCAGTAGACCCTTATATGTAAAAGCATCTTGTTATATGGAGAGGTTTTAGGGCAATGTTCAGAATCAGGTTGCTATGGTCAATGGAGCAAGCTATGTGGGATAGAAGCCTGGTTGATGCATTCTCCAACAGAACCCGACCCACCACAACTGACAGAATTCCCTACAGCACTGTGTCCCAGGTGAACGCTTTTTATTTCATGAAGCAAATACCACACTCCTAGTGCAACAGCAAGAAACACCATGAAGAGTGGAGGATGACCAAATGGCTTCACAGTCCACATGAGGAGACACTTGCCCTCAGTGGCCACAGTTTACCTACACAGAGAAAATTCAGCACTGCTGCCTCATGTTCATTGGAAAATAAGAAACCATGTCATCCATGTCACATAGATGCAGACCCAGCTTTGATGGTCTCACTACAAAGGAAGCTAATGCTCCTGACAACAAAATATATTTCAAGTGCCCAACCTCAGAGGTAGTTTCTCCAGATGTTGGGCCGGCAGAGGTTCATGTTTGTGGAGTGTTTACCCTGTCCCTTACTTTTGGAAACTCCTCTACCACCTCCAAATTTGTGAACTCCTGAGCATTTTCTATTCCAGATATGTATTCACAGATTTTCTAACTCTTCTCCTCTAATTGTGTCTTACATGGGGCGAAGGTAATGCCAAGGCATTGTTCTGAATGAGAGTGGGAAGATTTTTATGTAGCACATATTTGCATACACATTGGATACATTTTCCAATTTTCCATTCGAAATACTGAATCCCTGACACTAACAAATTTCCTTCTAGACTTTTACTTATAATCTTAATATGATGCAGAAAAATAACCCAGACAAAATAGAAATACAAGAGGTTCACAGGAGGCATGGTGTATAGTTGGATTTGCCTTTCGTATGATAAATGGTAGGTGTTATAAATCAAGCCAATTTTAATTGAAATAGTTCTCCATGTGTTTTAAAAGTTAACAAATATGTGAATAACTGTCTCCCTTTCTCTGTAGCCTATTCAGCACATGTATTTTTTATGCACATATTGAATTATACCTGGTATCACACGTACATTTTGTGAGGTGGCTGACTTGGCAGATACAAATTGTAAGAAAAGATCACTCCTACTAAACGCTGTTGGAACTGAAAATTCAACATATGGGTCAGTTTTCTAGTTGTACAGCATAAATTGATGTTCAGGAAAATGAAAGGAAAATGAATATTTTTGGATCTCTGGATGATATATTTTTCATGGTGAATTTCAATTGGCATACATAATGCTACTTTTTAATGTCTGTGTGTGTGTGTGTATATATATATATATATATATATGTATTCACTCTCCAGATTTTTCAAAATATGAAATGTATTTGTCTGATTATACACTCCCTAAATTCATTCATATTTATGTATGTGGATGTATAATCAACTTTTCACAAGTTTATTCTCAGAAATATTCATCCACCTGAAATACATATTTGTTTCCTAGTACTGAAAACTAACTTCAGGGGATCATATGATGACAGCAAAAGGAGTGCATCAACCCCATGTACAGCGTCACTGTGCAGGAGAATGACGAATTTCCAGCAAAATTTGGGTGGTCCTAAACCTAGTGGAAGTATTTCCATCTCACGAGGATCAGCTACGGGGCTCAAACGTGAGTGATTTGTCTGCATGGAGCATCATGCTGCTTATTCAGCAAATCGCCCTGCGGGTAGAGTCTGTGGCGCGTGCTGGGAAGCAATGAGATAGCAACACAAATATTCAGTGGTGCAGATTCTGTGGGCTCCTGCCATCTGTACAATCACTGTGCTCATTGCTGAATTCTGGGTTTGAGACCAGGGAAATACACGGTCCAATTCGGTTTTCCACACCAGTCAGACCACAGAGGAAGCCAGGGGCCACCATCTTGGAGAGCTGACGTCACCATTCCTGTTTTCAACTGATAGCAGCTCATTCAGCTATAGAACAGGTAATCTCAGGCTGTCATTCGCCTGTGTCTCGGAGACAAATTACTCAGGCCTGCTCCTATCAGAACATACACCAAGCCCAGAGCGGCTGAATTCTGGCTCCTGGAACTGATCAGGCCCAGGGCTAAAGAACCTGCGGAAACTGCTTCTCGGTCTAGGTCTTGCTGAATACTGTGGAGGTAAATACCTACCGAGCCTTCATAGGCAGTGGCAACAGGATTGAGACGGGGCTTGTGAGGGCCGGTCAGGACTCACCCATTGCTTTGTTCATCCGGCAAAGGGAACGAAATGCTGCCATTCGCATGGGATACCAACATGTTAGAGATCTGAAGTCATCACAAAGTGGCGGAGGAGATAACTTCATCGATACCAGCAGTGAGAGAAACAGTTGGTCTCCTGGTAAAAAAAGTGAGTCACAAACACCCGAGTCTCTCTCACTCTGTCTTCAAGCTAGAGGGACAGAGCAGAGACACCGCTCACGCCTGGCACTGGCCCAGCGACCCGCAGGCGTGGTAGTCACGTCATCCCAATTGGAGTAGGGACAGAGCAGAGCCGCCGCCCGTGCCCGAAACAGGCCCATCGACCAGCAGGCTTGGTAGTCACGTCACCCCAATTGGAGTAGGGGCAGAGCAGAGCCACAGCCTATGCCCAGAACAGGCCCAACGACCCGCCGGTGTGGTAGACACGGCACCCCTATTGGAGTAGTGGCAGAGCAGAGCCTTCTCCCGTGCCCATTACAAGCCCATCGGCCCACCAGCATGGTTGTTAGGTCACCCCAATAGGAATAGGGGCAGAGCAGAGCCACCACCCATGCCCAGAACAGGCCCAGCAACCTGCCGGCGAGGTAGTCACATCACCCCAATTGGAGTAGGGGCAGAGCAGAGTGACCAACCTCGCCCACAACGTAGGCAACCGAACAGCGAAACAGGCCAAGTGGCCTGCGGGCACGGCAGACACATAACCCCATTTGGAGTAGGGGTAGAGCAGATCCACTGCCCGTGCCCACAAAATAGACAGACCTGCGACCGACCAGCAAAGAGGCTCAGCGTCCTGCCGGCATGGTAGACACGTCATCCCAATTTGAGTAAGGGCAGAGTAGAGCTGCTGCCCGCAACTGCAAGGTAGGCAGACCTGCAATGGATCAGCAGAACAGGCCGAGGGGTCCGTGGGCGTTGTAGACACGTCACACCAAATGGAGGAGGGGCAGAGCAGAGCCACTGCCCGCGCCCGCATTGTAGACAGACCTGCGACCAACCAGCACAACACACCCAGCAGCCCGTCAGCGTGGTAGATAGATCACCCCAATTGGAGGAGCAGAACAGCCGCCCCCCGCTACTTCAAGGGAGACTTTTCAACTATACAAGAGCAATATAAGTATATAGGGGGAAAATTTCAAAAACACAACAGTTTCAACAAGCAGAGAGAAATGCGAGCAGTATGAAAAGACAAGAAAAGAAAGGACCACAAGCAATGCAGGTAAACACAATTTTAGAAGAGGTAATAGCTGCATCAGATGGAATGTCAGATAAAGAATTCAGGATACTCAGGCTTTAGATGATCTGGAGTCTCAAGGAAGACATTAGACAACAAAATCAGACAATTAAATATCCCTTTGACAATGAATTACATAAACAAATCCAAGAAGCAAAAGATCAACTATATAGGGAGATAGAGGTTGTAAAAACAAACAGAAATCCTAGAATTGCAGGAAGCAATAAACCAACTTAAAAACTCAATTGAGAATACTACCAGCAGAGTAGAACACTTAGAACATAGAACATCAGACAATGAAGACAAAGTATTTCAACTTGAAAAGAACATAGACAGCTCAGCAAGACTGTTAAGAAACCACGAGCAGAACATCCAAGAAATATGGGATAACATAAAGAGGCCAAACTTAAGAGACATTGGGATACAGGAAGGTATATAGGTTCAAACAAAAGGAATGAGCAACCTATTCAATGAAATAATACGAGATAACTTCCCAGACTTGATAAATAAAAAAGAATCCCAAGTTCTAGAAGCCTACAGAACGCCGAATGTGCAAAATCATAAGAGAGCCACAACTAGACACATTATAATGAAGATGCCCAACAAACAGAAAAAGGAGAGAATTTTAAAAGCTACAAGAGAAAGGAAGCAGATTACATTTAGGGGTAAACCAATCAGGATAACAGCTGATCTTTCAAAACAGACTCTGAAAGCTAGAAGATCCAGGAATAATATATTTCAAACACTGAAAGAAAATGGGTTCCAACCAAGAATTGTGTATCCAGCGAAAGTAAGCTTCAGGATGGAAGATGAAATTAAAACCTCCCACGATAAACAAAAGTGCAAAGAATTTGCAGCTAGAAAACCATCTCTTCAAAACATCCTCGGCAAAATATTACAGGAAGAGGAAATGGAAAATATCAATGAAAACCAACAGCGGGAGGGAGTACAGTAAAGGCTGGGGATAATCAAAGAGGAAAACAAACCATGTTTAGGAACATAAATAAACAAATATCGCTGGAAGAACAACCCATATCTCAATAATAACCCTAAATGTTAATGGCTTAAACTCACCAATGAAGACACACTGGCTAGTAGAATTGAACAAAAAACAAGACCCAACAATATGCTGCCTACAGGGGACGCATTTGATAGGAAAATGCATACATAGACTGACGGTGAAAGTTTGGGAAAAATCATATCACTCATATGGACTTCGGAAACAAGCAGGAGAGTCCATACTCATATCAAATAAAATAGATTTTAAGCCAAAGTTAATCAAAAGGGATAAAGAGAGACACTACATACTGCTCAAGAGAACCATACACCAACAAGACACAGCAATCGTTAATATATATTCCCCGTACAATGGTGCAGCTATGTTCATCAAAGAAACTCTTCTCAATTTCAATAGTCTAATAGACCACAATACAGTAATCATGGGAGCCATGAACACACCTCTCTCACCACTGGAGAGATCTTCCAAACAAAAGTTGAATAAGGAAACTATAGAACTCAATAACACAATTAATAAACTAGACTTATTTGAGATATGTAGAATATAACACCCAACATCAAGCAGTTACCTTTTTTCTCAGCAGCACATGTATCCTTGTAAAAAATAGATCATATATTATGTCACAGGGCAACTCTTAGACAATATAAAGGAGTACAGTTAATTCCATGCATATTATCTGATCATAATGGAATGAAACTAAAAATCAATGATAAAAGAAGGAAGGAAAAATCATGCATCACTTGGAGAATGAACAATAGGTTACTGAGTGATCAATGGGTTATAGAAGACATCAAGGAGGAAATTTAAAAATTCTTAGAAATAAATGAAAATGCAGACACAACATACCGGAATCTATGGGACACATTGAAAGCAGTTCTAAGAGGAAAATTCATTGCTTGGAGTTCATTCCTTAAAAAAAGAAACAACCAACAAATAAATGATCTCATACTTCATCACAAAATCCTAGAAAAAGAAGACGAAAGCAACAGCAAATGAAGTAGAAGGCAAGAAATAATTAAGATCAAAGCTGAAATTAATGAAATTGAAACAAAAGAAACAATTGAAAAAACTTGACAAAAGTAGAAGTTGGTTCTTTGAAAAAATAAATAAAATTGACAGACCCTTAGAAATGATAACAAAGAGAAGAAGAGAGAGAACTCAAATTACTAGAATAAGGGATTAAAAAAGAAATATCACAACAGATATTTCAGAAATACAGAAGATAATCAGAAATTATTTTGAATCCTTATACTCCAATAAAATAGAAGATAGTGAAGGCATCGATAAATTTCTTAAGTCATATGGTCTGCCCATATTGAGTCAGGAGGATATAGCAACATAAACAGACCAATATCAATTGAGGAAATAGAAGAAACCATCAAAACACTACCAACTTAGAAAAGCCCAGGACTGTATAGGTATACAGCAGAGTTTAACAAAACCTTTAAAGAGGAACGAATACCAATATTTTTCAAGGTATTTCAAGAAAGTGAAAAAGAGGGAGAACTTCCAAATTCATTCTACGAGGCCAACATCACCCTGATTATTACAGCAGACAAAGACACTTCAAAGAAAGAAAACTACAGACCAATATCTCTAATGAACCTACATGAAAAAATCCTCAATAAAATTCTGGCGAATTGGATACAAAAAAAATATGAAAAAAATTGTGAATCCTGATCAAGTAGAATTCATCCATGTGATGCGCAAGGCTGGTTCAATATATGGAAATCAATAAATATTATTCACCACATCAATAGACTTAAAAATAAGAACCATATGATCATCTCAATAGATGCAAAAAAAGCATTCAATAAAGTACAGCATTCTGTTATGTTCAACACTCTAGAAAAACTAGTGATAAGAGGAACATACCTCAATATTGTAAAAGCAATCTATGCTAAGCCTCAGGCTAGCATCATTCTGAATGGAGAAAAATTGAAGGCATTCTCTCTAAAATCTGGAACAAGACAGGGATGCCCTCTCTCACCACTTCTGTTCAACATAGTTCTCGAAACACTGGCCAGAGCAATTAGACAGACGAAAGAAATAAAGGGCATAAAAATTGGAAAAGAAGTACTTAAATTATCACTATTGCAGATCACATGATTCTATATCTAGCAGTCCCAAAAGGGTCTACAAAGAAACTAATGGAGCTAATAAATGAATTCAGAAAAGTGGCAGGATATAAAATCAACATGCATAAATCAAAGGCATTCCTGCATATCAGCGACAAATCTTCTGAAATGGAAATGAGGACAACCACTCCATACACAATATCCTAAAAAAATAATAATAATAATTAGGAATCAACATAACAAAGGATGTGAAAGTCTTATACAATGAAAACCACAGAACCCTAAAGAGAGAAATAGAAGAAGATCTTAGAAGATGTAAAAATATATCCTGTTCATGGATAGGCAGAACTAACATCATCAAAATGGTGATATTACCAAAAGTTCTCAATAGGTTTAATGCAATGCCAATCAAAATCCAAACGGCATTTCTTCTAGAAATAGAGAAAGCAATCATAGAATTCATATGGAAAAATAAAAGACACAGAATAAAAAAAAACAATACTAAGCAGGAAGTGTGAATCAGGCGGTCTAGTGATACCAGACTTCAAACTATACCACAGAGCAATAGTAACAAAAATAGCATGGTACTGGTACCAAAACAGGAGGGTGGACCAATTGTTCAGAATAGAGGACACAGAAACCAAGCCAGGAAACTACAACTATCTTATATTTGATGGAGGGGCTAAAAGCATGCAATGAAGGAATATAGCATCTGCAAAAAATGGTGCTGGGAAAACTTGGAATCCATGTGTAAAAAAATGAAACTGAATCCCTTTCTCTCGCCATGCACAAAAGATAACTCAAAATGGATCAAGGAGCTTGATATCAAATCAGAGACATGGAGTCTGATAGAAGAAAAAGTTGGCTACGATCTACATACTGTGGGGTCGGGCTCCAAATTCCTCAATAGGACACCCATAGCACAAGAGTTAATAACTACAATCAACAAATGGGACTTACTCAAACTAAAAAGGTTTTTCTCAGCAAAAGGAACAATAAGAGAGGTAAATAGGGAGCCTAAATCCTGGGAACAAATCTTTACTCCTCACACTTCAGATAGAGCCCTAATATTCAGAGTATACAAAGAACTGAAAAAAATAGACAATAAGATAACAAATAACCCAATCAACAAATGGGCCAAGAACCAGAACAGACACTTCTCAGAGAAGGACATACAATCAAAAAACAAGTACATGAAAAAATGCTCACCATCCCCAGCAGTCAGAGAAATGCAAATCAAAAGCACCCTAAGATACCATCTCATTCCAGTAAGATTGGCAGCCATTATGAAGTCAAACAACAACAAGTGCTGGTGAGGATGTGGAGAAACAGGTACACTTGTACATTATTGGAGGCACTGCTAATTGGTGCAGCCAATTTGTAAAGCATTATGGAGATTTCTTGGAAAGCTGGGAATGGAACTACCATTTGACCCAGCTATTCCTCTTCTCGGTCTATTCCCTAAAGACCTTAAAAGATCATGCTACAGGGACACTGCTACATTGATGTTCATAGCAGCACAATTCACAATAGCAAGACTGTGGAACCAACCTAGATGCCGTTCAATAGAAGAATGGATAAAAAAAATGTGGCATTTATACACAATGGAGTATTACTCTGCTTTAAAAAATGACAAAATCATAGAATTTGCAGGAAAATAGATGGCATTAGAGCAGATTATGCTAAGTGAAGCTAGCCAATCCCTAAAAAACAAATGCCAAATGCCTTCTTTGATAAAAGGAGAGTAACTACAAACAGAGTAGGGATGAAGAGCATGAGAAGAAGATTAGTATTAAATAGGGATGAGAGGTGGGAGAGAAAGGGATAGAGAAGAGAAATTGATTGGAAATGGAAGGAGACCCACAGGGTTATATAAAATTATAAAAGAGGATGTGAGGGGAAAGGGAAAAATAATACAAAAAGGGAGAAATTTATTACAGTAGAGGGGGTAGAAAGAGAAGAGGGGAAGAGAGGGGAGA
The DNA here is from genome assembly GCF_048772815.1 of Callospermophilus lateralis. Lineage (NCBI taxonomy): Eukaryota > Metazoa > Chordata > Mammalia > Rodentia > Sciuridae > Callospermophilus > Callospermophilus lateralis. The sequence continues at coordinate 223,639 of NW_027512778.1, forward strand.
GGAGGAGGGATAGTAGAGGATAGGAAAGGCAGCAGAATACAATAGACACTAGTATGGCAATGTGTAAATCAATTGATGTGTAACTGATGTGATTCTGCAATCTGTATACGGGGTAAAAATGGGAGTTCATAACCCACTTGAATCAAAGTGTGAAATATGATATATCAAGAAATATGTAATGTTTAGAACAACCATAAAAAATTTAAAAAAAAAGGAAACTAACTTCGGTGAATGAGGCACACGAATCCTAATATTTCTACAGTAACTTACCAAGTTTAACATCAATGCAAGTAGATTCCAATGGGACATGATGTGTATTTTTACGTTAATTTTTATTCAAAACTGGTACATTACAATTTCATCAGTTTATGCACATCATAGGATATATATTTCATAAACAATTTAGCAAATTCATAGGCATTTGTTTCACTTTCAATCTCTTCCTGCTTCAGAACACATGTATTCCTCCATATTTCTTGACTGGTCTTTGCATGAGAATTCTTTCCGAACACATTATTTTCGATTTCCATAATCACTTTTGAAGCAAACTTCACACACTCTTCATGATAAACCAAAACACTAATATTACCATTAGATGTATAACTGGTTGGAATGAATGAATGTATATCAATATAAGATTTATTGTATATTTTCAGATATCAATTCAATCCATTATTTAAAGTTGGAATCAGTTATATTATTTATTCACAGTATGTGTATTCATGCTTAATCTCTATATTCATGGACACAGGGTACACCTCTTTGTATCCCCAATAATAATTTTATGTCTTCAATATATTGCTCCCAGAAATGGTGGTAGAAATACTCATGTCACCTGATCTACATATACATTTTATCACAGTAATATTCTGGACAAAAAATGTAAAGGTCACACTTATGATTGTACCAAAGACTAAATGAAAAGAGATCATGGATTACTAAAAACTTCCATGTCCAGGTTGCCTAATGCTCTCAAATGTCAATCCTATTAGTTACTAGATATTTGTTTCTTCCTAAGTTTATATATTCAAACTCAACCCTGTTGAAAATGTCTACTCCTATCACTCACTTAATACTTTGCCTGATTTCATAATGTCTGTATTGATATCTGCTTTTCTACATATTTTCCAAATTTCATCATAGTGACTGACTCTTCATATGTGCTGACATTTACATTCACTCTCTAACCGAAACCCTATAGCTAAAGAATTTTTAGTCCCAATCCTACACTCATTCTTCTTCCTAAACCTACCGACTATCTTCCTAATCCTACCGACTATCCCTTTGGATTGGATGTTCTCTTCCACATTCAAACATCCAAGGTACAAGGTTCTATGCCATTGTATATCAAGTTGTCTGAGACATCTTTGCAGAATATAATTAAAAACTAAGTATCCCAATTAAGGGCCCAATGCCCTTCTGGGTTTCAAATCATACATAGATTTCTGTTTTCATACTTATATTTCACCTCGATATTCTTGTAAATATCGCAGGTTCCCAATACCATTATTTATCGCACAGAATGATTGCTAACCCAAATCGAACCTGTTATTAACCCTAAACATACACTGTTCCCTCAATCTCATTTTACAGAAGAGCAGGGAGAGAGTCGTTCTTACAATACAGGAAAGTAGGGGACATTCCACCTGCTGAGAACCTCAAAGGTCCATTCAAAATGATACCTGGAGAAGATGTAGGCAGCTATGAAGGACCTGAGAGAGCAAAAGTCATCTTCCATGGCAAACAACCTGGTCAGGATGAAGGGATGTGTCTGAATCAGCCTCTCTCTTTTTATTGTAGAGAAGATGGACCAAACCAGGCCTCTGTCGAGAGCTGCTGCTGGGTGCCTATGGTTGACATACCATTCTACCTTGTGAAAGTGTCACAGGAAGTAGGGGCAGCCTCCATCTCATGGGACACTTGGAAGCAACTGTTAGGACAAAGTGGTCGCCAAGGCAGTGACCTCATTCAGTTCCAAAGAAAGTGACATACCTCATTTCCTTGGTGATGGAACTCTCTGAACTTTTGTATCCAAGAATCCAGGCACCCCAAGGCAGCCCCAGTTCCAGTGGGCTCACTTGTTTGGATTTACCAAGGACAGAGTCAGTCTTTCTTGGTACCTACTGATGTGAGGATGGCCAAATGCCAGGAGAGCTCTGAAGAGGGACCTTTCCAGAAGAAGCAGGTAGTGGCTCACCCCTTTTTCTTGACAACTTCACAGAGTTGGCCAAGGAAACCAGATCTGAGAGAGGTCAGGCCATGTCCTGAGAATAGGTAGGAAAGTTGGTTTGTTTGGTTTGGAGTGGATTGTTTTTAGTAAGTCGTTTGACCAGGCGAGTGTTTCTGTGTCTGTGTATCCCACTGTGTCCGTTGTTGTAGACATTAGAAAAGAGAATGCATTAATGAATGCCTCCAGTCTAGTATAAATCTTCCCATAATTCATTCTGCCCAATTTATGAATGGACTGCAGCTTGTCTTATTGAGAGGCAATACCTTCTATCTTCCTAAGTTCCTGTTTTCTTCCTGAATTCTGGCCACTCTCCAGAATAGGCTCATGGTTTTGTGTCCAAGATATGTACCACTCCAAGCTCTGTGACATGGCCATGTACTGGATAGCTGAAGAGAATGGCCAGCCTTTCAGAGAACTCAGATATCAGTGTGAACAGGAACGTCTCAGTGGAAAAACCCTGCTTTGGGCCTTTTGCTTACCTATTGTTCTGTTGCACTGAATGTCAGGAAAGACTTTGTCTCAGGCCACCCTTTTGTGAAGCCTGAAGAAAACAATTTTCAAATGGAAATGAATGGGCATCACCTGTGGCTCTTTGTTTAATTGCTTTGGAAAGGGATGTGGCTGAATTAGCCTCTTGGCCTTGTGTGTGGCTGTGACTTACATTCTCAGCACCTGATGGATCTAAAGAATAATCCCATGTGTGCATCAAAAACCATAATGGCAAAAAGATCAGTCATTGTGGATGAAGTCTCTTGCCTTCCTCTGTTAGGTTCCTGACCTCCGTCAAGTGAGAAAATGGATTCTTTGGGTCAAATGAGTTCCTCAAAGCCCTGCAGAGGTGCTTGGGGTTTCGCATGACTCCAAATCACAAAGAATCTATACCTGAAAATCAGTAGGTCTCACATTGGAGAAACAGAGCATTATTAATGACAGGCTTATTTGATCACTCCTGGTTCACAGGAAGGGTGTCCAGGCCACCCTGATTTTAGGCAAATGAGGGCCAAGTGAGCTTATTTTGGACACTTTCTTGGGCTTCGCCCCTCATGAAAATCTTCAGCCAGACATTACGATGAATGACAATATGTAAGAAGATGAGGGCCATGTGGGAGTGTTTTCGTTTTAATTTTGGTCATTTGTGTGGCGGTTGGAAGAAATGACTGGGTCCACCTGGGCTTGAACTCTGGTGTGATTCCCCTTAGAGACTGAGTTGTGGAACTGACCTTAGAGAAGTATTGCATTGAATTTTGTTGGGATTTTAGGAGGCCACGCATAAGAGTCACCCTTGGAACTGAGATCTAGGCCCAGGGTTGCTTTCCACAGATTTTTCAGTTCCTGAAAGAAGTGACCTCACCTCACTTTCTTGGTGATGGAACTCTCTGATCTTGGGATCCAGGAATTCAGGCACAAAAGCCAGGGCCAGTTCCAGTCCGAGTGGTCTCATTTGTTTGGATTTACCAAGGACAGAGTCAGTCTCTCTTGGTACCTACTAATGTGAGGATGGCCAAACGGCAGGAAATCTCTGAAGAGGGGCCTTTCCTGAGAAAGCAGGTAGTGGCTCACAGCTGGCTCCTGACAATTTCATAGAGTTGGCCATGGAGTCCAAATCTGAGACAGGAGTGGCCATTTCAGGGGAACATAGTATGGCCTAAAAGTCAGAGGGTACTCCAGATAGTCAAAGACCTACTTGGCGGAAGGAGGTGCCTTTGTAGGTTTGGTTGTAGGTTTGTGGTTTTGTCTCATGTTCTGAGAATAGGCAAGGAAGGCAGTTTGTTTGGTTTGGAGTGAACTGTTTCTAGTAAGTCGTTTGGCAAGGCGAGTGTTTCTATGTCTGTGTATCCCACTTTTATCCATGGTTGCAGACATTAGAAAAGATATTCGATCAATGGATGTGTCCTGTTTAGTAGAAAGCTTCCCAGAATTCATCCTGCACAATTTATGAATGGACTGCGGCTTGCCTTATCAATTGGCTACACCTGCTATCTTCCTAAGTTCCACTTTTCTTCCTGAATTCTGGCCACTCTCCAGAATAGGCTCATGGTTTTTGTGCAAGATATATACCACCTCCAAGCTCTGTGACATGGCCATGTACTGGATAGCTGAAGGGAATGGCGAGAATCGCAGAAAACTCAGAAATCACTGTGACCATTAAAGTCTCAGTGGAGAAACCCTGCTTTGGGCCTTTTGGTTACCTATTGTTCTGTTGCCCTGAATGTCATGAAGGTCTTTGCCTTTGGCCACCCCTTTGTGAAGCCTGAAGAAAACAGTTTTCAAATGGAAATGAATGGATCACCTGTGGCTCTTTGCTTAATTGCTTTGAAAAAGATGTGTCTCATTCAGACCATTGGCCCTGTGTGAGGCTGTTGCTTAGTTTCTCATCACCTGATGGATCTAAAGAAAGATTCCATGTGTACATCCAAAACCAAAGTGGCAAAAAGAGCAGTCATTGTGGATGAAGTCTCTCGTCTTCCTCTGTAAGGTTTGTGACCTCCATCAAGTGAGAATAGGGATCCTTTGTGTCAAATGAGTTCCTCAACGCCCTGCAGATTCTATCCCATAGGTGCTTGGGTTTTATCATGACTCCAGTTCACATAAAGAATCTAAAACCCACAGTCAGTAGTCCTCAAATTGGAGAAGCGGAGCAGTATTAATGGCAGGCCTATTTGATCACATCTGGTTCACAGGAAGGATGTACAGGCCACCCTGAGTTTAGTCAAATTAAGGGGCAAGGGAGCTTATTTTTGACACTGGCTTGGGCGGAGCCCCTTATGGAAACCTCCAGCCAGAAGTTATGATGAGTGTCTATATGGAAGAAGATGTGGGTCATGTGGGAGTGTTTTGGTTTTAATTGTGGTCATTTGGGTGGCGGTTGGAAGTGACGACTGGGTCCACCTGGGCTGGAACTCTGGTGTGATTCCCCTTAGATACTGAGTTGTGGTACTGACCTCAGAGAAGTATTGCCATGAATTGTGTTAGGATTTTAGGAGGCCACGCATGAGATTTGCCCTTGGAAACTGAGATCTAGGCCCAGGTTGGCTTTGCACAGAGCACTGGGAATCTCAGCCAGGGTATCACATAATTTTATTCTGAAAAGGTTTGCAGCCATAGTTGAGAGTCAAAACACACATGAACCTCACATTGTAGACCTCAATGCGCCTAGCTTCATGTGATCATTGGCCACTCTTTGGGAAGCCTTGCTTATAAGAGTTCTCCAGAGCTTTCATTGAAATGAGCATCCTCACCATTTAATGGTTCCTGAATGAAGTGAAACCCACAGTGCCTTCAACTTCATCCTTGAAAAATGGCTAGATAAATACGGCGAATTTTTTTTAAATTTCCATGGCCAGGTGGCACTGGAGAAACTTTGGATATCCTGTTGCTGACTATGAGTATACTAGACAGTGCCTGATGGACTGGGTTTCAAGAAAATGGTGTAGAGCAGAGATGCCAGTAATTTGGAGCCTGCTGAGTAGTGGGCATAGAGCTTCAGCAGGCAGGTGTGTGATAAATCATCTGTGGTGGGGCCATGTGGATCTTCCTTTGGCTTCCAAATTGCTTGTGACTGACATGGTGCAGCAAGCAGACCCTTATATTTAAAGGCGTATTTTTATTTGGAGAGGTTTCAGGGCAATGTTCAGAATCACGTTGCTATGGTCAAGAGGCATGCTATTTGGAATAGAACCTTGGTGGGTGCATTCTCCTGCAGACCCTGACCCACCACACTTGAGAAACTCCCTCCAACACTTTGTCCCAGTTGGACTCCTTGTATTTTGTGAAGAAAATACCAAACTACCAGTGCAACAGCAATAAACACCACAAAATGTGGAGGATGACCAAATGGCTTCACAGTCCACATGGGGAGACACTTAGCCCCCAGTGACCACAGTTTACCTACAAAGATTGAATTCAGCACTGCTGACTCATGTTCATTGGAACATAAGAAACCATGTCCTCTAGGTCACATAGATGCAGACCCAGCTTTGATGCTCTCATTACAAAGGAATCTAAACCTCCTGACAACAACATATATTTCAAGTGCCCAACCTCAGAGGCAGTTTCTGAAGAAGTCTTTAGGCCAGCAGAGCTCCATATTTGTGGAGTGTTTACCCTGTCCCTTACTTTAGTAAACTACTCTACCACCTCCAAGGTTGTGAACTTTTGAGCATATTAAATTCCAGCTATGTATTCCCAGATTTTCGAACTCTTCTCCTCTAATGATGAATTACTTGGGGCGAGGGTAATGTCAAGGCATTGTTCTGGATGACAGTGAAATATTTCTCCATGTTTTTTTTTAAATTATTTTATTTCATATTATTATTTTATTTTTTTAATTGGGTGTTCAAAACATTACAAAGCTCTTGACATATTATATTTCATACATTAGATTCAAGTGGGTTATGAACTCCCATTTTTATCCCAAGTACGGATTGCAGAATCATATCTGTTACACATCCGCATTTTTATAATGCCCTATTAGTAACTGTTGTATTCTGCTACATTTTCTATCCTCTACTATCCCTGCTCCCCTCCCATCTTCCCTCTCTACCCCATCTACTGTAATACATTTATATCTTTGTTTATTTTCCCATTCCCCTCACAACCTCTTATATGTAATTTTGTGTAACAATGAGGGTCTCCCTCCATTACCATGCAATTTCCTTTATCTCTCTCTTTCCGCCCCCCACCTCATGTCTCTGTTTAATGTTGATCTTTTCTTCCTGCTCTTCCTCCCTGCTCTGTTGTTAGTTGCTCTCATTATATCAAAGAAGACATTTTTATTTGTTTTTTAGGGTTTGGCTAGCTTCACTAAGCATAATCTGCTCTAGTGCCATCCATTTCCCTGCAAATTCAATGATTTTGTCATTTTTTAATGATGCATAATACTCAATGGTGTATAAATACCACATTTTTTTTATCCATTCATCTACTGAAGGGCATCTGGGTTGGTTCCACAGTCTACCAATTTTGAATTGTGCTGCTATGAACATCGATGTGGCAGTATCCCTGTAATATGCTCTTTTAAGGTCTTCAGGGAATAGTCTGAGAAGGGCAATAGCTGGGTCAAATGGTGGTTCCATTCCCAGCTTTCCCAGGAATCTCCATACTGCTTTTCAAATTTGCCACAACAGTTTGCAGTCCCACCAGCAATGTATAAGAGTACCCTATTCTCCACATCCTCGCCAGCACTTGTTGTTGTTTGACCTCATAATGGCTGCCAATCTTACTAGAGTAGGATGGTATCTTAGGGTGGTATTAATTTGCATTTCTCTGACTGCTAGAGATGGTGAGCATTTTTCATGTACTTACTGATTGATTGTATGTCCTCCTCTGAGAAGTGTTGGTTCAGGTCCATGGCCCATTTTTTGATTGGGTTATTTATCATCTTATTGTCTAATTTTTTGAGTTCTTGGTATACTCTGGATATTAGGGCTCTATCTGAAGTGTGAGGAGTAAAAATTTGTTCCCATGATTTAGGCTCCCTATTTACCTCTCTCATTTTTTATCCTGCTGAGAAAAAAAACTTTTCAGTTTAAGTAAGTCCCATTTGATGATTGTTGTTATTAACTCTTCTGCTATGGGTGTCCTGTTAAGGAATTTGGAGCCCGACCCCACATTATGTAGATCAGAGCCAACTTTTTCTTCTATCAGATGCAGAGTCTCTTATTTGATATCTAGCTCCTTGATCCACTTTGAGTTAACTTTTGTGCATGGCAAGAGGAGGGGATTCGGTTTCATTTTGTTGCATATGGATTTCCATTTTATACAAAAACATTTGTTGAAGATGCTATATTTCCTCTATTGCATCCTTTTAGCTCCTTTATCAAATATAGCATAGTTGTAGCTTTGTGAATTAGTCTTTGTGTCCTCTATTCTGTACCCATTGGTCAACCCGCCTGTTTTGGTACCAGTGCCATGCTGTTTTTGTTACTATTGCTCTGTAGTATAGTTTTAAGTCTGGTATCGCTATATCGCCTGATTCACACTTCCTGCTAGAATTCCTTTTGCTATTCTGGGTCTTATATTTTTCCATATGAATTCCATGATTGCTTTATCTATTTCTACAAGAAATGCCTTTGGGATTTTGATTGGCATTGCATTAAACCTATAGAAAACTTTTGGTAATTTCGCCATTTTGATGATGTTAGTTCTGCCTATCCAGGAACGGGGTATATTTTTCCATCTTCTAAGATCTTCTTCTACTTCCCTTTTTAGGGTTCTGTAGTTTTCATTGTATAAGTCTTTCACCTTTTTTGTTAGGTTGATTTTCAAGTATTTAATTTTTTTGACGATATTGTGAATGGAGTGTTTTTCCTCATTTCTGTTTCAGAAGTTTTGTCGCTGATATACAGAAATGCCTTTGATTTATGCGTTTTGATTGTATATCCTGCCACTTTGCTGAATTCATTTATTAGTTCTAGTAGATTTTTTTGTAGACCCCTTTGGGTTTTCTATGTATAGAATCATGTCACCAGGAAATAGTGATAATTTACGTTCTTAGTTTCCTATTTTTATGCCTTTGATTTCTTTCGTCTGTCTAATTGCTCTGGCCAGTGTTTCGAGAACTATATTGAATAGAACTGGTGACAGAGGGCATCCCTGTCTTGTTCCAGATTTTAGAGGGAATGCCTTCAATTTTTCTCCATTCATAATGATGCTAGCCTGAGACTTACCATAGATAGCTTTTAAAATGTCGAGGTTAGTTCCTGTTATCCCTATTTTTCTAATGTTTTGAACATAAAGAGATGCTGTACTTGGTCAAATGCTTTCTGCGTCTATCGAGATGATCATATGGTTCTTATCTTTAAGTCTATTGATGTGATGAATAACATTTATTGATTTTCGTATATTGAACCATCGTTGCATCCCAGGGATGAATCCTACTTGATCCTGGTGAAAAATTTTTTTGATGTGCCTTTGTATTCGATTAGGCAGATATTTATTGAGGATTTTTGCATCTAGGTTAATCAGATATATTGGTCTGTCGTTCTCTTTCTTTGAGTTGTCTTTTTCTGGTTTTGGAATTAGGGTGATGTTGGCCTCATAAAATGAATTTGGCAGAGCTCCCTCTTTTTCTATTTCCTGAAATAACTTGAAAAGTATTGGTATAAATTCTTCTTCAAAGGTTTTGTAAAACTCCGCTGTATAGCCATCCGTTCATGGGCTTTTCTTGGTTGGTAGTCTTTTGATTGCTTCTTCTATTTCATCCATTGATATTGGTCAGTTTAAATTGTGTGTATCCTCCTGACTCAGTTTGGGCAAATCATATGACTTAAGAAATTTATCGATGTCTTCACTATTTTCTATTTTATTGGAATAATGATTTTCAAAATAATTTCTAATTATTCGATGTGCCTTTGTATTCGATTCGCCAGAATTTTATTGAGGATTTTTGCATGTAGGTTCATCAGATATATTGGTCTGTAGTTTTCTTTCTTTGAGGTGTCTTTTTCTGATTTCGGAATCAGCGTGATGTTGGCCTCATAGAATGAATTTGGCAGAGCTCCCTCTTTTTCTCTATCCTGAAATAACTTGAAAAGTATTGGTATTAAATCTTCTTTAAATGTTTTGTAAAACTCCGCTGTATAGCCATCTGTTCCTGGGCTTTTCTTGGTTGGTAGTCTTTTGATTGCTTCTTCTGTTTCATCCATTGACATTGGTCTGTTTAAATTTTGTGTATCCTCCTGACTCAGTCTGGGCAAATCATATGACTTAAGAAATTTGTTGATGTCTTCACTATATTCTATTTTATTGGAATATAGGTTTTCCAAATAATTTCTAATTGTCTTCTGTATTTCGGAAGCATCTGTTGTAATATAGCCTTTTTCATCCCATATGTTAGTAATTTGAGTTCTCTCTCTTCTTCTCTTCATTAGCATGCCTAAGGGTCTGTCGAACATATATATTTTTTCGAAGAACCACCTTTTAGTTTTGTTAATTTTTTCAATAGTTTCTTTTGTTTCAATTTCGTTGATTTCTGCTCTGATTTTAATTATTTCTTGCGTTCTGCTACATTTTCTGTTGTTTTGCTCTTCCTTTTCTAGGGCTTTGAGTTAAAGTGTGAGCTCATTTATTTGTTCGGTTTTACTTTTTTTCAGGAATGACCTCCAGGCAATGAATTTCCCTCTTAAAACTGCTTTCATTGTGTCCCATAGATTCCGATATGTTGCGTCTGTATTTTCATGTATCTCTAAGAATTTTTTGATTTCCTCCTTTATATCTTCTCTAACCCACTGATCATTCAGTAACATAGTGTTCATTTTCCATGTGATGTAGGATTTTTCCTTCCTTCTTTTATCATTGATTTCCAGTTTCATTCCATTATGATCAGATAAAATGCATGGTATTATCTCCACACCTTTATATTTACTGAGGGTTGCCCTATGGCATCATATATTGTCTATTTTTGAGAAGGATCCATGTGCTGCTGAGAAAAAAAAGTATATCCACTTGATGATGGTTGATATATTCTATATATGTCAGTTACATGTAGGTTATTGATTTTGATATTGAGTTCTATACTTTCTTTATTCAACTTTTGTTTGAAGGATCTGTCCAATGATGATAGATGTGTGTTGAAGTCACCCATAATTATTGTGTTGTGGTCTATTTCATTCTGGAGCTTGAGGAGAATTTGTTTCATGAACAACGTAGCACCATTATTTAGTGCATAAATATTGATAATTGTTATGTCTTGTTAGTGAATGGTTCCTTATAACAGTATATAGTCTCCTTCCTTATCCCTTTTGATTAACTTAGTCTTGAGGTCGATTTTATTCGATATGAGGATGTCCACCCCTGCTTGTTTATGAGGATAAGTGTGCATGGTGTATTTTCTCCCAACCTTTCACCTTCAGCCTGTGTGTCTTTGCATTTCAGGTGTGTCTCCTGGAGGCAACATATTGTTGGATTTGTTTATTTAATCCAAGTTACCAGCCTATGTCGCTTTATTGGAGACTTTAAGCCATTTACATTCAGAGTTACTATTGATGTATGGTTTGTATGCCAGCCATGTTTGATTATTCATATTTTTTTTAATTTAGTTTGTTTCTCCATGACAAGCATTCACCCTGCCTCTGTCATTACCAAGGTACTTCCCACTGATGGTTTTGGTTGTTGTTTTTCATTTCTTTCTTGTGTAGTGTTTTGCTCAAGACGCTTTGCAATGCTTGTTTTCTGGCTTCAAATTCTTTTAGCTTTTGTTTATCATGAAAGATTCTTATTTCGTTGTTGGACCTGATGGTTAATTATGCTGGATACATAATTCTTGGTTGGCATCCATTGTCTTTCAGTGTTTGATATACATTTTTCCAGGATCTTCTCGCTTTCAGCGTCTGTGATGAAATATCCATTGTTAACCTTATTTGTTTACCACTGAATGTATTCTGCCTCCATTCTCTTGTAGATTTATTATTTTCTCTTTGTTCTGTATATTGGATATCTTCATAACAATGTGTCTTGGCATTGGTCTACTGTGATTTTGTGTGCTCTTGTCCTGTATGCAGCTACAATTTGTATATCCATTTCCTTTTTTATTTCTGGAAAGTTTTCTGTAATTATTTCATTCAGCAGTTTTCTCATTCCCTTGGTTTGAGTCTCTGTACCTTCCACTGTCCTGATGACTCGTAAGTGTGTTTTTTTTTATGTTATCCCAAATCTCTTGGATGTTTTTCTTGTGATTTTTTTGCCAGCCTTTCTGAGTTGGCTGGACTCGTTTCAAGATGATATATTTTGTCTTCATTATCTGACCTTTTGGCTTTTACTTGCTCCACTCTGTTAGTGATACTCTCAATGGAGTTCTTAATTTGGTTTATCATTTCCTTCATTTCTAGAATTATTGTTTGATTTTTTTATAATCTCTATCCTCTGATAAAGATGCTTAACTTTTTCTTTTATCTGTTTATGTAATTCATTTTCAATGTTTTCTTTTACTGTTTGGATTTTCTGTCTCGTATCCTCTTTAAGTTTCCATTCCATCTGTCTAAGGTATTCCTTGAGTTCTTTATATGACCATTTTTCTGATGACTCTAGGTCCTCCTGAATATTTAGGGTGTCCTTCGTGGTTTGTACTCCTTTTCTTCCTTGCTTGTTTATGCTGCTCATGTTACTTCTTGTTCTGTTTGACTGCTTAGTTACTGTTTACTCTTATAAATTTATTTGATGCTTGGGAGGAAAGATTTTAGAAGGGAAGGGAAAAAGTCACTAAAGAGAATGAGAGTAGGCAGGTAGAATGCAAGGAATGGGAAATAAGAAAATTGAAAAGAAATGAAAAGACAATAGAAAAAATAGAAAATAAAGAAAGAAAATGATTTTTTTAAAAAAATGATTATGATAATATAAAATTAAAATTTTAAAAAATAATAATAACAAAAGAAAAAATTAAAAAAAATTAAAAACATTTTAAAAAAGTTAAAGAACAGCAACAAAAAAATGAAAATAAAAGAAAACAAAAAAAAACAAAAACAAAAAAAACAAACTAATATAATAATAATAATAATAAATGCAGTCATAGATTGCAATAAACTTTTTTTTCCATTAGGTAGAGCTGTGCCCACTGGGCCAAGCTTCTCCTTTCAATAGGTGGGAACCAATCACTGTGCAGCAGCTATTCCTCCCACACTGGGTGGGTGTCCAATCCTGAGTGCCTAGGGCCTTCTTTTGTGTTTCCTCAAGCCAGGCCCCACTCACCTGTGACACTCACCACAATACTGGCTACATGCCAGGTCTGCTGCTCCTAGGAGCCCTGTTTTCATGAACGCCTGGGCACAATCTCCCTGTTTGTCTCCCTCAGACCCTAAGTTTTTAGAGCTTAGGCCTGAGAACCCCCAGCGAATTTGCTTGCACTCCGGAAGCCATGCCCCCGGAAGCTGGAGCAAGAGACTTCAGTTTTCAGCACTGGTGGGAGCGGTGGCCTGGAGGTCTGCACCACGAGTCCCGTGCCACTCCTAATTCCCTCGGTCTGGATATCGCGCTCAAGGGAGAGCTGGGAGGGGCTCTTAAGATTTCCCCACAAGTTCGCAAATTTATAGGAATTTGCTTCACTTTCAATCACTTCCTGCTTCAGGACACATGTATTCTTCCATGTTTCTTGACAGGTCTTTTCATGAGACTTCTTTCAAGACACATGACTTTCAATTTCCATAATCACTTTTGAAGCAAAACTCACATAAACTTTATGATAAATTATAACTCTGATATTACCATTAGATGTATAACTGGTTGGAATTAATGATTGCATACCAATATAGGATTTCTTATATATTTTCAGATAAAAATTCAATCCATTATTTAAAGTGAAAAGAGTTATATTATTTATTCACAGAATGGTCTATTCATGCATTATCTCTATATTCATAGACGCAGTGTACACTTCTTTATACCCCCAATACTAATTTATACGTCTTCAAAATATTGCTCCCTGAAATGTTGGAAGAAATACTCATGTCACCTGATCTACTTATACATTTAATCACAGAAATATTCGGAACACAAAATGCAAAGGTCACACTTATGTTTGTACCAAAGCCTAAAAGGAAAGTAAACATGGATTACTAAAAACATCCATGTCCATGTTGCCTAATGCTGTCAAATGTCAATCCTATTGGTGACTACATATTTGTTTCTTCTTAAGATTATATATTCAAACTCAATCCTACTGAAAATGTCTAATCCTATCCCTCACTTTATACATTGACTGATTTCATTATGGCTCTATTTCTATCTGTTTCCTACATATTTTCCCCAGTTCATCATTGTGACTGACTCTTCACATGTGCTGACATTTACATTCACACTCTAATCGATAACCTATTGCTAATAAACTTTTGTTCCTAATCCTATACTCATTCTTTTTGTAAACCTACCGAATATCTTCCTAATCCGACCGACTATCCTTTTTTGACTGGTTGTTCTCTTCTACATTCAATCAAGCAAGGTACAAGGTCTTATGCCATTGTATATTGATCTATCTGAGACCTCTGTGCAGAATGCAATTCAATGCTAAGTATCACAATCAAGGGTCCAATGCCCTTCTGGGCTTCAAATGTTACCTAGATTTCTGGTTTCACACTTATATTTCACATATATATTCTGGTAAATATCGCAGTTTCAAATACCATTATTCATTCTGCAGGATGATTCCTAAACTAAATCCAACATGTTATTGACCCTAAACATACACTGTTCCCTCAATCTAACTTTACAGAAGAGCAGGGACAGAGTTGGTGTTACAATACAGGAATGTAGGGGATCTTCCACCTGCTGAGAACCTCAAAGGTCCATGCAGACATGATCCCTGGAAAAGAGGTAGGCAGCTATGAAGGACCTGAGAGAGCAAAAGTCATCTTCCATGGCAAACAACCTTGTCAGGATGAAGGGGTGTGTCTGAATCAGCCACTTTCTTCTTAATGTAGAGAATATGGACTAAACAAGGTCTGTGTGGAGAGCTGTTCCTGTGTGTCTATGGTTGATATGCCATTCTAACTTGTGACAGTGTCACAGGAAGTAGGGGCAGCCTCCATCTCATGGGACCCTTGGAAGCAACTATTAGGACAAAGTGTTTGCCAAGGCATTGACCTATTCAGTTCCGGAAGGAAGTGACCTACCTTACTTCTTTGGTGATGGAACTCTCTGAACTTGGGATCCAGGAAGCCAGGTATCCAGAGCCAGTCCCAGTCCCAGTCCCAGTGCGCTCACTTGTTTTGTTTTACTAATGACAGATTCTGTCTTTTTTGGTACCTACTGATGTGAGGATGGCCAAATGCCAGGAGAGCTCTGAAGACGGGCCTTTCCTTAGTAACTAGGTAGTGGCTCACCGCTGGCTCCTAACAACTTCACAGAGTTGGCCAAGGAGACCAGATCTGACACAGTACAGGCCATTTCGGGGGAACATAGTAGTGCCCGCCAGTCAGAGGACACTCTGGATATTCACAGACTTACTTGGAGAAGGAGGTGCCTTTGTGTTTGTGGGTGTGAGTTTGTGGTTTTGTCTCATTTTCTTAGAATAGGTAGAAAAGCTGGTATGTCTGGTTTGCAGTGGACTGTTTCTAGATAGTCGTTTGACAAGGCAAGTGTTTCTATGTCTGTGTATAACACTGTGTCCGTGGTTGTAGACATTAGAAAAGAGAATGCATCAATGAATGTGTCCTGTCTAGTAGAAAGCTTCCCAGCATTCATCCTGCCCAATTTATGACTGCACTGCAGGTTGCCTTATCGATGGGCAACACCTAATATCTTCCTAAGTTTCAGATTTCTTCCTGAATTCTGACCAATCTGCAGAATAGTCTCATGGTTTTGTGTCCAAGATAGGTACCACCGCAAGCTCTGTCACATGGCCATGTACTGAATAGCTGAAGGTAATGGTGAGCATCTTAGAAAACTCAGATATCAGTGTGAGCAGGTAAGTCTCAGTGGAGAAACCATGTTTTGTGCCTTTTGCTTACCTATTTTTCTGTTTCACTGAATGACAGGAAGGTCTTTGCCTCAGGCCACCCCTTTGTGAAGCATGAAAAAAACAGTTTTCATATGGAAATGATTGGGCATCACCTGTGGCTCTTTGCTTAATTGCTTTGAAAGGGATGTGTCTGAATCAGCCTCTTGGCCCTGTGTGAGGCTGTGGCTTAGATTCTCAGCACCTGATGGATATAAAGAAAGATCCCATGTGTGCATCCAAAACCAAAATGGCAAAATTCAGTCATTGTGGATGATGTCTCTCTCCTTCCTCTATTAGGTTGCAGAGAATCATCAAGTGAGTATAGGGATCCTTTGGGTCAAATGAGTTTTTCAAAGCCATGCAGAGGTGCGTGGGTTTTCTCATGATTCCACTTCACATAAAGAATCTAAACCCAACAGTCAGTAGGCCTCAAATTGGAGAAGCAGAGCAGTTGTAATGGCAGGCCTATTTGATCACTCCTGGTTCACAGGTATGGTGTCCAGGCCACCCTGACTTTAGGCAAATGAGGGCCAAGGGAGCTTATTTTGGACACTCTCTTGCGCTGTACCCCTCATGGAAATCTCCAGCCAGAGGTTATAATGAGGGTCTATGTGGAAGAAGTTGAGGGCCATGTGGGAATGTTTTGGTTTTAATTTTGGTCATTTGTGTGGCAGTTGGAAGGGATGACTGGGTCCACCTCGGCTTGTACTCTGGTGTAATACTCCTTAGAGACTGAGTTGTAGAACTGACCTCAGAGAAGTATTGCCATGGATTGTGTGGGGATGTTAGGAGGCCACGCATGAGAGTCGCCCTTTGAAACTGAGATCTAGGCCAAGGGTGGCTTTCCACAGAACACTGAGAATCTCAGCCATGATATCACATGATTTTATTCTGAAAAACTTGGCAGCCATAGTTGAGAGTCAAAACACACATAGACCTCACATTGTAGACCTCAATGGTCCTGGCTTCATGTGACCTTTTGGCCACTATTTGGGATGCCTTGCCTGTGATTGTTCTCCAGAGCTTTTATTGAAATGAGCTTCCTTAACATTTAATGGTTCCTGAATGAATTGAAACCCACAGTGACTACAACTTCTTCCTTGAATAATGGCTAGATAAATACCATGAAATTTTTGAAATTTCCATGACGAGGTGGCACTGGAAAACCTTTGGATGTCCTGATGCTGATCATAGTATACCAGACAGTGCCTTGATTGACAGGGTTTCATGAAAATGGTGAAGAACAGAGATGCCAGTTAGTTGTCGCCTGATGATTAGTGGGCCTAGAGCAGTGGTGGACAGATGTGTGACAAAACATCTGTGGTGGGGCCACGTGGATCTGCCATTGGCTTCCAAATGGCTTGTGACTGATATGGTTACAGCCAACAGACCCAATAGGTAGAGGCATCTTGTTATATGGAGAGGTTTCAGGGAAATGTTCAGAATCAGGTTGCTATGATCAAGGGGGCAAGCTATGTGGGATAGAAGCCTGGTTATTGCATTCTCCTGCAAACCCTCACCTACCACACGTGACTAAACTCCCTCCAGCAATGTGTCCCAATTGAACTCCTTTATTTCGTGAAGCAAATACCAAACTCCCAATGCAGCAGCAAGAAACACCACTAAAAGTGGAGGATGAACAAATGTCTTCCCAGTTAACACAGGGAGAAACTTAGCCCCAGTGTCCACAGTTTAGCTACAAAAAAAGAATTCAGCACTGCTGCCACATGTTCAATGAAAAATAAGAAACCATGTCTTACAGGTCACATATATGCAGAACCAGCTTTGATGGTCTCTCTACAAAAGAACTAAATCTCCTGAAAACAACATATATTTCAAGTGACCAACCTCAGAGGCAGTTTCTCAAGAATTCTTTCGGCCAGCAGAGCTCCATGTTTGAGGAGTGTTTACCTTTTGCCTTACTTTTTTGAACTCTGCTACCACCTCCAAGGTTGTGAACTCCTGAGCATATTCCATTCCAGATATGTATTCACAGATTTTCTAACTCTTCTCCTCTAACTGTGTCTTACTTTGGTAAAAGATAATGTCAAGGCATTGTTCTGGATGAGAGTGGGAAGATTTTGGGTAGCACATATTTGCATAGGCATTGGATACATTTTTCAATTTCCCTTCAAAACACTGAATCTCTGACCCTAACCAATTCCCAACTAGACTCTGACTACTAATCCTAATATGATGGAGAAAAATAACAAAAAACAGAAAAGAAGTACAAGCAGTTCAGTGGAGGCAAGGTGTATAGTAGGACTTGCCTTTTGCATAATATACGGTAGGAGTTATAAATCTTGCAAATTTTTTTTTGAAATAGTTCTCCATGAGTTTTTAAAGTTAACAAATATGTGAATTCCTTTCTCCCTTTCTCTGTAGCCTATTAAGCACATGTATTTTTATATGCACATATAGATTTCTACCTGGTACCACACGTATATTCTTGTGAGGTGTTTGACTTGGCAGATACAAATTGTGAGAAAAGATCACTCCTCGTAAATGCTGTTGGAACTGAAATTTCAAACTATGGGTGAACTTTCTAGTTGAACAACATTATACATAAATCCATGTTCAGTATAATGAATATTTTTGGATCTGTGTATGATATATATTTCATGATGAATTTTGATTGGCATATATATTGCTAGTTTTTAATGTCTCTCTCTCTCTCTGTATATATATATATATATATATATATATATATATATATATATATATACTCTCAGATTTTTCAAAATATGTAATATATGTGACTTATTATACACTCCCTAAATTCATTCATATTCATTTATGTGGATTTATAATCAACTTTTCACAAGATTATTTTCTAAAATATTCATCCACCTGAAATTCATATTTGTTTCCTATTACTGACAACTAACTTCAGTGAATGGTGTATACAAATCCTAATATTTCTACAGTAACTGACCCAGTTTAACATCAACGCAAGCAGATTCCTATGGGACATGATATATATTTTGACATTCATATTTATTCAACAATGGAACATTATTATTTCTTCAGTTTATGCACATCATAGTATATATATTTCATCCAAAATTTCAAAAATATATAGGAATTTGTTTCACTTTCAATCACTTCCTGCTTCTGAACACATGTATTCCTCCATGTTGCTTTACTGGTCTTTTCATGAGACTTCTTTCCAAACACATTATTTTCGATTTCCAAAATAAATTTTGAAGCGAAACTCACACATTCTTCATGAAAATCCTAATACTAATATTATCATTGATGTATAACTGGTTGTAATGAATGTCTGTATATCAATATTTGATTTCCTGTATATTTTCAGATATCAATTCAATTCATTATTTAAAATGGAATGAGTATATGTTTTATTCAGAGTATGTTCTATTCATGCATTATCTGTATATTCATAGAAACAGGGTACACCTCTTTGTACCCCCAATACTAATTTATACGTCTTCAAAATATTGCTCCCAGAAATGGTGGAAGATATACTCATGTCACCTGATCTACATATATATTTTATCACAGTAATATTATGGACACAAAATGCAAAGGTCACACTTATGATTGTACCAAAGCCTAAATGGAAAGTGAGCATGGATTTGTAATAACATCCATGTCCAGGTTGCCTAATGCTCTCAAATGTCAATCCAATTTGTGACTACATATTTGTTTCTTGCTAAGATTATATATTCAACCTCAACCCTTTTGAAAATGTCTAATCCTATAACTCACATTATACTTTGCCTGATTTCCTTTTGTCTCAATTGATATTTACTTTCATACATATTTTCCCCAGTTCATCATTGTGAATGACTCTTCACATGTGCTGACATTTACATTCACTCTCTACCCGAAACCCTATTGCTAAAAAACTTTTGGTCCAAATCCTATACTCACTCTTCTTTCTAAACCTTCTGACTATCTTCCTAATCCTACCGATTATCCCTTTTTGACTGCATGTTCTCTTCAACATTCAATCATCCAAGGTAAAGGTCCTATGCCATTGTATAGCGATTAATCAGAGACATCTGTGCAGAACATAATTCAAAGCTAAGTATCCTACCCAAGGGCTCAATACACTTCTGGGCTTCAAAACTTACATAGATTTGTGTTTTCAAACTTATATTTCACCTTTATATTCTTTTAAATATCGCAGGTTCCCAATAACATTATTCATCCCGCAGAATGATTCCTAACCGAAATCGAACCTGTTATTAACCCTAACCATACGCTGTTCCCTCAATCTAACTTTACAGAGGAGCAGGGACAGAGTTGGTCTTACAATACAGGAATGTAGGGGATCTTCCACCTGCTGAGAACCTCAAAGGTCAATGCAGAAATGATCCTTGGAGAAGTTGTAGGCAGCTATGTAGTACCAAAGAGAGCAAAAGTCTTCTGACATGGTAAAGAACCTGGACAGGATGAAAGGATGTGTCTGAATCAGTCTCTCTCTTCTTAATGTAGAGAAGATGGACCAAAGCATGCCTGTATGGAGAGAAGTTCCCTGGTGCATATGGTTGATATACCATTCTAACTTGTGACAGTGTCACAGAAAGTAGGAACAGCCTCCATCTCATGGGACCCTTGGCAGCAACTGCTAGGACAAAGTGGTTGCCAAGGCAGTGACCTCATTCATTTCATGAAGAAAGTGACTTCACCTAACTTACTTGGTGATGGAACTCTCTGAAATTGGGATCAAGGAAGCCAGGCATCCAGAGCCAGTCCCAGTCACAGTCCCAGTGGGATCACATGTTTGGTTTTACCAAGGGCAGAGAGTCTTTTTTTGGTACCTACTGATGTGAGAATGGCCAAATGCCAGGACAGCTCTGAAGAGGGTCCTTTCCTAAGAAAGCAGGTAGTTGGTCATCGCTGGTTCCTGACAACTTCACAGATTTGGCCACGGATACCAGATCTGAGACAGGGCCGGCCAGTTCGGGGTAACAATATGGTCCACAGACAGAGGACACTCCCGATAATCACAGACATATTGGGGGAAGGAAGTGCCTTTGTGGGTGTGGGTGTGAGTTTGTGGTTTTGTCTCATGTTCTGAGAATAGGTAGGAAAGGCGGTTTGTTTGGTTTGGAGTGGACTGTTTCTAAAAAGTCGTTTGAAAAGGTGAGTGTTTCTATATCTGTGTATCTCACTGTGTCCGTGGTTGTAGACATGAGAAAAGAGAATGCATCAATGGATATGTCCTGTCTAGAAGAAAGTTTTCCAGCATTCATCCTACCCAATTTATGACTGGACTGCAGGTTGCCTTATGGATGGGCCACCCCTACTATCGTCCTAAGTTCCTGTTTTCTTCCTAAATTTTGGCCACTACCCAGAATAGGCTCATGGTTTTGTTTCCAAGATATGTAACACCTCCAAGCTCTGTGACATGGCCATGTACTGGATAGCTGAATGGAATGGCGAGCATCTCAGGAAACTCAGATATCAGTGTGACCAGGAAAGTCTCAGTGGAGAAACACTGTTTTGGGCCTTCTGCTTACATATTTTTCTGTTGCCCTGAATGTCAGGAAGGTCCTTACCTCAGGCCACTCCTTTTTGAAGCCTGAAGTAAACAGTTTTTAAATGCAAATGAATGGGCATCACCTGTGGTGCTTTGCTTAATTGCTTTCGAAAGGGATGTGTCTGAATCAGCCGCTTGGCTCTGGGTCAGGCTATGGATTAGATTCTCAGCACCTGATGGATATAAAGAAAGTTCCCATGTGTGTATTGAAAACAAAAATGGTAAAAATATCAGTCATTGTGCATGAAGTTTTCTGCCTTCCTCTGTTAGGTTCCTGACCTCCATCAAGTGAGAATAGGATCCTCTGGGTCAAATGAGTTCTTTGAACTCCTGCACAAGTGCTTGGGTTCTCCCATGATGCCAAATCACATAAAGAATCTATACCTGACAGTCAGTAGGCCTCAAATTGGAGAAGCAGAGCAGTATTAAAGGCAGGCCTATTTGATCACTCCTGGTTTACAGGAAGGGTGTCAAGGCCACGCTCACTTTAGGCAAATGACGGGCAAGGGTGCATATTTTGGACATTGTCTTGGGCTGCGCTCCTAATGGAAACCTCCAGCAAGAGTTTACGATGAGTGTCTATATGGAAGAAGATGAGGGTCATGTGGGAAAGTTTTGGTTTCAATTGTGGTCATTTGTGTGGCGGTTGGAAGAGATGACTGGGTCCACATGGGCTTGAACTCTGGTGTGATTCTCCTTCGAGACTGAGTTCTGGAACTGACCAAAGAGAAGTATTGACATTAATTGTGTTGGGATTGTAGGAGGACACGCATGAGAGTCACCCTTGAAACCTGAGATTGGGCCCTGGGTGGCTTTCCACAGAGCACTGAGAATCTCAGCCAGGATATCACATGATTTTATTCTGAAAGACTTGGCAGCTATAGTTAAGAGTCAAAACACACATGGACCTCACATTTTAGACCTCAATGGGCCTGTCTGCATGTGACATTTTGACCACTCTTTGGGAAGCCTTGCCTGTGAGAGATCTCCAGAGCTTTCATTGAAATGAGCTTCCTCACCATTTCATGGTTCTTGGATGAATGGAAACACCAAAGTGCCTCCAACTTCATTCTTGAACAATGGATAGATAAATACCATGAAATTTTTGAAATTCCCAATGACCAGGTGGCACTGGAGAACCATTGGATGTCCTATTGCTGCTCATGAGTGTACAAGACAGTGCCTTGATTGACTGGATTTCTTGACAATGGTGTAGAACAGAGATGCCAGTAAGTTGGAGCCTGCTGAGTAGTGAGCCTAGAGCAGTGGTGTGCAGTTGTCTGATAATATATTTGTGGTGTGGCCATGTGGGTGTGTCATTGGCTTCCAAATGGCTTGTGACTGATTTGGTGCAGCCAGCATAAAATTATATGAAAAGGCATCTGGTTATATGGACAGGTTTCAGGGCAATGTTCAGAATCAGGTTGCTATGGTCAAGGGAGCAAGCAATGTGGGATAGAAGCCTGGTTGGTGCATTCTCCTGAAGACTCTGACCCACCACACCTTACAGGACTCCCACCAGCACTGTGACCCATTTGAAATCCTTGTATGTTGTGAAGCAAATACGAAACACCCAGTGCAGCTGCAAGAAACACCACGAAAATTGGAGGATGACCAAATGGCTTCAAAGTCCACACAGGGAGACACTTAGCCCCCAGTGGCCACAGTTTATCTACAAAGAGAGAATTTATCACTGCTTCCTCATGTTCATTAGAAAATAAGAAACCATATCCTCCAGGTCACATAGATGCAGACCCAGCTTTGATGGTCTCCGTACACAGGGAGCTAAAGCTCCTGACAACAACATATACTTCAAGTGCCCAACCTCAGAGGCAGTTTCTCAAGAAGTCTTAATGACAGCATAGCTCCATGTTTGTGGAGTGTTTACACTGTCCCTTACATTTGGAAACTCCTCTACCACCTCCTGAACATTTTCCATTCCAGGTATGTATTCACAGATTTTCTAACTCTTCTTCTCTAATTGTGTCTTACTAGGGGCGAAGATATTGTCAAGGCATTGTTCTGGATGAAAGTGGAAATTTATTGTAGCACATATTTGCATACACATTGGATTCATTTTCCTATTTTCCATTTGAAATACTTAATAACTGACACTAACCCATACCCTAATAGACTCTTACTACTAATCCTAATATGATGGAGTAAAATAACCCAAACAGAATAGAAATACAAACATTTCAGAGGAGGCATGGTGTATAGTTAGACTTGGCTTTTGCATGATAAAGTGTAGGTGTTATAAATCTAGTTAATTTTTAATTGAAATAGTTCCATGTGTACTTAAAGTTAACAAATATGTGAATTCCTGTCACCCTTTCTCTGTAGCCTATTCAGCACATGTATTTTTATATGCACATATAGAATTCTACCTGGTACCACAGGTACATTCTTGTGAGGTGGCTGACTTGGCAGATAGAAATTGTGAGAATAGATCACTCTGCCTAAACGCTGTTGAAACTGAAATTTCAAACTATGGGTGAGCTTCCTAGTTGAACAACATTATACATAAATCCATGTTCAGTAAAATGAATATTTTTGGATCTGTGGATGATATATATTTCATGGTGAATTTCGATTGGCATATGTATTGCTAATTTTTAATGTCTGTGTGTGTGTGTGTGTGTGTGTGTGTGTGTGTGTGTGTATATATATATATATATATATATATATATATATATATATATACACTCTAATTTTTTTTAAAATATAAAATATATGTGTCTTATTATAAACTCCCTAAATTCATTCATATTCATGTATGTGGATTTAGAGTTAACATTTCACAAGATTATTCACGGAAATATTCATCCACCTGAAATACATATTTTTTTCCTAGAAATGAAAACTAACTTCAGTGAATGGTGGATACAAATCCTAATATTTCTACAATAATTGATCCAGTTTCTCATCAATGCAAGTAGATTCCTATGGGACATGATGTGTATTTTGATGTTCATTCTTATTCACCACTGGTATGTTACAATTTCTTCAGTTTATGCACATTATAGGATATATATTTCATCCATACGTTAGCAAAATTATAGGCATTTGTTTCACTTTCAATCATTTTCTGCTTTAGAACACATGTAATCCTCCATGTTTCTTGACTGGTTTGTTTATGAGACTTCATTCCAAACATATTATTTTCGATTTCCATAATCATATTTGAAGCAAAACTCACACACCCTTCATGATAAACTATAACCCTAATATTACTATTAGATGTATAACTGGTTGGAATGCATGATTGTATATCAATATAAGATTTCTTATATATTTTCAGATATCAAATAAATCCATTATTTAAAGTGGAACCAGTTATATTATTTATTCACACTATTGTCTATTCATGCATTGTCTCTATATTCATAGACACAGGGTACACCTCTTTGTAAACCCAATACTAATTTATACGTCTTCAAAATTTTGCTCCCAGTAATGGTGGAAGAAATACTCATGTCATCTGATCTACATATACATTTTATCACAGTAATATTCTGGACACAAAAAGAAAAGGTCACACTTATGTTTGCACCAAAGCCTAAATGTAAAGTGAACATGGATTACTAAAACCATCCATGTCAAGTTTGGCTAATGCTCTCAAAAGTCAATCCTATTTGTGACAACATATTTGTTTCTTGCTAAGTTTATATATTCAAACTCAACCCTGTTGAAAATATCTAATCCTATCTCTCACTTTATACTTTTCCTGGTTTCATAATGTCTCTATTTATATCAGCTTTCCTACATACTTTCCACAGTTCATCATTGTGACTGACTCTTCAATTGTGCTGACATTTACATTCACACTCTAATCCAAACCCTATTGCTAAGGAACTTTTTTTCCAAATCCTATACTCACTCTTCTTCTTAAACCTACTGACTATCTTCCTAATCCTACCCATTATCCCTTTTTGACTGGATGTTCTCTTATACATTCAATAATACAAGGTACAGTGTCTAATGCCATTGTATATCGATCTATCTCAGACATCTGTGCAGAACATAATTCAACGCTAAGTATCACAATCAAGGGCCCATCCCCATTCTGCGCTTCAAATCTTTTTTAGATTTCTGTTTTCATACATATATTTCACCTATATATACTTATAAATGTCGCAGGTTCCCAGTACCATTATTCATGCAGCAGAATGATTCCTTATTCAAATTGAACATATTATTAACCCTAACCATACACTGTTCCCTCAATCTAACTTTACAGAAGAGCAGGGACAGAGTTGGTCTTACAATACAGGAATATAGGGGATCTTCCACCTCCTGAGAACCTCAAGGTCCATGCAGAAATGATCCCTGGAGAAGATGTAAACAACTATGAAGGACCTGAGAGAGCAAAAGTCAGCATCCATGGCAAACAACCTGGTCAGGATGAAGGGTTGTTTATGAATCAGCCTCTCTCTTCTTATTGTAGAGAAGATGGACCAAACCAGGTTGGTGTGGAGAGCTGTTCCTAGGTGCCTATGGTTGATATACCATTCTACCTTGTGAAAGTGTCACAGAAAGTAGGGGCAGCCTCCATCTCATGGTCGTCTTGGAAGCAACTGTTAGGACAAAGTGGTTACCAAGGAAGTGATCTGATTCAGTTCCTTAAGGAAGTGACCTCACCTCACTTCTTTGTTGATGGAACTCTCTGAACTTGGTATCCAAGAAGCCAGGCACCAAGAGGCAGTCCCAATCCCAGTGGTCTCACTTGTATGGATTTACCACGGACAGAGTCAGTCATTCTTGGTACCTACTGATGTGAGGACAGCCAAAACCAGGAAAGCTCTGAAGAGGGGCTTTTCCTGAAAAAGTAGGTAGTGGCTCACTGCTGGCTCCTGACAACTTCACAGAGTTGGCCAAGGAGACCAGATCTGAGACAGGACAGGCCATTTCATTGGAACATAGTATGGCCCACCAGTCAGAGGACACTCCGGATAGTCACAGACCTACTTGGGGGAAGGATGTGTCTTTGTGGGAGTCGGTGTGGGTTTGTGGTTTTGTCTCATATTCTGAGAATAGGTAGGAATGGCGGTTTGTTTGGTTTGGAGGGAACTGTTTCTAGTAAGTCATTTGACAAGGCGAGTGTTTCTATGTCTGTTTATACCACTGTGTCCCTGGTTGTAGACATTAGAAAAGAAAATGCATCAATGGGTGAGTCCTGTCTAGTAGAAAGCTTCTCAGCTTTCATCCTGCTCAATTCATGAATGGACTGCGGCTTGACTTATCAATAGGGAACACCTGCTAACTTCTTAAGTTCCTGTTTTCTTTCTGAATTGTGTGCACTCTCCAGAATAGGCTCATGGTTTTGTGTCCATGATATGTACCTCCTCAAATCTCTGTGACATGGCCATGTACTGGATAGCTGAAGGGAATGGCGAGCATCTCAGAAAGCTCAGATATCAGTGTGACCAGGAATGCCTCAGTGGAAAAACCCTGCTTTGGACATTTTGCTTACCTATTCTTCTGTTGCCCTGAAAGTCAGGAAGGTCTTTGCATCAGGTGTGTCATGTGGGAGTGTTTTGGTTTTAATTGTGGTCATTTTTGTGGCCGTTGGAAGAGATGACTATGTCCACCTGGGCTTTAACACTTATGTGATTCCCCTTAGAGACTGAGTTCTGGAACTGACCTCAAAGAAGTATTGGCATGTATTGTGTTGGGATTTTAGGAGGCCACGCATGAGAGTCGCACTTGGAAACTGAGATCTAGGCCCAGGGAGGCTTTCGGAAGAGCACTGGAAATTTCAGGAAGGACATCACATGATTTCATTCTTAAAGACTTGGCAGCCATCGTTGCAAGTCAAAACACACATGGACCTCACATTGTAGACCTCAAATGCCTGGCTTAATGTGACCTTTTAGCCTGTCTTTGGGAAGCCTTGCCTGTTAGAATTCTCCAGAGCTTTCATTGAAATGAGCTTCTTCTCCATTTTATGGTTCCTGAATAAATTGAAACCCACAGTGCCTTCAACTTCATCCATGAAAAATGCCTAGATAAATATCATTAAAGTTTGGAAATTCCCATCACCTGGTGGCACTGGAGAACCTTTGGGTGTCCTATTGCTGATCATGAGTGTACCAGACAGTGCCTTGATTGACTGGGTTTCATGAAAATGGTATAGAACAGAGATGCCAGTAACTTGGAGCCTGATGAGTAGTCGGCCTAGAGCAGTGGTGTGCAGGTGTGTGTTAAAACATCTGTGGTGGGGTGATGTGGATATGCCATTGGCTTCCAAATGCCTTGTGACTGATATGGTGCAGCCCCCATACCCTTGTATGTAAAGGCATCTTGTTATATGGAGAGGTTGCAGGGCAATGTTTAGAATCAGATTGCTATGGTCAAGGGGACAAGCTATGTGGGATATAAGCCAGGTTGGTGCATTCTCCTGCAGACCCTTACCCACCACACGTGACAGAACTCCCTCCATCACTGTGTCCCAGTTGAACTTCTCGTATTTTGTGAAGCAAATACCAAACTCCCAGTGCAGCTGCAAGAAACACCACGAAAATTGGAGGATGACCAAATGGCTTCACAGTCCACACTGGAAGACACTTAGCCCCCAGTGGCAACAGTTTACCTATAAAGAGAGAATTCAGCCCTGCTGCCTCATGTTCATAGGAAAAAAAGAAACCATGTCCTCCAGGTCATATAGATGCAGACCCAGCTTTGATGGTCTCACTACAAAGGAAGCTAAAGCTCCTGTCATCAACATATATTTCAGGTGCCCAACCTCAGAGGCAGTTTTTCAAAAAGTCTTTAGGCCAGCAGAGCTCCATGTTTTTGGAGTTTTTACCCTGTCCGTTACTTTTTGAAACTTCTCTACAACCTCGAAGGTTGTGAACTCCTGAGCATTTTCCATTACCGATATGTATTCACAGATTTTCTAACTCTTCTCCTCTAATTGTGTCTTACTTGGGGTGAAGGAAATGTCAAGGCATTGTTCTGAATGAGAGTTGGAAGATTTTTGGGTAGCACATATTTGCCTACACATTGGATTCATTTTCCAATTTTCCATTCGAAATACTGAATCCCTGACTGTCAAGGGTAGAAGGAATTCTTTTTCAAAGAACAGCCTGACACTTACAAGAAACAGCCACCAGGAGACATCCTGTCTGGAAGACATCCTGTAGCCATATGTGTCCCTGAGACATCCTGTGGCCATCTTTCTTCCAGAAACATCCTGAAGTTATCTCACCTTGTGAAGACATCCAGGAACTGCCGATAAGAGAGTTTTCCCAAATCCAGCATTTTAATACCCATGTGTGAACAATAAAATTTTGCAGCTTGATCAGAACTCCTGTGTTGCTCTCATCTCTCGTGTCTCTTGTCCCTTCATTCCTCCCCATCTAGGTTCGCTGCCCATGTTGATGTGTCCTGCCGGCCGGGACATCTGGCGCCCACCGACTGGGGCTCAAGCCATTGACTGAGGGGGAACCCCTTCCTCCTGGAAGACTTGGTCAAGAGGAGCCCGCGATCGTCTCAGCAGACACCACCCGAAGACATATCCAGGAGGAGGGTGGGAATGATGCACGGTGAGTGACCCACCATGTGACAAGCAGTATCGTCACATGATTTGTTTATTTCAGGCCTCAAGGAGTTCTTCAAGACATGGGGGGGCACATGTTAAGAAAAAGGAGTTAAAATTTTTCTTTTCACACATAGGAGCATTGTGTCCATGGTTTCCTCTTGAAGGGACCATTGATGGCAAAAATGGCTTAGAGTAGGAGACTGTTTAAAAGATTATTATGAATCCTTTGGCCCAGAAAAAATGCCAGTTCCCACCTTTTCTTACTGGAACTTAATTAATGAAATTCTTAAAAGTTTTCGCTTTGACAATGGTACCTTACAACTTGTCAGGATTGGGGAAGAGATTATGCAAAAGACCTCTCGTCCCTCCTCTGCATGCCCATCATTAGTATAGACATAGACCCTTCTCAGTCTTCCCAGGACCCTGAGAACCTTCCTGGTCCCCCTCAAAATACGACCCTAATTAATAAGGCTCCAATGATTAAAAACCACCTTTATCCAGTTTTAAATCCCAGAGACACATTGATCCCTGGGAAGGACACTATCTTGGAGAAGGAAGCAGCTCTCTACCATTCAGAAGACCCGCAACCTCTCAGGACCCTGCCACAGCCTACAGGATTTACACATCCACCTCCCTCCTATATCCCTCCTGCCTTTTGTGCTCTGGCCCTTCAGGGGCCAAGTGCCCCCCCAGATATTTTTTCCCTACTTCCCCTACCTAACCTCGCTCCCTTGCCAGCATCCTTCCAACATAGACGGGAAGAGATGCAACTTTTAAAATAATTAAATTCCCTTGACTCTGAGCTCTCTTCATTAGCCTTAGCTATGGAGTCAATGCAAGCTGGCCCACAGCGGTCTAATACAAAGTCGAAGCCACTCCATCGGCCTGTTCTCACCTACCCAGTCACCACCAGTCAGATAGATAAGCCTGCCCAGGCTGAGGTCAAAGACTTCGATGAGGAACAAGAGGAGGAAGCGGGGGAAATGGATCAAGGAGATCAGGACTCAGAGGATGAGGAGTTCACCCCTGGGCAGGAAGGAACCCAGAGTCTACAAAAAATTAGGCCTATGTTTCCTTGAAAAACTTAATAAGGCTTGTGCTCACTATGGCCCCACTGTGCCCTACACGTTGGCTTTATTAGAAATCCACAGCGCACAATGGCTTACTCCCAATGATTGGAAATTTTTAGACCAAGCTACCTTCAGTGCCGGAGACTTCCTGTTATGGAATGCAGATTTCGAAGACAATGTCGGGAAACTGCTCAAATAATTTTAACTAAGGCCTCCTCTGAATCTGGGACTTAAGTTTAGCTAGTGGGCAATGCGCCTTTTGACACTAAAAATAACAGGCACGTTTCCCTCCTGGACTCTTGGCGCAGACTCAGATGGCTGGTTTTCCTGCTTGGTGACACCTCCCTCAAAAGGCCTCGGCTACCAATTCCCTGGCAAAAATTTGACAAGTGCCCCATGAGCCTTATAGGTAGTTTGTTCCCCGGCTTAACCTAGCTGCGGAATGCTTGCATGAACCAAGCGAAGGTGAAAGCACCTATGTAAAACATCTTGCCTTTGAAAATGCCAACCTAGCATGTCAGGATGTTCTTCAACCACATAAGGATAAAGGGAAACTTTCTGAATTTATTAGACTCTGTGCAGGCGTGGGTGCAGCCCATGCCATGGGTCTCGCTTTAGGGGCCGCCTTTACCAAGGCGTTTCACAATCCTGGCTCACGTACTTGCTTTACTTGTAAACAACCTGGCCATTTTGCATGTGGGTGTCCGATAGGCAAACAAAGCCTAGGAATAGCGTCTCCTCAAACTGGGGCTTAACCTCCCCCAGCTACCCTTTTCCATAGAAGTGGTAAAGGTCATCACTGGGGCAGTGAGTGTAGATCTAAGACAAATGCCCTCAGACAGCCTATTTCTTCCTGCTTCTCAGGAAACTCCCTGCGGGGCCAGCCCCTGGCCACAACATCCCCCAGGACAAACACAGGAGCAATAAGGTTTGTTCCCTCCCAAACTCCCAACCTACCACAAAATCCTTCTCCACAATTGCCTCCCTCCAACTAGCCACCCCAGGCAGCGCAAAATTGGACCTCTGTGCCACCACAGTTACAATATTAGACTCAATGCAAGGGCCCCAGATAATACCCACTGGAATTATGGGTCCCCCTCCATCTCATACATGTGCCCTTATTCTTGGAAGAGCCTCCACTACCATACAAGGTGTTCAGGTCTTCGCTGGAATTAATGATAATGATTTCACTGAAGAAATAAAAATACTGGCCACTGCTATTAATGGAGTTGCCGCCATCCCAGCAGGAACAAGACTTGCACAATTAATTCTCCTTCCCTTGGATTCAGGAGGCATTTCCACCACCCAAACCTACCTCGGGGGGCTGCCTTCTTAGGCTTCTCTGATGTGTATTGGGTTCAACCCATTTCTCACAATAGACCCACCCTTACCTTACTTACTGAAGGAAAGGAATTCCAAGGAGTTCTAGATATTGGAGCTGATGCCACAATTATTTCTCAAAAATACTAGCCATCAGGTTGGCCCCTCACTCCATCCTTGACTGACCTTAAAGGGATAGGAAAATAAAAAAATCCTCTGGTCAGCTCAAGGTCTATTAGCTGCACTGATAAAGATGGTAATAAGTCAACTGTCACTCCTTTCGTTGATTCTGACCTCCCTGTTAACCTATAGGGTGGAGATATTTTGAGTCATTGGAAGTTATTCTCGCCAGTCCCAATTCCATGGTGACTCATCAAATGCTTCCTATGAATTTTGTTCCTGGTACAGGCCTGGGGATACTGAAATAAGGACTGGTGGAGCCTATACAACCCATAAAAAAAAACAAATACATGTGGACTTGTGTATTCAGATTTTTAGTGTCGGTCCCTGACCCTCCTGTACCCCATGCAGATAAAATTATTTGGGAGACTCAGACTCCTGTGTTGGTGGATCAGTGGCCCCTTACCCAAGAAAAATTGGAGGCTGCCTCCACGTTAGTGCTGGAACAGCTGGCAGCCGGCCATGTTAATCCCTCAACCTCACCATGGATTACTCCTATTTTTATTATCAAGAAAAAATCAGGCAAGTGGCGCCTTTTACAATATTTGTGTGCCATTAATAAAGTTATGTGCCCGATGGGAGCACTACAGCCAGGCATTCCCACACCAGTGGCAATTCCAAAAACCTATTGTAAAATGGTTATTGACTTAAAAGATTGCTTTTTTACCATTCCTTTACATCCTGAGGATAGACCCTATTTTGCCTTTAGTCTCCCTCGCATTAATTTTCTGGGCCCTATGCAGAGATTTCAATGGAAGGTTCTTCCCCAAGGTATGGCCAACAGCCCTAGTCTTTGCCAAAAATACGTTGCTCAAGCAGTAGACCCTGTGAGAGAGCGATGAGCACAAAATTATATTTTATATTATATGGATGATTTGTTAATTGGTGCACCTAATACCCATGACCTTAATAATTGTTACTTGGACTTTTACAAAACCTCACTACCTTGGGACTACAGATAGCTCCAGATAAGTTTCAAACACAGGACCCTTATACCTATTTGGGCCTTAAACTTCAAGATAATCAGATCCAAATTCCTAAAATACAACTATGTGTGGACCATATTCACACACTTAATGATTTTCAAATATTACTGGGGGATATTCAATTGCTAGGAACATATTTAAAATTACCCACTTGTGTACTTTTGCCCCTTAATGATATTTTGATAGGTGATTCCCACCCCTCCTCCCCTCAAAAGCTTACTCCCGAGGCATGACATGCATTAAACCAAGCCACAGAAGCCATTGCCCAAAAGTTTGTTACACAAATTTCTTATAACCTTCCTCTGGTTCTGGTTATTTTCCACACTCCTCATACACCCACAGGAATATTTTGGCAGCGAGATCCACATTTTAAAAATAAAGGCTGCCCCTTGCTTTTGGTCCTTGTACCCACCACATCCTCCAAGGTTATTACTGTTTATCTTGCTCAGGTAGCTTCTCTTATTTTTAAACGTCGTTTGCTTTCTCGACAACATTTTGGCAAAGACCCTGATAATATTTTAATTCCATATACTAAGGACCAAACCCTTACTACAATTTTTACTACAGACATGGATGAATGGGATATTGCCCTATCAGGCTTTTTGGGAACAATTCATAACCACATCCCCAATGACCCCCTTTTAAATTTTGTCCAGTTACATCCATTTATTTTTCCCAAAATTACTCAAAAGGCTCCCATTCCTCAAGCCCTTACCTTTTTTACAGATGGTTCCAGTAATGGCCGTGCAGTCTTTGTTGTCAATAACAAGCCTACCACCTTTGATACTGTCTATCAGTCAGCTCAGTTTGTGGAATTGTTCGCCATAACACAAGTTTTTATAAAGTTTTTCGATAATCTTGTTAATATTTATACAGACAGTGCCTACATTGCTCATTCTGTGCCCCTTCTGGAGATTTCACCCACCATTAAGGCTTCTTCCAATTCCCCCTTTCTGTTTCACCAGCTTCAGCAGCTAATTCAGGCCAGAAAACATCCATTTTCCTTAGGACATATCATGACACACTCTGACCTTCTGAGCCCTCTAACACAAGGTAATGCCCAAGCTGATGCAGCAACACGTTCCATCTTTCCAATTTTTGTTGGCTCCATTCAAAAGGCCATGGAGTTACACAATCTTCACCATCTAAATTCCCAGAGCCATCGATTACTTTGGAAAATTACCAGGCAACATGCATGAGAAATAGTAAAAGCATGCCCTGCTTGCACTGTCTCCCTCCCCATTCAACACTTGGGAATTAACCCCCGAGGATTACTGCCCAATCAGATTTAGCAAATGGATGTTATTCATTTTCCTGAATTTTGAAAAACCAAATATATAAACGTTTCTATAGATACCTTCAGCGGCTTTATTTTTGCATCACCACATTCTTGAGAGGCTACCAAAGATGTCCTTTCTCATCTTGTTTCAGCCTTTTTCGTAATGTGTAAACCAATACATATTAAAACAGATAAATGTCCTGCATATACCAGTGCCAAGTTTAAACAGTTTTGTGCTACCTTGCAATTTTGTCATACTACTGAAATTCCATACAACACTCGGGGCCAAGGCATGTGGAACTTGCCCAGCTTACCTTAAAGACTTGGCTATCCCGTCTTAAGGCTTCCGCCCTTGTATTTACCACTCCCAGGGATCGCCTTAACCATGCATTATTTGCCCTTATTTTTCTTACCCTAGACAGTGAAGGCCATTTGGCCACAGACAGACACTGGCATCCTTCATCCAATTCTGTTCGCACACCTGTTATGTGGTGCAATCCCATTACAAATAAATGAAAACGCCCACATCCTATCCTCATCAGGGGATGAGGCTCAGCTTGTGTTTTGGACCAAGAGCAAGCATCCCCAAGATGGTTACCAGAATGCCTGGTTAAACAGGTAAATTACTTACCTCAACCGAGGGACGGAGGCCCTCCCCCTGAGGACAAATTTTCCTCCATTTCAGATACAGCCAACAATCTGTGCGAGGATCCTGCTTAAGGCACTTCTGCTGAACAGGTTTGAACACAGAGGCCTTGGACCTCTAATTTCCAACATCATGGGGTACCTTTTTGCCCCCCCCCCCGTGAATGCAAAGGAGGATTTTGGACTGAGGCTCCCACTAGTTGGACCCAGACTGCTGACTGCATGACTAAGGTGACTTACCTCAGTGCCAAGGTTGACCATAATCTCGGAGGAGTTCATCAGCCTAAATGGGTATGTGTTAACAAGCCAAAGATTATTCCCCCTAGTACAAGAAAAGCTCTCCAAAATTGTTCTGCAACTTGTACGCATACCCAGGCGATGCATGTCTCTTGTAATGCGTCGGCTTCACTTTGTGTTAATAAACAGGGAGAACAATTTTTTGAAGCCTCCCTAACTAAAACTCATGCAGCAGGGGGACCACTATTCATTATACCCCCATTCTCTTTGACCATGGAGGAGATGGCAAATACACCAAGCTACAGTCAGCTGGGTGCAAAGGCACTGTCGGAAAACCTTCCTACTGGCCCATTAAGGCCCCTACAGGGGTCTCTGATGGTGGAGGACCCACTTATTCTGTCAAGCATCCTCAGATAATCAAACTTTTGAAACCCCAAATCCCTGAGCTCACATATCATCCCTTAATGTAGCCTAAATCCCAGTTCCCAGGTTTAGATAACAATACATTAGATATTTTGCAAACTACATTCTCCTAGCTTAATAATTCGAACCCCACCCTTGCTGGTGATTGCTGGCTCTGCATGACAACAGGGGCAATCATGCCTATGGCAGTTCCTATTAATTCTATCATGGACAATGATAATACATGCCAACCCGGATTTCCCTTTAAAGTACAGCCTATAGGCACTTTTACATTATTTCTTTTAGGCGCAATGCAGAATAATACCTATGATATTGATGTTCGACTTACTTCCTTTGGAAATTGCTCAACAGTATAAAATTATTCCTCACCCACCCCATCTCTTTGTCCCTCCAATGGCACAGTTTTTATGTGTGGAGGAAACTCGGCCTTCCCACGCTTCCAGCGAATTGGACCATTGGTTGTGTTCTTGCTTTATTACTCCCTGATATAACTATTGTCCCAGGAGATGAACCTCTACCAATTTCTAGCCTAGACACTTTAGTCAAAAGACATAGGTGGGCAATACAGGCTTTACCACTCATTGCCAGCCTTGGAATAACAGCTGCTGTGGGCACAGGTACAGTGGCTTAGGCACGGCTATTCACTCTTACCATCGCCTGTCTCAACAACTTATAAATTATGTACAAACTTTATCAGGAACCATTAAAGATTTGCAGGACCAAATAAATTCCCTGGCAGAAGTGTTCCTTCAAAACAGACGAGGCTTAGATTTGCTGACAGCTAACCAGGGAGGTATTTGCTTAGCCTTAGGGGAACGATGCTGCTTTTATGCCAATAAATCAGGCATAGTACGCATTAAAATTAAGCAGCTTCAAGAAGATCCACAAAAGAGACAAAGGGAACTATTTGAAAATCCCCTCTGGATTGGGCATAATGGATTTCTACCCTACCTTCTTCCCCTATTAGTCCCTTTGTTGGGTTTACTTTTAATGGTGTCCATAGGCCGCTGCATTATAAAGAGGCTGGTACAATTTATTAAAGAACAGATTAATATTTTTGTTTCTAAGCCGATACAGGTCCACTATCATGGTCTGGAGATGGAAGACAGCACTGCCAACATTTAAAAGAATGTTCAACCCTTCTCACAGGCTTATTAAGTTTACATCCCCACAGATCTCTCTTTCTTACAGAAAACTATAAGTAACAGCTCTGAGCAACCATCTTCTACCCTTGCAATAAGGGTTCGTTCTCCATGGGCCCCTCCGCTTGGGGGAGGACACACCCTTGGAATGAGCACGTTAGGCCATAATAACGGAGGGTCCAGGAAGGACTGCAGGAGGATGGATCCACGGATCCTCAAACACAAGACCTCTGAATGACACGCTCTGGTGCATGGCAGTTGGCATGCTATCCCCTCAAAGACGTCTCCTCCAAAAACATGCCAAAGCCAACACGAAATCTCCTAGGAAAGATGCTCGCTCAAATCAGGAGATATTCTAAGGCATCCTAGAGAAACAGAGCCACTATCACCCCCTAAATCCATGGCCTGTAAGGTATGGTCGAATATTTTATATAACAAAAGGGGAGATGTCAGGGGCTAGAAGGAAGTTCTCCTTCAAAAAATAGACTGACACAAGAAACAGCCCCCTGGGACACAACCTGCCTGGCAGACATCCCACAGCCATCTATCTCCTTTTGACATCCGGCTACCATCTGTCTACCTGAAACATCCTGAGGTTATCTCACCCTGTGAAGACATCCAGCAACTGCCAATAAGAGAGCTTTCCCATCCGCAGCATATAAATACCCTCTGAGAATAATAAAAGTTTGCAGCATGATCAGAACTCCTGTCTTGCTGTCATCTCTCGTGTCTCTTGTCCCTTCATTCCTCCCCAACTAGGATCAACACCCAAGTTGATGTGTCCTGCCAGGCGGGCCATCTGACACTAACCCATACCCTCCTAGACTCTGATGACAAATCCTAATATGATGGAGAAAAATAACCCAAACAGAATAGAAATACAAGCAGTTCAGAGGAGGCATGGTGTATAGTTGCACTTGCCTTTTGCATAATATAGGGTAGGTGTTATAAATCTAGTTAATTTTTAATTGAAATAGTTCTCCATGTGTTTTTAAAGTTAACAAATATGTGAATTCCTGTCTCCCTTTCTCTGTAGCCGATTCAGCACATGTATTTTTATATGCACATATAGAATCCTACCTGGTATCAGATGTACATTCTTGTGAGGTGGCTGACTTGGAAGATACAAATTGTGAGAAGAGATCACTCCTCCTAAACGCTGTTGGAACAGAAAATTCAACCTATGGGTGAGCCTCCTAGTAGAACAACATTATACATAAATCCATGTTCAGTAAATTAAATATTTTTGCATCTGTGGATGATATATACTTCATGATGAATTTCGATTGGCATATATATTGCTACATTTTATTGTCTGGGTGTGTGTGTTGTGTGTGTGTGTGTGGGGGGGGGTATATATATATATATATATATATATATATATATATATATATATACACTGTCCAAATATTTCAAAATATGAAATATATGTGTCTTACATATACTACCTAAATTCATTCATGTTCATGTATGTGGATTTATAATCAACTTTTCATAATATTATTCTCAGAAATATTCATCCACCTGAATTACATATTTGTTTTCTAGTACTGAAAACTAACTTCAGTGAGTGGTGCATACAATCCTAATATTTCTACAGTAACTGACCCAGTTTAACATCAATGCAACTAGATTCCTCTTGGATATGATGTCTATATTGAAGTTCATTTTATTCAACACTGGTACATTACTATTTGTTCAGTTTATACACATCATAGGATATATATTTCATGAACAACTTCAATAATTTATAGGATTTTGATTCACTTTCAATCATTTCCTGATTCAGAACACATGTATTCCTCCAGGTTACTTGATTGTTTTTTCATGAGACTTCTTTCCAAACGCTTTTTTTTTTTCGATTTCCATAATCATTTTGAAGAAAAACTGACACACTCTTCATGATAAACCATAACCCTAATATTACCATTAGATGTATTTCTGGTTGGACTAAATGATTGCATATAAATATACGATTTTCTGTTTATTTTCAGATATCAATTCAATCGAATTTTAAAGTTGGAACAAGTTATAATATTTAATCACAGTATCGTCTATTCATAAATTATCTCTATGTTCATAGACACAGAGTAAATCTATTTGTAACCCCAATACTAATTTTTTCATCTTCAAAATGTTGCTCCCAGAAATGGTGGAAGAAATACTCATGTCACCTAATCTACATATACATTTTATCACAGTAATATTCTGGACACAAAAAGAAGAGGTCACACTTATGATTGTATCAAAGCCTAAATGAAAAGTGAGCATAGATTACTGAAAACATTGATGTCCAGTGTGCCTAATGCTCTCAAATGTCAATCTTATTGGTGACTACATATTTGTTTCTTCTTAAGACTATATTTTGAACCTCAACCCTGTTGCAAATGTCTAATCCTATCACTCAATTTATACTTTGCCTGATTTCCTAATGTCTCTATTGATGTCTGCTTACCTAAATATTTTCCCCAGTTCACCATTGTGACTGACCCTTCACGTGTGCTGACATTTACATTCACTCTCTACGCGATACACTATTGCTAAAGAACTTTTGGTCCAAATTCAGTACTCAGTCTTCTTCTGAAACTTATCGAATATCTTCCTAATCCTACCGACTATCACTGTTCTAGTGGATGTTCACTTCTACATTCAATCATCCAAGGTACAAGGTCCTATGCCATTGATTATCGTTTTATCTGAAACACCTGTGCAGAACGTATATCAAAGCTAAGTATCCCAATCAATAGCGCAATGCCCTTCTGGGCTTCAAATCTTACCTAGATTTTTGTTTTCATACTTATATTTCACCTATATATTCTTATAAATATCACAGGTTCCCAATACCATTATTCATCAATTAGAATAATTCCTAACCCAAATCAAACCTGTTATTAACCCTAACCATACACTGTTCCCTCAATCTAACTTTACAGAAGAGGAGGGACCAAGTTGGTCTTACAATACAGGAATGTAGAAAATCTTCCACCTGTTGTAAAACTCAAAGGTCCATGAAGAAGTGATCCCTGGAGAACATGTAGGCAGCCATGAAGGACCTGAGAGAGCAAACGTCATCTTCCATTGCAAACAACCTGGTCAGGATGAAGGGTTGTGTCTGAATCAGCCTCTCTGTTCATAATGTAGAGAAGATGGACACAAACAGTCCTGTTTGGAGAGCTGTTCCTGGGTGCCTATGGTTCATATACCATTCTAACTTGTGAAAGTGTCACAGGAAGTAGGAGAAGCCTCGATCTCATGGGACCCTTGGAAGCAACTGTTAGGACAAAGTGGTTGCCAAAGCAGTGACCTCATTCAGTTCCTGAAGGAAGTGACCTCACCTCACTTCCTTGGTCATGGAACTCTCGGTACTTGGGATCCAGGAAGCAAGGTACCAAGAGCCTGTCCCAGTCCCAGTCCCAGTGGGCTCACTTGTTTGGATTTACCAAGGACAGAGTCAGTCTTTGATGGTACCTACAGATATGAGGATGGCCAACTGCCAGGAAAACTCAGAAGAGGGGCCTTTCCTGAGAAAGCAGATAGTGGCTCACCGCTGGCTCCTGACAAGTTCACAGAGTTGGTGATTTCCGGGGATCATAAGTTGGACCACCAGTCAGAAGACACTCTGGATAGTCACAGACATACTTTGTAGAAGGTGGTGCCTCTGTGGTTGTTGGTGTGGGTTTGTGGTTTTGTCTCATGTTCTGAGAATAGGTAGAAAAGGCGGTTTGTTTGATTTGGAATGAACTGTTTATAGTAAGTCGTTTGGCAAGCAAGAGTTTCTATGTCTGTGTATCCCACTGTGTCCATGGTTTTAGACATTAGAAAACAGAATGCATCAATTGTTGTGTCCTGTCTAGTAGAAAGCTTCCCAGCATTCATCCTGCCGAATTTATGAATGGATTTCAGCTTGCCTTATCGATGAGCAACATGTGGTATCTTCCAAAATTCCTGCATTCTTCATGAATTCTGGCTACTCTCCAGAATAGGCTCATGGTTTTGTGTCCAAGATATGTAGCAGTTCCAAGCCCTGTGACATGGCCATGTACTGGATAGCTGAAGGGAATGTCGAGCATCTCAAAAAACTCAGATATAAGTGTGACCATGATAGTCTAAGTGGAGAAACCCTGCTTTGGGCCTTTTGCTTACCTATTGTT
Source organism: Callospermophilus lateralis (assembly GCF_048772815.1). Lineage (NCBI taxonomy): Eukaryota > Metazoa > Chordata > Mammalia > Rodentia > Sciuridae > Callospermophilus > Callospermophilus lateralis. The sequence continues at coordinate 263,783 of NW_027512778.1, forward strand.
CTGTTGCCCTGAATGTCAGGAAGGTCTTTGCCTCAAGACATTCGTTTGTGAAGCCTGAAGAAAACAGGTTCAAATGGAAATGAATGGACATCACCTGTGGATCTTTGCTTAATTCCTTTGGAAATGGAAGTGTCTGAATCAGCCTCTTGGCCCTGTGTGAGGCCGTGACTTAGATTCTCAACCCCTGAAGAATCTAAAGAAACATCACATGTGTGCATCCAAAACAAAAATGGCCAAAAGTGCAGTTATTGTGGATGAAGTCTCTCCCCATTCTCTGTGAGGTTCCTGACCTCCATCAAGTTAGAATAGGGATCCTTTGGGCCAAATCATTTCTTCAAAGCCCTAAAGAGGCTTGCCCATAATTGCTTGAATTTTCCCGTGACTACAATTCACATAAAGAATCCAAACTGCACAGTCAATACGCCTAAAATTGGAGAAACAGAGAAGTATTAACAGCAGGCCTATATGAACACTCCTGGTTCACAGGAGTGGTGTCCAGGCCACCCTGAATTTAGGCAAATTAGGGGCAAGAGAGATTATTTAGGAGACTGTCTTGAGCTTCGCCCCTCGTGGAAAATTCCAGCGATAGGTTATGATGAGTGTCTATATAAAAGAACATGAGGGCCATGTGGGAGTGTTTTGGTTTTAATTGTGGTTGTTAGTGTGGTGGTTGGAAGAGATGACTGGGTCCACCTTGACATGAACTCTGGTGTTTTTCCCCTTAGAGACTGAGTTCTGGAACTGACCTCAGAAAAGTATTGCCATTAATTGTGTTGGGATTTTAGGAGGCCATGCATGAGAGTCGCCCTTGGAAACTGAGATCAAGGCCCAGGGTGGCTTTCAACAGAGCACTGGGAATCACAGCCAAGATATCACATAATTTTCTTCTGAAAGACTTGGCAGCCATAGTTGAGAGTCAAAAGACACATGGACCTCACATTGTAGAACTCAATGGGCCTGGCTTCATTTGACCTTTTGGCCATTCTTTGGGAAGCATTACCTGTGAGATTTCTCCAGAGCTTTCATTGAAATGAGCTTCGTCAAGATTAATGGTTCTGGAATGAACTGAAACTCACAGTGCCTCCAACGTCATTGTTGAAATATGGCTAGAAAAATACCATGAAATTTTTGAAATTTCCATGACCAGCTGGCACAGGAGAACCTTTGGATGTCTAGTTGCTGATCATGAGTATAACAGACAGTGCCTTGATTGACTGGTGCAGCAGCAAGAAACACCATGAAAATTGGAGGATGAACAAATGGCTTCACAGTCCACACAGGGAGACACTTAGAACCCAGTGGCCACAGTTTACCTACAAAGATCAAATTCAGGACTGGTGTCTCATGTTAATTGGAAAATAAGAAACTATGTTTTACAGGTCACATAGGTGCAGACCCAGCTTTGATGATCTCAGTACAAAGGAAGCTAAAGCTCCTGATAACAACATATGTTTCAAGTGCCCAACCTCAGAGGCAATTTCTCAAGAAGTCTTTAGGCCAGCAGAGCTCCATGTTTATGGAGTGTTCACCCTGTCCCTTACTTTTGGAAACTCCTGTACCACCTTCAAGGTAGTGAAATTTTTAGCATATTACATTCCAGATAAGTATTCACTGATTTTCTAATTCTTCTCCTCTAATTATGTCTTACTTGGGGCGAAGATAATGTCAAGCCATTGTTCTGGAGGAGTGGGAAGATTTTGTGTGGCACATATTTGCATACACATTGGATACATTTTCCAAATTTCCATTCGAAATACTGAATCCCTGACTCTAACCCCTACCATACTAGACTCTGACTACTAATCGTAATATGATAGAGAATAATAACCAAAACAGAATAGAAATACAAGCAGTTCAGAGGAGGCATGGTGTATAGTTGGAATTGCCTTTTGCATTATATAGGGTAGGAGTTATAAATCTAGTCATTTTTTTTGTTGAAATAGTTCTCCGTGTGTTTTGAAAGTTAACAAATATGTGAATTCCTGTCTCCTTTTCTCTGTAGCCTATTCAGCACATGTAATTTTATATGCATATATAGAATTGTACCTGGTATCACACGTACATTTTTGTGAGTTGACTGACTTGGCAAATACAAATTTTGAGAAGAGATCACTCCTCCTAAATGCTGTTGGAACTGAAAATTCAACCTATGGGTAAGCCTCCTAGTTGAACAACATTATACATAAATCCATGTTAAGTATATGAATATTTTTGGGTCTGTGGATGATATGTATTTCATGATGAATTTCGATTGGCATATATATTGCTAGTTTTTAATGTCTGTGTGTGTGTGTGTGTGTGTGTGTGTATATATATATATATATATATATATATATATATATATATATATACTCTCCAGATTTTTCAAAATATGAAATATTTGTGTCTTATTTTGCACTCCCTAAATTCATTCATATTCATGTATGTGGATTTATAATCCAATTTTTAAAAAATTATTCTCAGAAATATTCATCCACCTGAAATACATATTTTTTCCTAGTACTGAAACAGTTTTCAGTAAATGGTGCATCCAAATCCTAATATTTCGGCATTGCAAGATGGCTGTGAAGACAGTGTATCACACCCAGCGTACCCTGCCACTGCGCAAGTGAATAACGAGTTAGAGCAATGAAAAACTATCTTGTTAGGATCTTACAGAAAAATGGGTGTTTACCGAAACCTAGAAGAATGATTTCCACCACCGAGGTCCGGTAATTGAGTCTCAAACACAAGCCACTTGTGCAACTGGAGATCCATTCTGATTGATCCGCGTGACCTGCCCTGTGTCTACAAATGGTGAGGCACCACCGAGAAGCGACCAGCAAGCAGGGAGAAACGTTGCTGCGGATTCTGTGGAATCCTGCTGGCTGAGCATCCACTGAGCCCCCAGCTGAATTCGGGATTTCAGACGGGGAAGTTAGCAGTACATTTCTATGCCCCAAAGCGGAAACTCCACAAAGGAAACCAACAGCCACTATCTTGGAGAGCTGAAGTAACCACCACCACTCCCTGACAGATTGCAAGAATAAAACAGGTGTGTGTTTCTCAGCTCATCTCACATACAGAGGGGAATTCGCATAAAATATCTCCTAGGCTTTTGGGGGAGGGATAATCAGAGCAAGTCTGCATAAAGACTGGGGGAAAACTAGAGGCACCTGACCTTCATCTCCCCTTCCCATCAGGGGCAAAAATGAAACTTGTCTAGCCAGTGCGGGGTGATGGGCAAGCGAAAAAAATTAAAACAATAGAGTTCCAGGGTTCCCAATAGACACCCTCCCCACCCAACAAACGGCAGACCCAGAGAATAGTTTGAGCTGCCGAGAAGCATCACTCAGGAGAAATCTGGTCTAGCAGGAGAAATCAGGACTAGCAGGATAAACCAGGGGACTAGAGGCCAGGCCCTCCTGACTGGCTGGCTGGAGAACGCCGGCCCACTGCCAGTGTGACTGGGCAACTGGAGACCACCTTCCTGCTGGCGCCAGCCCACCTGCTGACGCTATGTCTTGACGGCTGGAGAACGCGCGCCTGCCGGCGACCGAAGGCGCAACTGTGTGGCTAGAGATCTCCCACCAGCTGAAGACAGACCACAAGCTGCCCGCGCTACTGGGTGGCTGGAGACTGCCGGCCTGCCAGCGACCGGGAGCTGAAACCAACCAGAGACAATCCAGTCCACCCACCCAATTCGGACACTCCGGCAAGGAGCCTGGGGCCCACCACAGCAGAGAGGTGACATCACTGGAGCTCGGCCGTCAGAATTCCTTAACAGCGGAATCCACTTAAGCAGGCATAGTCTACCAACACAAAGGAGAGAAAACAGAGATATATAAACCCATAACAAATCTATAGAAGAGAGCAGAAACACAGCAATCAAATAGAGCTGGAAAATGACGTGAACATCATGAAAAAACAAGGGAAAACAAGGTGTACAAACAATGAAGGACAACTTAATACTACAGGAGAACCTAGAAGCATCAGAAACAGGGATAGGGAAAAAACTTAAGTCATACCTAACTCAGATGGAAAGGAATAAGAGAGAAGACATGAGGCAGCAAGTCTAAGGATAAAAGTATATTTTGAAAATGAATTAAACAAACAAATTCAAATGGCAAAGAACAAGCTTTACCAGGAGATAGAGATCTTTTAAAAAATCATACAGTAATTCTAGAAATGCAGGAAACTATAAACCAAATTAAAAACTCAAACAAGAATATTACAAATAGACTAGATCAAGTAGAAGTCAGAACATCAGATAATGAAGACAAAGTTTGTCAACTTGAAAAGAATATAGTCAACACAGAAAACATGCTTAAATCCCATGAGCAACTATTCAAGAGATATGGGATGTCATAAAAAAAACAAAATTGGGAGTCATCGGGATAGAAGAAGGCATAGAAATTCAAACCGAATGAATGAACAACATATTAAATGAAATAATTCTAGAAAACTTCCCAGAGATGAAAGATGGAATGGATTGCCATATCCTGGAAGCCTACAGGACCTCAAACATTCAAAACCATAATAGACAAACTCCAAGACATATAATTATGAAGATAGCCAACATACAGAACAAGGAGAGAATATTAAAAGCTACGAAAGAAAGTAGGCAGATAACATTCAGGGGTAAACCAATAAAGTTAACAATTGATTTTTCATCACAGACATTGAAAGCGAGAAGATCTTTGAACAATGTATTTCAAACACTGAAAAATAATGGATTCCAACCAAGAATACTGTATCCAACAAAATTAAGCTTCAGATTTGACAATGAAATTAAGTCCTTCCTGATAAATAAAAGCTAAAAGAATTCGCAGACAGAACACCAGCACTGCAAAGCATTTTGAGCAAAATACTACAAGAAGAGGAATTGAAAAATAGTGCCCAAAACTAACAGCGGGAGGTATCTCAGTAAAGGGGTAAGAAAAAAACCAAAAAGTAAAAACTACCCAAATTAAAATAAATAAATAAATAAACATGACTGGAAGTACAAATCATATTTCAATTGTAACCTTAAATGTTAAAAATCTAAACTCACCAATCAAGAGACATAGGCTAGTAACCTGGATCAAAAAAATAAATCCAACAATATGCTGCCTTCGAGAGACTCATATGAAAGGCAAAGACATACACAGGCTGAAAGTGAAAGGTTGGGAAAAATCATACCACTCATATGGCCCTCGGAAGCAAGCAGGAGTGGCCATACTCATATCATATAAAATCAACTTCAAACCTACGTTAATCAAAAGGGATAAAGTAGGACACTATATATTGTTAAAAGGAACCCTCCACCCACAAGACATAACAATTATCAATTGGTATGCACCAAACAATTGAGCTGCAATGCTCATAAAACAAACTCGCCTCAAGTTCAAGAGTCAAATAGACTACAACACAATAATTATGGGTGACTTCAACACACCGCTCTCGCCATTAGACAGATCCTCTATAAAAAACTGAATAAAGAAACTATAGAATTCAACAGCACAATCAATAACCTTGACGTAACCGACATATATAGAATACATCAACCATCATCAAGTGGATACACTTTATTCTCAGCAGCACATGGATCCTACTCCAAGTTAGACCATATATTATGCCATTGGGCAACTCTTAGTAAATATAAAGGCGTGGAGAAAATACCATGCACCATATCTGATCATAATGGAATGAAACTGGAAATCAATGATAAAAGAAGGAAGGAAAAATCCTACATCACATGGAAAATGAACAATATTCTACTGAATGATCAATGGGTTACAGAAGACATAAAGGAGGAGATAAAAATATTTTTAGAATCAAATGACAATACAGACACATCGTACTGGAATCTATGGGACACAAAGAAGGCAGTTTTAAGAGGGAAATTCATTTCTTGGAGTTCTTTCCTCAAAAAAAGAATAAAACAACAAATAAATAAACTCACAGTACACATCAAAAACCTAGAAAAGGAAGAGCAAAACAACAGCAAATGTAGTAGAAGACAAGAAATAATTAAAATTAGAGCAGAAATCAACGAAATTGAAACAAAAAAAACATTGAAAAAATTGATAAAACTAAAAGTTGGTTCTTTGAAAAAATAAATAAGATTTACAGGCCCTTAGCCATGCTAAGGATGAGAAGAAGAGAGACAACTGAAATTACTAACATATGGAATGAAAAAGACAATATCACAACAGACAGTACACAAATACAGAAGATAATTAGAAAGTATTTTGAAACCCTATATTCCAATAAAATAGAAGATAGTTAAAATATCGACAAATTTCTTAAGTCATACGATCTGCCCAGATTCAGTCAGGAAGACACACACAATTTAAACAGACCAAAAACAAAGGAAGAAATAGAAGAAGCCATCAAAATACTACCAACCAAAAAAAGCCCTGGACCTGATGGGTATAGAGCAGAGTTCAAAAAAACCTTCAAAGAAGAATTAATACCAATACTTTTCAAGCTATATCAAGAAATAGAAAAATAAGGAGCTCTTCCAAATTCATTCTCGGAGTCCAAAATCACCCTGATCCCAAAACCAGACAAAGACACTTCAAAAAAGAAAACTACAACCAATATCTCTAATGAACTTGGATGCAAAAATTCTCAATGAAATCCGTGTGAATTGAATCCAAAAGCATATCAAAATAGTTGTGCACCATGATCAAGTAGGATTCTTCCCTGGAATGCAAGGCTGGTTCAATATACGGAAATCAATAAATGCTATTCACCACATCAATAGACTTAAGGACAAGAACCATATGATCATCTCGATAGATGTAGTAAAAACATTCGACACAGTTCAGCATCCCTTTATGTTCAAAACACTAGAAAAACTAGAAATAACAGGAACTTACCTCAACATTGTAAAAGCTATATATGCTAAACCTCAGGCTAGGATCATCCTAAATGGAGAAAACTGAAGGCATTCCCTCTGAAATCTGGAACAAGACAGGGATGCCCTCTATCACCACTTCTATTCAATTTAGTTCTTGAAATACTAGCCAGAGAAATTAGACAGACAAAAGAAATTAAAGCCATAAAAATAGGAAAAGAAGAACTTGAATTATCGCTATTTGTGGATGACATGGTAATATATTTAACAGACCCAAAAGGGTCTACAAAGAAACTGCTAGAGTTAATAAATGAAGGATATAAAACCAACACGCATTAATCAAAGGCATTCCTGTATATCAGCAACAAAACTTCTGAAATTGAAATGAGGAAAACCACTCCATTCACAATATCCTCGAAGAAAATAAGATACTTGGAAATCAACCTAACAAAAGAGGTGAAAACCACAGAACCCTAAAGAGAGAGATAGAAAAAGATCTTAGAAGATGGAAAAATGTACCCTGTTCATGGATAGGCAGAACTAAATTCATCAAAATGGCGAAATTACCCAAAGTTCTATACAGGTTTAACGCAATGCCAATCAAAATCCCAATGGCATTTCTTGTAGAAATGATAAAGCAATCATGAAATTCATATAGAAAAACAAAAGACACAGAATAGCAAAAGAAATTCTAAGCAGGAAGTGTGAATCGGGAGGTATAGCGATAGCAGAGTTCAAACTTTACTACAAAGCAATAGTAACAAAAACAGTGTGGTACTGGTACGAAAACAGGCAGGTGGACAAATGGTATAGAATGGAGGACAGAGAAACCAATCCACAAAATTACAACTTTCTTATATTTGATAAAGTGGCTATAAACATGCAATGGATGAAGGATAGCATCTTCAACAAATGGTGCAGGGAAAATTAGAAATCCATATGCAACAAAATGAAACTGAATCCCGTTCTCTCACCATGCACAAAAGTTAAATCAAAATAGATCAAGGAGCTAGATATCAAATCAGAGACACTGCGTCTCATAGAAGAAAAAGTTGGCTACGATCTATATACTGTGGGGTCAGGCTCCAAATTCTTTAATAAGACATCAATAGCCCAAGAGTTAATAACAAGAAAAAAACAAATGGGACTTACTTAAACTAAAAAGTTTTTTTCTCAAGAAGAGAAACAATAAGAGAGGTAAATAGAGAGCCTACATCCTGGGAACAAATTTTTACCCCTCACACTTCAGATAGAGCCCTAATATGCAGAATATACAAAGAACTCAAAATATTAAACAATAAGATAACAAATAACCCAATCAACAAATGGGCCGAGGACCTAATCAGACACTTCACAGAGGAGGACATACAATCAATCAACAAGTACATGAAAAAATGCTCACCATCTCTAGAAGTCTGAGAAATGCAAATCAAAACCACCTTAAGATACCATCTTACTCCAGTAAGATGAGCAGCCATTATGAAGTCAAACAACAATAAGTGTTGGCGAGGATGTGGGGAAAAGTGTACACTTGTACACTGCTGGTGGGACTGCAAATTGGTGAGGCCAATTTTGAAAGAAGTATGGATATTCCTGGGAAAGCTGGAAATGGATCCACCATTTGACCCAGCTATCACCCTTCTTGGACTGTTCCCTGAGGATCTTAAAAGAGCGTACTATAGAGATACTGCCACATCAATGATCATAGCGGCACAATTCACAATAGCTAGACTGTGGAACCAACTTAGATGCCCTTCAATAGATTAATGGATAAAAAAATGTGGCATCTATACACAATGGAGTATTACACAGCACAAAAATGACAAAATCATAGAATTTGCAGGGAAATGGATGGCATTAGAGCATATTATGTTAAGCGAAGCTAACCAGTCCTTAAAAAATAAATGCCAAATGTCTTCTCTGATATAAAGAGAGCAAATAAGAGCAGAACAGGGAGGAAGAGCATGAGGAAAATATTAACATTAAACAAAGACGAATGGGGGGAGAGAAAGGGAGAGAGAAGGGAAAGCTTATGAAAATTGTAGGAGACCCTCAATGTTACACAAAATCGCATAAAAAATGTTGTGAGGGGAAGTGGGGGGGAAACAATGGAGAGAATTGAACAATAGCAGATGAGGTAGAGAGGGAAGATGGGAGGGGAGGAGAGGGTGGATAGTAGGGGATAGGAAAGGTAGCAGAATACAACAGTCACTAATATGCCATTATGTAAAAGTGTGAATGTGTAACCGATGTGATTCTACAATTCGTATTTGGGGAAAAAATGGGAGTTCATAACCCAATTGAGTCAAATGTATGAAAGATGATATATCTTGAGCTTTGTAATGTTTTGAACAACCAATAAAAATAAATAAATAAATAAATAAATAAATAAAGGTTTAAAATTTAGTGGGAAGAAATCAGCTAAAAATGGGTTCAGATGTATTCATTTTGCTATGCAGAAACTTTGTTTTGTGTAGTTGTAAATATCACAAATTTATTTTACCAGAAAATGCACATAAATTGAGATGAAAGGATAATTCACCTATCTTCATGAAAAATTCATAGCATTTTCTACACTTTTCATACTTCATTTTTTTCGTGAATATTTTGACATGGACAAGGTCTAGTCTTAGGCTATTCTTCCAGAATACTACCTCATCTGACAAGTTCGTACAATGTGTTGGATTGTTCTTTTCATCTTTTATTTAATAGTTTCTAGCTGATAATGTGTATTTTTCTTATCTTTATTTGGACATTATCTTTGCATTTTATGTTTTACTGGGGAAGAGACTCATCAAAAGCTCTTTATTATATGTATCAACAATCAAACATTTAGAGCATGCAATTATTCTTAATTTTGCATGAAAATAAATTTGTACCATTTTTCTTATAAAGATGTTGTATTATTAATAATGTCCCTACTGTAATAAGTAACTACTTACAAGAAGAATTAAACAATTGACTTTATATCAATTATGAACATGAAAAGTACTAAAATAAGTATTTGGCAATTAATACACAATTGATAGAAATAGAAATCACAAGAACGCCATTTAAAATGTCAGTGCATATGGTCCTTAAATAATAGGTTGTTCAAATAAAATTTCTCTAATTCATAAGAGTTAATATGCCATATTACAGCTTAATGTGATATAAAACCTTAAATTATCAGTATTGATAAATAAGAATGATACCTTTTTACTTAAATATGTTTATTTGATTTTCACTGTAAGATGTTAATTATGGAAGAATTGAGAATTAAGAAAGACTTGGTCTATATTATTTCTAACAGGAAAATCAAAGTACTTTTAAATATATATGTATATATATATAATATATGTAATGCATATGCATGAATATAGATACATATGTGTAATAAATGTATTGTAATATATCTATCAGGTGATTATAATTTTTAGATTTTTCTCAAGAAAAAGAATGACTATAAAAAACAGTCTTAAACTTAAATTTCATAGCATACTACTGTTTGTAATGACATGAGAGAAAAATAGATATGGAGGTGAAACGAAAAAGGAAGGGAGAGAAGGGGGAAAATGGGGAAGAAAGTGAGTAAAGAAGAGGGACATGAGTGTATGATGTTAAGATAAAAGTGGAGGGGCTGGGTTTGTGGCTCAGTGGTAACATGCTTTTCTAGCATGTGTAAGGCACATGGTTCTATTCTCAGCACCACATACAAATAAACAAAATGAAGGTCAATCAACAACTGAAAAAATAAAAAATAAAAAGAAGAAATATTATGAAAATTCCAAGCTTTGATGAATGTTAAATAAAAAAAATTATGTTACATAGCCTTATGTAATTTTAGACTATCCAAAATAGTCACTAAATGTTAGATTATTAGTGCTATAACTAAAAATCCATTGATCTTTCCTCTACATTCTGTGGCATGCTAGTGCTAAAATAAATTGTATTATTAATCCCCCCCCAAAATCCTAATATTTCTACAGTAACTGACCCAGTTGAACATCAATGCAAGTAGACATGATGTGCATTTTGACGTTCATTTTTATTCAACACTGGTACATTACTATTTCTTCAGTTTATGCACATCATAGCATATATGTCTCATCAAAATTTCGCAAATTTCTAGGCATTTGTTTCACTTTCAATCACTTCCTGCTTGAGAACACATGTATTCCTCCATGTTTCTTGACTGCTCTTTTCATGAGACTTCTTTCCAAACACATTATTTTCGATTTCCATTATCACATTTGAAGCAAAACTCACAAACCCGTCACAATAAACCATAACACTAATATTACCATTAGATGTGTAACTGGTTGGAATGAATGGTTCTATATCAATATAAGATTTCTTACTTAGTTTCAGATATCAATTCAATCCATTATTTAAAGTGGAACCAGTTATATTATTTATTCACAGTACAGTCTATTCACGAATTATCTCTATATTCATAGACACAGGTACACCTCTTTGTACCCCCAATACTAATTTATACGTCCTCAAAATATAGCTCCCAGAAATGGTGGAAGAAATACTCATGTCACCTGATCTACATATACATTTTATCACAGTAATATTCTGGACACAAAAAGCAAAGGTCACACTTATGATTGTACAAAACCTAAATGGAAAGTGAACATGGATTACTAAAAACATCCATGTCCAGGTTGCCTAATGCTCTCAAATGAAAATCCTATTGGTGACTACATATTTGTTTCTTCCAAAGATTATATATTCAAACTCAACCATGTTGAAAATGTCTAATCCTGTCACTCACTTTATACTTTGCCTGATTTTGTAATGTCTCTATTGATATCTGCTTTCCTACATATTTTCCCCAGTTAATCATTGTGACTTCCTCATCACATGTGCTGATATTTACATTCACTCTCTTAGCGATACCCTACTTCTAAAGAACTTTTGTTCCAAATCCTACACTCATTCTTCTTCCTAAACCTACCGACTATCTTCCTAATCCTACCGACTATCACTTTTTGACTGGATGTTCTCTTCTACATTCAATCATCCAAGGTGAAAGGTCCTATGCCATTGTATATCGATTTATCTGAAACATCTGTGCAGAATGTAATTCAACGCTAAGTATCCCAATCAAGGGACAAATGACTTTCTGGGCTTCAAATCTTACTTAGATTTCTGTTTTCGTACATATATTTCACCTCTATATTCTTGTAAATATCACAGGTTCCCAATACCATTATTCATGCAGCAGAATGGTTCCTAACCCATATCGAACATGTTAATAACACTAATCATACACTGTTCCCTCAATCTAACTTTGCTGAAGAGCAGCGACAGTGTTGGTCTTACAATACAAGAATGTATGGGATCTTCCACCTGCTGAGAACATCAAAGGTACGTGCAGAAATGATCTCTGGAGAAGATGTAGGCAGCTATAAAGGACCTGAGAGAGCAAAAGACATCTCCATGGCAAACAACCTGGAAGGATGAAGGAATGTGTCTGAATCAGCCTCACTCTTCTTAATGTAGAGTAGACCAAACCAGGCCTGTGTGGAAAGCTCTTCCCAGGTGCGTATGGTTGATATACCATTCTAACATATGAAATTGTCACAGGAAGTATGGGCAGCCTCCATCTCATGGAACCCTTGGAAGCAACTGTTAGGACAAAGTGGTAGCCAAGGCAGTGACCTCATTCAGTTCCTGAAAGAAGTGACCACACCTCACTTCCTTGGTGATGAAAGTCTCTGAACTTGGGATCCAGGAAGCCAGGCACCCAGAGCCATTACCAATCCCAGTCCCAGTGGTCTCACTTGTTTGAATTTACTAAAGACAGAGTCAGTCTTTCTTCTTACCTGTTAAGGTCTGTAAACAAGTCAGATTGGCACCTGTTATTTTGCTGGAGAAATGTTAGAGTCTGTAAACAAGTCTGGATGGTGCCTGGCAAAATGCCAGAGGGAGTGGTTTGTGAAGTAACAAAAGCGAGCCATTAAGTGTGAAGATTCCTTATTGGTTGACTGCTGTATCTATTTTATGCTAATGAGATAGGCTGTGTAAAATGTATAAATATCGCTCAGATCTTACAATAAACGGCTCTCATTCCTCCTGCATCAACATACACAAGTTATTCGTCACCCCCCAGGTTATTCTGCTGCAGCGGGACTGCGGCAGATGGTGGCCCGTTACGGGGAGCCCTGGGACACTCACGGGTAAGGGTCGAAAAAAGCTTTCTGTCCATAGATAGGACGGGAGCAATCTGCTCGTCCCTAGGCAGATAGGGCGATAGGAAAAATGACCATTTCGAGAAAATGGAGAAGATTGATGCAGTATGTTTGTGTCTTGTTTTGTCTTGAAATGTTGTATTGTCTTTGTGATGAAAATATGGAAGGGGTGAGAAGTAAATTGATAAGAGAAAAAGGCACCCCAGTGGAACCAAGAATAGTTAGGGCATGTGTTGATAAAAGCCCAGAAACTCTAGTCAGAAAGAAAAAGAAAGTTCAGAAGAAGAAGATTATCAGGAAAAAAGTTGCAGCAAAAGGCTATTACTGAATACTTTTCGATACTGGAGGGTGCGTGAAATGACAAGGCGGCTGCCACCTGCCCAAGCTGATCATGGCGCAGTAAGAATTTTCCAAGAGGCAGTTGAGGGCTCTTCCCCGCCCCCCTGCCCGGGGGAGCGGATCACCACTGTGAGCCCAAATCTAGACCTGACCTGGAGGCACAGTCTCACAGGCTTTTGCTCCCTGTGCCCGGAAGAAGTTTGAGCCCAGGACTCTCCCTGGGGCCATCTGGGGCTGCCCAGGATGCTACAGCTGGCAGAAGATGCCACTGGCATCCCTGAAGTTTGATCATTTCCAAGGCCAGTAACTACAATGGGTCTCCCACACCTGCAGGAGGATGAGTAATGAGTACTATTAAGGCTTATTTCAAATGTAAAAAACCTTGAGATAATGTACTAAAATTGTTCAGAAGGTTGTTTTCTTAGTGAAATGCTACAGGATTTTCTTTAGCCATCCGGAGTTCCTGCCTTCGTCCAAGTGCCAGTGAAAACAAAGGTGGAAGAATTTACAATGTTGCTGAGAACTGGAGGAAACTTCGGCTGAGAACCCGAGGAGACTTCGGAGGTATCGCTGTTTCTGCTACTACAACTTAAGCTAGCTGCCTGGAGAACTTACCTGGACTGTGATTCACCTGAACTCTGAGTTAATCTATTGAGACACTGCTTTATCTGGACTGAGACAACAGACTGTAATCTACAACAACTTGTAACTCGGTATCTTTGCTAACGGTGTCATTGCTGGTATAAGTTTTCCAAGGGCTTCTTGCATGGAGCCATCAATTGGATTGGTATTGTAACATTTTGTATCCTCCCTTTCTGTTTCTAGCAGGTTATTTATGGTGTTTCTGTAAAAAACACTATGGTCCTTATTTAAATTAAACAAAAGGGGGAAATGTTAACGTCTGTAAACAAGTCAGATTGGCACCTGTTATTTTGCCAGAGAAATGTTAGAGCCTGTAAAGAAGTCTGGATGGCGCCTGGCAAAATGCCAGAGGGAGTGGTTTGTGAAGTAACAAAAGCGAGCCATTAAGTGTGGAGATTCCTTATTGTTTGACTGCTGTATCTATTTCATGCTAATTAGATAGGCTGTGTAAAATGTATAAATACCGCTCTTATTCAACAATAAACGGCTTCCAGTCCTGCTGCATCAGTATACACAAGTTGTTCGTCACCCCCCCGGTTATTTTGCCCAGCCAGCCGGGCTACGGCACTTACCTACTGATGTGAGGATGGCCAAATGCCAGGGAAGCTCTGAAGATGGTTCTTTCCTGATAAAGCAGGTATTGGCTCACCGCTGACTCCTGACTACTTCAAGAGTTGGCAAAGGAAAGCAGATTTGAGACAGAACAAGCAATTTTGGGGAACATAGTATGGCCCACCAGTCAGAGGACACTCTGGATAGTCACAGACCAACTTGGAGGAAAGAGTTGCCTTTGTGGGTGTGGTTGTGGGTTTGTGTATCCCACTGTGTCTGTGGTTATAGACATTAGAAAAGAGAATGCATCAATGGATGTGTTCTGTCTAGTAGAAAGCTTCTCAGCATTCATCCTGCCAAATTTATGAATGGACTACGACTTTCCTTATGAATGGGCAATACCTGCTATCTTCCTAAGTTCCTGTTTTCTTCCTGAATTCTGGCCACTCTCAAGAATAGGCTCATGGTTTTGTGTAAAAGATATGTACCACCTCCAAACTCTGTAACATGGCCTTGTACTGGATAGATGAAGGGAATGGAGAGGAACTCAGAAAACTCAGATACCAGTGTGACCAGTAAAGTGTCAGTGGAGAAACACTGATTTGGGCCTTTTGTTTACCTATTGTTCCGTTGCCCTGAATGTCTGGAAGGTCTTTGCCTCAGTCCACCCCTTTGTGAAGCCTGAAGAAAACAGTTTTCTAATGGAAAATAATGAGCATCACCTGTGGCTCTTTGCTTAATTGCCATGGAAAGGGATGTGTCTGAATCAGCCTCTTGGCCCTGTGTGAGGCTGTGACTTAGATTCTCACCACCTGATGAATCTAAGGAAAGATCTCATGTGTGCATCCAAAACCAAAATGGAAAAAGAGCAGTCTTGTGGATGAAGTCTCTCGCCTTCCTCTGTAAGGTTCCTGATTTCCATCAAGTGAGAATAGGTATCCTTTGGTTCAAAAAGTTTTTCAAAGCCCTGCAGAGGCAAGCCCATAGGTGCTTGGATTTTCTCATGACTCCAATTCACATAAAGAATCTAAACCCCACAGACATTAGGCTCAAATTGGAGAAGCAGAGCAGTATTAATGGCAGGCCTATTTGATCACTCCTTGTTCACAGATAGGTTGTCAAGCCACCCTGACTTTAGACAAATGAGGGTAGGGAGCATATTTTGGATACTGTCTTCAGCTGCGCCCCTCATGGAAACTTCCAGCCAGAGGTAATGATGAGTGTCTATGTGGAAGTAGTTGAGAGCCATGTGGGAGTATTTTGGTTTTAATTGTGGTCATTTGTTTGGCTGATGGAAGAGATGACTGGGTCCACCTTGGCTTGAACTCTGGTGTGAGTCTTCTTAGAGACTGAGTTTGGAAATTACTGCAGAGATGTATTGCCATGAATTGTGTTGGGATTTTTGGAGGCCACACATGGTAGTGGCCTTTGGAAACTGAGATCTAGGTCCAGGGGGCTTCCCACAGAGCACTGGGAATCTGAGCCAGAATATCACATGATTTTATTCTTTAAGACTTGACAGCCATAGTTTATAGTAAAAACACACATGGACCTCACATTGTAGACCTCAATGGGCCTGGCTTCATTTGATCTTTTGGCCACTCTTTGGGAAGTCTTGCCTGTGAGAGTTCTCCAGATGTTTCATTGAAATGGGCTTTCTCACCATTTGATGTTTCCAGAATGAATTAAATCCCACAGTGCCTCCAACCTCATCCTTGAAAAATGGCTAGATAAACATCATAAAAATTTGAAATTCCCATCACCAGGTGTCACTGGATACACTTTGGATTTCCTGTTGCTCATCATGAGTGTACCAGACAGTGCCTTGATTGACTGGGTTTCATGAAAATGGTGTAGAACAGTGATGCAAATAAGTTAAAGTCTGTTGAGTAGTGGGCCTAGAGGAGTGTTTTGCAGGTCTGTGATAAAACTTCTGTGTTGGGATTATGTGGATCTGCCAAAAGGCTTGTAACTGACAAGGTGCAGCCAGCAGACCCTTGTATGTAAAGGCATCTTGTTGAATGGAGAGGTTTCAGGTCAATGTTCAGAATCAGGTTGCTATGGTCAAGGGGGCAAGCTATGTGGGATAGAAGCCTGGTTGGTGCATTCTCCTGCAGACCCTGACGCACAACACGTGACAGATCTCCCTCCAGCACTGTGACCCAGTTGAATTTCTTGTATTTCCTGAAGCCAATACCAAACTCCCAGTGCAGCAGCAAGAACACCATGAAAAGTGGAGGATTACCAAATGGCTTCACAGTCCACACGGGGCCACACTTAGCCTTCAGTGGCAAGAGTTTACTTACAAAGAGAGAATTCAGCCTTGCTGCCTCACTTTCTTTGGAAAATAAGAAACCATGTTCTGCAGGTCACATAGATGGAGACCCAGCTTTGGTGGTCTCACTAGAAAGGAAGCCATAGGTCCTGACAACAACATATACTTCAAGTGGCCAACCTCAGAGGCAGGTTCTCCAGAAGTCTTTAGGCTGGCACATCTCCATATTTGTGCAATATTTACCCTGTCCCTTACTTTTGGAAACTCCTCTACCACCTCCAAGATTGTGAACTCGCAATCATGTTCCATTCCTGATATGTATTCACAGATTTTCTAACTCTTCTTCTTTTATTTTGTCTTACTTGGGGCAAAGATAGTGTCAAGGTATTGTTGTGAATGAGAGTAGGAAGATTTTGTGTAGCACATATTTGCATACACATTTGATTCATTTTCCTATTTTACATTCAAAATACTGAATCCCTGACACTAACCCATACCCTACTAGACTCTGACCACTAATCCTAATATGGTGGAGAGAAATAATGCAAACAGAATTGAAATACAAACAGTTCAGAGGAGGCATGGTGTATAGTTGGATTTGCCTTTTGCATGATAAAGTGTAGGTGTTATAAATCTAGTCAATTTTTAATTAAAATATTTCACCATGGGTTTTTGTAGTTAACAAATACGTGAATTCCTGTCTCCCTTTCTCTGTAGCCTATTCAGCACATGTATTTTTATATGCACATATAGAATCCTACCTGGTATCACACGTACATTTTTGTGACCTGGCTGACTTGGAGATACAAATTGTGAGAAAAGATCACTCCTCCTAAACGCTGTTGGAACTGAAAATTCAACCTATATGTGAGCTTCCTAGGAGAACAACATTGTACATAAATCCATGCTCAGTACAATAAATAATTTTGCATCTGTGGATGTTATATATTTCATGATGAATATTGATTGGCTTATATATTGGTACTTTTTAATATCTCTGTGTGTGTTTTGGGTATATATATATATATATATACTCTCAAGATTTTTCAAAATATGAAATATATGTGTCTTATATACACTACCGAAATTCATTCATGTTCATGTATGTGGATTTATAATAAAAATTTCACAAGATTATTCTCAGAAATATTCATTCACCTGAACTACATATTTGTTTCCTAGTACTTAAAACTAACTTCAGTGAATGGTGCATACAAATCCTAATATTTCTACAGTAATTGACCCAGTTTAACATCAATGCAATTAGATTCCTATGGGACATAGTGTGTATTTTGATGTTCATTTTTATTCAACACTGGTTCGTTAATATTTCTTCAGTTTATGCACATCATAGGATATATATTTCATCCACAAATTCACAAATTTATAGGCATTTGTTTCACTTTCAATCACTTCCTGCTTCAGAACACATGTATTCCTCCAGGTTTCTTGACTGGTCTTTTAATGAGACTTCTTTCCAAACACATTATTTTCGATTTCCATAATCACGTTTGAAGCAAATCTCACACAGTCTTTATAATAAAACATAACGCAATTATACAATTAGATGTGTAACTGGTTGGAATGAATGATTGTATATCAATATAAGTTTTTGTGTATATTTTCACATATCAATTCAATCCATTATTTAAAGTGGAAACAGTTATATTATTTATTCACAGTATTGTCAATTCATGCATTAATTCTATATTCATAGACACAGGGTACAAATATTTGTACCGCCAATAATAATTTATACATCTTCAAAATATTGCTCCCAGAAATGGTATAAGAAATACTTATGTCACCCGATCTACATATACATTTTATCATAGTAATATTCGAGACACAAAATGCAAAGGTCAAACTTATGATTGTACCAAAGCCTAAATTGAAAGTGAGCATGGATTACTAAAAACATCCATGTCCATGTTGCCTAATGTTCTCAAATGTCAATCCTATTTGTGACAACATATTTTTTTCTTCCTAAGATTATATATTCAAACTCAACCCTGTTGAAAATATCTAATCCTATCACTCACTTTATACCTTTCCTGATTTCTTAATGTCTCTATTGATATCGGCCTTCCGACATATTTTCCCCAGTTCATCATTGTGACTGACTCTTCACATGTGCTCACATTTAAATTCACTCTCTATCTGAAACCCTATTGCTAGAGAACTTTTTGTCCAAAACCTATACTCACTCTTCTTTCTGAAACTGAGTATCTTTCTAATAATTCCAACTATCCTTTTTTGACTAGAAGTTCTCTTAAACATTCCATCATCCAACGTACAAGGTCCTATGCCATTGTACATCGATTTATCTGAGACATCTCTGCAGAAAATAATTCAAATCTACATATCCCAATCAAGGGCCCAATGCCCTTCTGGGCTTCAAATCTTTCCTACATTTCTGTTTTCATACTAATATTTCACGTATATTTTCTTGTAAATATTGAAGTTTCCCAAACATTCCTGCAGAATGATTCCTAACTCATATCGAACATGTTATTAATCCTAACCATACACTGTTCCCTCAATCTAACTTTACAGAAGATTAGGGACAGAGTTGGTCTTTCAATACAGGAATGTAGCAGATCTTCCACCTGCTAAGATCCTCAAAGGTCCATACAGAAATGATCCCTGGAGAAGATGTAGGCAGCTATGGAGGACGTGAGAGAGAAAAAGTCATCTCCATGTAATGGCTCACCGCTGGCTCCTAATAACCTCACAGAGTTGGCCAAGGAGTCCAGATCTGAGACAGGACAGGCCATTTCTGGGAACATAGTATGGCCCACAAGTCAGAGGACACTCCGGATAGTCACAGACCTACTTGGGGGAAGGAGGTGCCTTTGTGGGTTGGGTGTAAGTTTGTGGTCTTTTCTCATTTTCTGAGAATAGGTAGAAAAGGCAGTTTGTTCATTTTGGAGTGGATGGTTTCTAGAAAGTCGTTTGACAAAGAGTGTGTTTCTATGTCTGGGTATCCCAATGTGTTCGTGGATGAAGACATTAGAAAGAACATGCATCAATGGATGTGTTCTGTCTAGTAGAAAGCTTCCCAGCATTCATCCTTCCCAATTTATAGATGGACTTGGCTTGCCTTCTGGATGGGCAACACCTACTGTCTTCCTAAGTTCCTGTTTTCTGCCTGAATTCTGGCCACTAACCATAATAGGCTCATGGTTATGTGTCCAAGATATGTACCACCTCCAAGCTCTGGGACATGGACATGTACAGGATAGCTGAAGGGAATTGGAGCATCTCAGAAAACTCGGATATCAATGTGACCAGTAAAGTCTCTGTGGAGAAACCCTGCTTTGGGCCTTTTGCATACCTATTCTTCTGTTGCACTCAATAACAGGAAGGTCTTTGATTAGGCCACGCCTTTGTGAAGCCTGAAGAAAACAGTTTTCAAATGGAAATGAATGGGCATCACCTGGGGCTCTTTGCTTAATTGTTTGGAAAGGGATGTGTCTGAATTGGCCACTTGGCCCTGTGTGAGGCTGTGGCTTAGATACTTAGCACCTAATGGACCTAAAGAAACATCCCATGTGTGCACCCAAATCCAAAATGTCCAAAAAGTATTCATTGTGGACTATGCCTCTCGCCTTCCTCTGAAAGGTTCCTGATCTCCATCAAGTGAGAATAGGGATCCTTTGCATCAAATGAGTACTTCAAAGCCCTGCAGAGTCTAGCCCATTGGTGCTTGTGATTATGCATGACTCCAGTTCACATAAAGAATCTAAATCCCACAGTCAGTAAGCCTCAAATTGGAATTGTGGAGCAGTATTAAAGGCAGGGCTCTATGATCATTCCGTGTTCAAAGGAAGGGTGTCCAGGAAACCCTGACTTGTGACAAATGAGGTGCGAGGGTGCTTATTTTGAACACTGTGTTGGTCTGTGCCCCTCATGGAAACCTCCAGCGAGAGGTTATTATTAGTGTCTATATGGAAGAAGATGAGTGCCATGTGGGAGTCTTTTGTTTTTAATTGTGGTCATTTGTGTGGCGGTTGGAAGAGATATCTGGTTCCTCCTGGGCTTGAACTCTGGTGTGATTTCCCTTAGAGACTGAGTTGTGGAACTGTTTTCAGAGAAGTATTGCCATGAACTGTGTTGGGATTTTAGGAGGCCACACATGAGATTCGCCCTTGGAAACTGAGATCTATGCCCAGGGTGGCTTTCCACAGAGCACAAGTAATCTCAGCCAGGATATCACAAGATTTTATTATTAAAGACTTGGCAGCCATAGTTGAGAGTCAAAACACACATGGAGCTCACATTGTAGACCTCAATGAGCCTGGCTTCATCTGACCTTTTGGCCACATTTTGGGAAGCTTTGCCTGTGATAGTTCTCCATTTCTTTTGTTCAAATTAGTTTCCTCGCCATTTAATGGTTCCTGAATGATTGGAAACCCACAGTGCCTCCAACTTCATCCTTAAAAAATAGCTAGATAAATACCACCAACTTTTTGAAATTCCCTTGACCAGGTGGCACTGGAGAACCTTTGGATTCCTGTTGCTGATCATGAGTATACCAGACAGTGCCTTGATTGACTTGGTTTCATGAAAATGGTGTAGAACAGAGATGCCAGTAAGTTGGAGCCTGCTGAGTAGTTGGCCTAGAGCAGTGGTGGGGAGGTGTCTGATATAACATCTGTGGTGAGGCCATGTTTATCTGCCATTGGCTTCCAAATGGCTTGTGACTGACATTGTGCATCCAGCAGACCCTTGTATATAAAAGCATCTTGTTATATGGAGAGGTTTCAGGGCAATGTTCAGAATCAGGTTGCTATGGTCAATGGGGCAAGCTCTGTGGGAAAGAAGCTTGCTTGGTGCATTCTCCTGCAGACCCTGACCCACCACATGTGACAGAATTCCCTCCAGCACTTTGTCCCAGTGGAACTCCTTGTATTCCAAGAAACAAATACCAAACTTCCAGTGCAGCAGCAAGAAACACCACAAAAAGTGGAGGATGAAAAAACGGCTTTACAATAAACACGAGGAGACACTTAGCGCGCAGTGGCTACAGTTTACCTACAAAGAGAAAATTCAGCACTGCTGCCTCATGTTCATTGGGAAATAAGAAACAATGTCCTCCAGGTCACATATATGCAGACCCAGTTATGATGGTCTAACTAGATCGGAAGCTAAATCTCCTGACAACAACATATATTTCAAGTGCCCAAACTCAAAAGTCTTTAGGCCAGCAGAGCTCCATCTTTGTGCAGTGTTTACCCTGTCCCTTACTTTTGGAAACTCCTATACCACCTCCAAGGATATGAACTCCTGAGCATACTCCATTCCAGATATGTATTCACAGATTTTTGTAACTCATCTCCTCTAATTGTGTCTTACTTTAAGCGAAGGTGATGTCAAGGCATTGTTCTGGATGAGAGTGGGAAGATTTTTTTGTAGCACATATTTGCATAAATATTGAATTTATTTTTCTATTTTCAATTCGAAATACTGAATCCCTGAAACTAACCCATAACCTACTAGACTCTGACTACTAATCCTAATATGATGGAGTAAAATAACCCACACAGAATAGAAATACAACCAGTTCAGAAGAGGCATGGTGTATAGTTGTACTTTCCTTTTGCATGATAAAGGGTTGGTGTTATAAATCTTGTCAATTTGTAGTTAAAATAGTCCTCTATGTGTTTTTAAAGTTAACAAATATGTGAATTCCTGTCTCCCTTTCTCTGTAGCCTATTCAGCACATGCATTTTCATATGCACATATAGAATACTACATGGTATCACACGTACATATTTGTGAGGTAACTGACTTTGCAAATACAAATTGTTAGAAGAAAACACTTCTTCTAAATGCTGTTGGAACTGAAAATTCAACCTATAGGTGAGCTTCCTAGTTGAACAACATAAATCCATATTTAGTAAAATCAATATTTTGGGATCTGTGGATGATATATATTTCATGGTGAATTTCGATTGGCATACATAATGCTACTTTGTAATGTCTGTATTTAGGTGTGTATGTGTGTGTGTGTGTGTGTGTGTGTGTATTATATATATATTATATATATATATATATATATATATATATATATATATAAATATATATATATATATATATATATATATTTATATATATATATATATTCACTCTGCTGATTATTCAAAATATAAAATATATGTGTCTTATTATACACTAACTAAATTCATTCATATTCATGTATTTGGATTTATAATCAACGTTTGAGAAGATTATTCTCAGAAATATTCATCCACCTGAAATACATGTTTGTTTCCTAGTACTGAAAACTAACTTCAGGGGATCATATTATGGCAGTGATGGGAGTTCATTACCCCCGTGTACCGCCTCACATTGCAGGAGAAGGACAAGTTAGAACGGCTAAAATCTATCTTGTTAGAAATTTCCAGGAAAATTGGTGTGCTCCAAAACCTACAGGAAGGATTTCCATTGCACAAGAACCAGCTATGGGGGCTCAAACGCCAGCGATTTGTCCTCACGGAGGGTCACGCTGCTTATTCAGCAAATCACCCCACGGCTAGTGTCTGCAATGCGCGCTGGGAAACGACGAGAGAGCAACGCAAAGATATAGCCCTGTGGATTATGCGGGCTCCTGCCAGCTGTGCAATCACTGTGCTCAGTGTTGAGTTGTGGGTTTGAAACGGGGGAAGGAAGTGGTCCAATTCGGTTTTCCACACCGGTGAGACCACAGAGGAAGATAGCGGTCACCATCTTGGAGAGCTGACGTCACCATCCCTGTTGTCGACTCATCACAGCTCATTCAGATACAGAATAGGTAATTTCAGGCTGCCATTCGCCTTCATCTTGCAGACAAATTACTCAGGGTCAGTGCTGAAGAACCCACGAAAATTGCTTCTTGGATCCTGCTCCTATCAGAACATACACCGAGCCCGGAGCGGCTGAATTCCGGGTCCCGGAACTGCTCTGGCCCAGGGCTAAAGAACCTGCAGAAACTGTTTCTTGGTCTGGGTCCTGCTGAATATTGTAAAGGTAAATGCCAACTGAGCCTTCATAGACAGTGGCAACAGGATTGAGACGGGGCTTGTGAGGGCCGGTCAGGACTCACTCATTGCTTTGGTCACCCGGCAAAGGGAAAGAAATGCTGCCATTCACATGGGATACCAACATGGCAGAGATCTGATGTGATCACAAAGCGGTGGAGGAGATAACTTCATCTATACCAGCGGCGAGAGAAATAGTTGGTCTCCTGGTAAAGAAAGTGAGTCACAAACATCCGAGTCTCTCTCACTTAGTCATCAAGCCAGAGGTGCAGAGCAGAGCTGCCACCTGTGCCTGGAACAGGCCCAGCGACCCACCGGCATGGTAGTCACGTCACCCGAATTGGAGTAGGGGCAGAGCACACCCATGCCTGCAAGGTAGGCAGACGTACGACCGACCGGCAGAACAGGCCCAGGGGCCAGTCAGAATGGTAGACAGAACACCCCAATTGGAGGAGCATCACAGCCGCCAACCGCACCTGCAATGGAGACTTTTCCACTATACAAGAGCAATATAAATATATAGGGGGAAAATTTCAAAAACACAACAGTTTCACCAAGCAGAAAGAAACGCAAGCTGTATGAAAAGACAAGAAAAGAAAGGACCACAAGCAATGCAGGTCAACTCAAATTTAGAAGAGGTAATAGATGCAGCATACGGAATGTCAGATAAAGAATTCAGGATATACATGCTTCATGTGATCTGGAATCTCAAGGAAGACATTAGACAGCAAAAATCAGACAATGAAAGATCACTTCGACAATGAATTACATAAAAAAATCCAAGTAGCAAAGATCAACTATATAGTGAGATAGAGGTTATAAAAAACAAACAAACTGAAATCTTAGAAATGCAGGAAGTAATGAACCATCTTAAAAACTCAATTGAGAATACTACCATTAGAGCAGAATACTTAGAAGATAGAACATCAGACAATGAAGACAAAGTATTTCAACTCAAAAAGAACATATACAGCTCAGCAAGACTGTTAAGAAACCATGAGCAAAAGTGCAAGAAATATGGGATAACATAAAGAGACCAAACATAAGAGTCATTGGGATAAAGGAAAGTATAGAGGTCCAAACCAAAGGAGTGAGCAATCTATTCAATGAAATAATAGGAGAAAAATTCCTAGACTTGAAGAATGAGACAAAATCCCAAATCCTAAAAGTCTACAGGACGCCGAACGTGCAATATCATAAGAGATCCACACCTAGACACATGATAATGAAGATACCC
The DNA here is from genome assembly GCF_048772815.1 of Callospermophilus lateralis. Classification (NCBI taxonomy): domain Eukaryota; kingdom Metazoa; phylum Chordata; class Mammalia; order Rodentia; family Sciuridae; genus Callospermophilus; species Callospermophilus lateralis. The sequence goes on from NW_027512778.1 coordinate 288,855, forward strand.
AACATACAGAATAAGGAGAGAATTTTAAAAGCTACAAGAGAAAGGAAGCAGATTATAGTTAGTGGTAAACCAACCAGGATAACAGCTGATCTTTCAACACAGACTCTGAAAGCTAGAAGATCCTTTAATAACATATTTCAAACACTGAAAGAAAATGGGTTCCAACCAATAATCATGTATCCAGTGAAATTAAGCTTCAGATGGAAGATGAAATTAAAACCTTCCACAATAAACAAAAGTGAAAAGAATTTGCAGCTAGAAAACCATCTCTTCAAAACATCCTCGGCACAACATTACAGGAAGTGGAAATGGAAAATATCAATGAAAACCAACAGTGGAAGGTAGGACATTAAAGGGGGGAAAATAATCAAAGAGGAAATCAAACTATGTTTAGTAACATAAATAAACAAATATGGCTGGAAGAACAACCCATATCTAAATAATAACCAAAAATCTTAATGGCTTAAACTCACCAATTAAGAGACACAGGCTAGTAGAATGGATCACAAAACAAGAACCAACAAAATGCTGCCTACAGGAGACGCATTTTACAGGAAAAGACATACATAGACTCAAGGTGATACTTGGAAAAATCATATCACTCTTATGAACGTTGGAAACAAGCAGGAGTGTCCATACTCATATCAAATAAAATAGATTTCAAGCCAAAGTTAATCAAAAGGGATAAAGAAGGACACTACATACTACTCAAGAAAACCATACGCCAACAAGACGTAACAATCATAAATATATATGCCCCAAACAATGGTGCAGCTTTGTTCATCAAACAAACTCTTCTCAATTTCAAGAGTCTAATAGACCACAATACAGTAATCATGAGAGACATGAACACACCTCTCTCACCACTGGACAGATCTTCCAAACAAAAGTTGAATAAGAAAACTATAGAACTCAATAACACAATTAATAACCTAGACTTAATTGACATATATAGAATGTACAACCCATCATCAAGAAGTTACACTTTTTTCTCAGCAGAACATGGATCCTTCTCAAAAATACATCATATATTATGTCACAGGGCAACGCTTAGACAATAAAAAGGAGTAGAGATAATACCATGCATTTTATCTGATCATAATGGAATGAAACTAAAAATCAATGATATAAGAAGGAAGGAAAAATCATTCATCACTTGGAGAATGAACAATATGTTTCTGAATGATCAATGGGTTATTGAAGACATCAAAGAGGAAATTAAAAAATTCTTAGAGGTAAATGAAAACACAGACACAATATATCGGAATCTATGAGACACATTGAAAGCAGTTCTAAGAGGAAAATTCATTGCTTGGAGTTCATTCCTTAGAAAAAGAAAAAACCAACAAATAAATGATCTCAAACGTCATCTCAAAATCTTAGAAAAACAAGAGCAAACAACAGCAAAAGAAGTAGAAGGCAAGAAATAATTAAAATCAGAGCAGAAATTAATGAAATCGAAACAAAAGAAACAATTGAAAAAATTGACAAAACAATACATTGGTTTTTTGAAAAAATAATTAAAATCGACAGACCCTTAGCCATGCTAACAAAGAGAAGAAGAGAGAGAACTCAAATTACTACCATATGAAATGAAAAAGGAAATATAACAAGAGACACTTCAGAAATACAGAAGAAAATCAGAAATTATTTTGAATCAATATACTCCAATAAAATAGAATATAGTGAAGGCATTGATAAATTTCTTAAGTCATATGATGTGCCCAGATTGAGTCAGGAGGATATAGACAACCTAAACAGTCTAATATCAATTGAGGAAATAGAAGAAACCATCAAAATACTACCAACTAAGAAAAGCCCAGGACCGGATGGGTATAGAGCATAGTTTTAAAAAACCTTTAAAGAAAAACAAAAACCAATACTTTTCAAGCTATTTCAGGAAAAATGCAAAAATACTCAAAAAAATTCTGGCGAATCAGACACAAAATCATATATATATAAAAAAAATGTGCACCATGATCAAGTAGGATTCATTCCTGGGATGCAAGGCTGGTACAATCTACAGAAATCAATAAATGTTATTCATCACATCAATAGACTTAAAAATAAGAACCATATGATCATCTCGAGAGATGCGGAAAAAGCATTCGACAAGGTACAGCATCACTTTACGTTCAAAACTCTAGAAAAACTAGGGATAACAGGATCATACCTCAATATTGTAAAAGCAATCTATGCTAAGACTCAGGCTAGCATCATTCTGAATGGAGAACAATTGAAGGCATTCCCCCTAAAATCTGGAGGAAAACAATGATGCCCTCTCTAACCCCTTCTGTTCAACATAGTTCTCGAAACACTGGCCAGAGCAATTAGAAAGGCTAAAGAAATTAAAGGCATAAAAATAGGAAGAGAAGAACTCAAATTATCGCTATTTGCAAAAGACATGATTCTATACCTAGCAGACCCAAAAGGGTCTACAAAGAAATTATTAGAGGTAATAAATGAATTCAGCAAAGTGGCAGGATATTAAATCACCACGCATAAATCAAAGGCATTTTTGTATATCAGTGACAAATCCTCTGAAATGGAAATGAGGACAATCACTCCATTCACAATATCCTCAAAAAAATAAATAAAATACTTGGGAGTCAACCTAACAAAAGAGGTGAAAGACTTATACAATGAAAACTACAGAACCCTAAAGAGAGAAATAGAAGAAAATCTTAGAAGATGGAAAAATATACCCTGTTCATGGATAAGCATAACTAACATCATCAAAATGACAATATTACCAAAAGTTCTCTATAGGTTTAATGCAATGCCAATTAAAATCCCAAGGTCATTTCTTGTAGAAATAGATAAAACAATTATGAAATTCATATGGAAAAATAAAAGACCCAGAATAGCAAAAACAGCTCTAAGCAGGAAGTGTGAATCAGGCAGTATACCGATACCAGACCTCAAACTATACTACAGATCAATAGTAACAAAAATAGCATGGTACTGGTGCCAAAACAGGTGGGTGGACCAGTGGTACAGAATAGAGGACACAGAAACCAATCCACAAAACTACAACTATCTTATATTTGATAAAGGGGTTAAAAGCATGCAATGGAGGAAGGATAGCATCTTCAACAAATGTTGCTGGGAAAACTGGAATTCCATATGTAACAAAATGAAACTGAATCCCCTCCTCTCGCCATGTACAAGAGTTACCTCAAAATAGATCTAGGAGGTTGATATCAAATCAGAGACACTGCATCTGGTAGAAGAAAACTTTTGCCACAATCTACATACTGTGGGGTCGGGTTCCAAATTTCTCAATAGGACACCCATAGCACAAGAGTTAATCACTAGAATCAACAAATGGGACTTACGCAAACTAAATAGATTTTTCTCAGCAAAAGAAACAATAAGAGAGGTAAATAGGGAGCCTACATCCTTGGAACAAATCTTTACTCCTCACACTTCAGATAGAGCCCTAATATCAAGAGTATACAAAGAACTCAAAAAAATTAAACAATAAGAAAATGAATAACCCAATCAACAAATGGGCCAAAGACCTGAACAGACACTTCTCAGAGGAGGACATACAATCAATCAATAAGTACATGAAAAAATGCTCACCATCTCTAGCAGTCAGAGAAAAGCAAAACAAACCCACCCTAAGATACCATCTCACTGCAGTAAGATTGGCAGCCATTATGAAGTCAAACGACAACATGTGCTGTCGAGGATGTGGGGAAAAGGGCACACCTGTACATTGCTGGTGGGACTGCAAATTAGTGCAGCCAATTTGGAAAGCAGTATGGAGATTTCTTGGAAAGCTGGGAATGGAACCACCATTTGACCTATTCCCCTTCTCGGTCTATTCCCTAAACACCTAAAAAGAGCATGCTACAGAGATACTGATAAATCGATGTTCATAGCAGCACAATTCACAATGGCAAGACTGTGGAACCAACCTAGATTCCCTTCAATAGATGAATGGATTAAAAATGTGGCATTTATATAGAAGGGCTTTTGACTCACAAGGTGCAGCCAGCAGACCCTTATATGTAAAGGCAAATTGTTATATGGTTTGGTTTCAGGTAAATCTTCAGAATCAGGTTGCTATGGACACAGGGGCAAACTATGAGAGATAGAAGATTGGATGGTGCATTCTCCTGCAGACCCTGACCATACACACGTGACACAACTCTCTCCAGCACTGTGTCCCAGTTGAACTCCTTGTATTTCGTGATGCAAATACCAAACTCCCAGTGCAGCAGCAAGAAACCCACGAAAAGTGGAGGATGACCAAATGGCTTGACAGTTCAAACGGGGAGACACTTAGGTTCCAGTGTCCACAGTTTACTTAGGAAGAGAGAATTCAGCACTGTGGTCTCATGTTCATTGGAAAATAAGAAACCATGTCCTCCAGGTCACATAGATGCAGACACATCTTTGAAGGTCTCACTACAAAGGAAGCTAAAGCTCCGTACAACAAAATATATTTCAAGTGCCCAACCTCAGAGAGACTTTCTCAAGAAGTCTTTAGGCCAGCAGAGCTCCATATGTGTGGACTGTTTAACCTTTCCCTTACTTTTGGAAACTCCTTTAACACCTCCAATTTTTTGAACTACTGAGCATATTTTATTCCACATATGAATTCACAGATTTTCTAACTCTTCTCCTCTAACTGTGTTTTACTAGGGTCGAAGGTAATGACAAGGCATTGTTCTTGATGAGAGTTGGAAGATTTTTGCGTAGCATATGTTTGCGTACACATTGGATTCATTTTCCTATTTTCCATTCAAAATACTGAATCCCTGACACTAACCCATACCCTACTAGACTTTGACGATTAATCCTAATATGGTGAAGAAAAATAACCCAAAGAGTATAGAAATACAAGCAGTTCAGAGGAGGCATGGTGTATACTAGGTCTTGCCTTTTGCATGATAAAGGGTAGGTATTATAAAAATAGTCAATTTTTAATTGAAATAGTTCTACATGTATTTTTAAAGGTAACAAATATGTGACTTCCTGTCTCCTTTTCTCTGTAGCCTATTCAGCACATGTATTTTTATACGCACATATAGAATCCTACCTGGTATCACACATAATTTCTTTTGAGGATACTGACTTGGAAGATAAAAATTGTGAGAAGAGATCATTCCTCCTAAACGCTGTTGGAACTGAAAATTCAACCTATGTCAGCTTCCTAGTAGAACAACATTATACATGAATCCATGTTAAGCAAAATGAATATTTTTCGATATGTGGATTATATATATTTCATGATGAAATGCGATTGGCATATATATTGCTACTTTTTAATGTCTCTGTGTGTGTGTGTGTGTGACTCTCCAATTTTTTTAAATTTTAAATATATGTGTATTATATACACTCCCTAAATTCATTCATGTTCATGTATGTGGATTTCTAATCAACTTTTCAGAAGATTATTCTCAGAAATATTCCTCCACCTGGAATACATATTTGTTTCCCATTACTGAAATCTGACTTCAGTTAATGGTTCATACAAATCCTAACATTTCTACATTAACTGACCCAGTTTAACATCAATGCAAGTAGATTACTATGGGACAAGATGTCTATTTTGAACTTCATTTCTATTCAACACTGCTACATTACTATTTCTTCACGTTTAGCCCATCATAGCATATATATTTCATCCACAAGTTCACAAATTTAGAGGCATTTGGTTCACTTTAAATCCCTTCCTGCTTTAGAACACATGTATTCATCCAGGTTTCTTGACTGGAATTTTTTGAGACTTCTTTCCAAACACATTATTTTCGATTTCCATAATCCTTTTGAAGAAAATCTCACACACCCTTCATGATAAACCATAACCTAATATTACCATTAGATGTATAACTGGTTGGAATGAATGATTGTATATCAATATTAGATTTCCTGTATATTTTCAGATATCAATTAAATGAATTATTTAAAGTGGAACCAGTTATATTATTTATTCACAGTATGGTCTACTCATGCATTATCTCTATATTCACAGACACAGCGTACACCTCTTTGTACCCCCAATACTAATTTATACGTCTTCTCAATATTACTCCCGGAAATGGTTGAAGAAATACTCATGTCACCTGATCTACATATACATTTTATCACAGTAATATTCTGGACAAAACTGCAAAGGTCACACTTATGATTTTACAAAGCCTAAATGGAAAGTGAACACGGATTACTAAAAACATCCATGTCCATGTTGCCTAATGCTCTCAAATATCATTCTTTGGTGACTACATATTTGTTTCTTCCTAAGATTATATATTCAAACTCAATCCTGTTGAAAATGTCTAATCCTAACACTCACTTTGTACTTTGCCTAATTTCCTATTGTCTTCCTTGATATTTGCTTTCCTACATTTTTTCCCTAGTTCATCTTTGGGACTGACTCTTCACATGTGCTGACATTGGCATTCACTCTCTAATCGAAACCCTGTTGCTAAAGATTTTTTTTTTCCAAATTCTATACTCACACTTCTTCCGAAAACTACCGATTATCTTCCTAATCTTACCGACTATCCCTTTTGGAGTTGGTGTTCCCTTCTAAATTCAATCATCCAAGGTACAAAGTCTTATGCCATTGTATATTGATTTATCCAAGAAAACTCTACTGAAGGTAATTCAATGCTAAGTATCCCAATCAAGGGCCCAATTCCCTTCTTGGCTTCAAATCTTACCTAGATTTCTGTTTTCATACATATATTTCACCTCTATGTTCTTATAAATATAGCAGATTCCCAATATCATTATTCATCCCTCAGAATAATTCCTAACCCAAATTGAACAAGTTATTAATGCTAACCATACACTGTTCCCTCAATCTAACTTTACAGAAGAGCGGGACAGAGTTGGTCTTACAATACAGGAATATAGGGGATCTTCCACCTGCTGAGAACCTCAAAGGTCCATGCAGATATGACCCCTGGAGAAGATGTAGGCAGATATGAAGGACCAAACAAGGCCTGTGTGGAGAGCTGTTCCTGGGTGCCTATGGTTGATATACCATTCTAACTTGTAAAAGTGTCACATGAAGTAGGGGTAGCCACCAGCACTTGTCCCCGTTGAACTCCTTGTATTTCGTTAAGCAAATACCAAACTCCCAGTGCAGCAGCAAGAAACACCACGAAAATGGAGGATGAACAAATGGCTTCACAGTCCACATGGGGAGACACTTTGCCCCCATTGGCCACAGATTACCTACAAACAGGGAATTCAGTACTGCTGCCATATGTTCATTATTAAATAAGATACCATGTCCTCCAGGTCACATAGATGCACACCCAGCTTTGATGGTCTCACTACAAAGAAGCTATAGCTCCGGACAACAATATAAATTTAAGTGCCCAACCTCAAAGCCAGTTTCTCAAGAAGTCTTTAGGCCAGCAGAGCTCCATGTTTGGGTTGTCTTTACAATGTCCCTTACTTTGTGAAACTCCTCCACCACATCCAAGGTTGTGAACTCCTGAGAATTTCCCATTCCAGATTGGATTTATTTTCCAATTTTCACTTCTACAGTAACTGACCTAGTTTTACATCAATGCAAGTAGATTCCTATGGAATATGATGTGTATTTTGAAGTTCATTTTTATTCAACACTGTTACATTACTATTTCTTCAGTTTATGCACATAATAGGATATATATTTATTCCACAAGTTAGGAAGTTTATAGGCATTTGTTTCACTTTCAATCACTTTCTGCTTCAGAACACATGTATTCCTCCATGTTTCTTGACTGGTCTTCTCATGAGACTTCTTTCCAAACACATTATTTTCTATTTCCGTAATCACTTTTGAAACAAAACTCACACACCCTTCATTATAAACCATAACTCTAAGATTACCATTAGATGTATAACTCTTTGGAATGAATGATTGTATATCAATATAAGATTTCCTATATATTTTCAGATATCAATTCAATCCATTATTTAAGTGGAACCAGTTATATTTTTTCCCAGTATGATCTATTTATGCATTATCTCTATATTCATAGACACAGCGTACACCTCTTTGTACCCCCAATACTAATTTATTCGTCTTCACAATATTGCTCCCGGAAATGGTGGAAGACATACTCATTTCACCTGATCTACATATACATTTTATTACAGTAATATTCTGGACACCAAATGCAAAGGTCACACTTATTATTGTACCAAAGCCTAAATGGAAAGTGAGCATGGATTACTAAAAACATCCATGTCCACATTGCCTAATTCTCTCAAATGTCAATAATATTCCTGACTACATATGTGTTTCTTCCTAAGATTATATATTCAACCTGAACCCTTTGAAAAAGTCTAATCCTATCACTTTATAGTTTGCCTGATTTTGTAATTTCTCTATTGATATCTGCTTTCCTACATATTTCCCAAGTTCATCATTGTGATTGACTCTTCACATGTGCTGACAAACATATTCACTCTCTAACCAAAACCCTATTGCTAAAGAACTTTTGTTCCAAATACTATACTCACTCTTCTTCCTATACCTACCGACTATCTTCCTAATCCTACCGACTATCCCTGTTTGACTGGATGTTCTCTTGTACATTCAATCATCCAAGGTAGAAGATCCTATGCCATTGATTATAGATTTATTTTAGACATCTGTGCAGAAAGTAATTCAATGCTAATTATCCCAGTCAAGGTCCCAATGCCATTCTGGGCTTCGAATCTTACCTAGATTTCTGTTTTTATAATTATATTTCACCTCTATATTCTTTTAAATATTTTAGGTTCCAAATACCATCATTCATCCAGCAGAATGATTTCTAACCCAAATCAAACATGTTGTTAACCTTAACCATTCACTGTTCCATCAATCTAACTTTACGGAAGAGCAGGGATAGAGTTGGTCTTAAAACACAGGAATGTATGAGATATTTCACCTGATGAAAACCTCAAAGGTACATGCATAAATGATCCCTGAAGAAAATGAAGGCAGCTATAAAGGACCTGAGAGAGCAAAAGTCATCTTCAATGGCAAACAACCTGGTCAGGATGAAGGGTTCTGTCTGAATCAGCCTCTCTCTTCTTAATGTAGAGAAAATGGACCAAACCCAGCCTGTGTGGGTAGCTGTTCCAGGGCGCCTATTATTGATATACCATTCTAACTTGTGAAAGTGTAACAGGAAGTAGGGGCAGCCTCCTTCTCATGTGACACTTGGAAGCCACTGGTAGGACAAAGTGATTGCCAAGGCAGTAACCTCATTGAGTTCCTGAAGGAAGTGACCTCACCTCACTTCCTTGGTGATTAAAATCTCTGAACTTGGGATTCATGAAGCCAGTCACCCATAGCCAGTCTCCGTCCCAGTCCCAGTGGTCACACTTGTTTGGATTTACCAAAGACAGAGTCAGTCTTTCTTGGTAACTACTGATGTGAGGATGGCCAAATGCCAGGAAAGCTCTGAAGAGGAGCCGTTTCTGAGAAAGCAGGTAGTGGCTCACCTCTGGCTCCTGACACCTTCACAGAGTTAGCCAAGGAGACCAGATCTGACACAGGTCAGGCCATTTCAGGGGAAAATAGTATGTCCACCAGTCAGAGGACACTCTGGATATTCACAGACCTACTTGAGTTAAGGAGGTGCCTTTGTGGGTGTGGGTGTGAGTTTGTGGTTTTGTCTAATGTTTTGAGAATAGGTAGGAAAGGCGGTTTGTTTGGATTGGAGTGGACTGTTTCTAGTAAGTCGTTTGACAAGGCGAGTGCTTCTATGTCTGTGTTTCCCACTCTGTCCGTGGTTGTAGACATTAGAAAAGACAATGCATCAAGGATGTGTCCTGTCTAGTAGAATGCTTCCCAGCATTCTTTCTGCCCGATTTAGGAATGGACTGTGGCTCGCCTTATGCATGGGAAACACCTACTAACTTTCTAAGTTCCTGTTTTCTTCCTGAATTCCGGCAAATCTCAAGAATAGGCCCATGGTTTTGAGTCCAAGATATGTACCACCTCCAAGCTCTGTGACATGGCCATGTACTTGATAGCTGTAGGGAATGGGAACATCTTAGAAAACTCAAATAACTGTGTGACCAGTAAACTCTCAGTGGAGAGACCCTGCTTTGGTTTATTTGCATACTTATGGTTATGTTGCCCTGAATGTCAAGAAGGTCTTTGCCTCAGGCCACCCCTTTGTGAAGCCTGAAGAAAACTGTTTTCAAATGGAAATAAATGGGCATAACATGTTGCTCTTTGCTTAATTGCTTTGTAAAGGGATGTGTCCGAATCAGCCTCTTGGGCCTCTGTGAGGTTGTGGCTTAGATTCTCAGCACATGATAGATCTAAAGATAGATTCCATGTGTGCAATCAAAACCAAAATGGCAAAAAAATTAGTCATTGTGGATGAGTCTCTTGCATTCCTCTGTTAGGTTCTTTACCTCCATCAAGTGTGAATAGGAATCCTTTAGGTCAAATGAGTTCTTCAAAGCCCTGCAGAGGTGCTTGTGTTTTCTCAAGACTAAAAATCACATAAAGAATCTATACCTGAGAGTCAGTAGGCCTGAAATTGGAGAAGGAGAGCAGTATTAATGGCAGGCCTATTTGATCACTCCTGGTTCACAGGAAGGGTGTCCATGTCACCCTGACTTTAGGCAAATGAGGGGCAAGCAACATTATTTTGGACACTCTCTTGGGATGCATTCCGCATGGTAACCTCCAGCCAGAGGTTATGATGAATGTCTATATTTAAGAAGATGAGGGCCATGTGGGTGTATTTTGGTTTTAATTGTGGTCATTCTTGTGGCAGTTGGAAGAGATGACTGGATCCACCTGGGCTTGAACTCTTGTGTCATTCCCCTTAGAGACTGAGTTCTGGAACACACATCAAGGAAGAATTGCCATAAATTGTGTGGGGATTTTAAGAGGCCACGCATGAGAGTCGCCCTTGGAAACTGAGATCTATGCCCACGGTGGCTTTCCACAGAGCACTGGGAATCTCAGACAGGATATCACATGATTTAATTCTGAAAGACTTGGCAGCCATATTTGATAGTCAAAACACACATGGACCTCAATTGTAGACCTCAATGGGCGTGGCTTCATGTGACCTTTTGGCCATGCTCTGGGAAGCCTTGCCTGTGAGAGTTCTCCAGAGCTTTCATTGAAATGATCTTCCTCAACATTGAATAATTCCTGAATGAATTGAAATAAACAGTGCCTCCAACTTTATCCTTGAAAATTGGCTAGATAAATACCATGAAATTTTTAAAATTCCAATGACCAGGTGGCACTGAAGAACCTTTGGATGTCCTGTTGCTGATCATGAGTGTACCAGACAGTGCCTTGATTAACTGGTTTTCATGAATATGGTGTAGAACAGAGATGCCAGTAATTTGGAGCCTGTAGAATAGTGGGCCTAGAGCAGAGGTGATTAAGTGTGTGATAAAACATCTGTGGTGGGGTCATGTGGATCTGCCATTGTCTTCCAAATGGCTTGTGACTGACATGGTGCAGCCAGCAGAACATTGTATGTAAACGCATCATGTTATATGGAGAGGTTTAAGGGTAATGTTCAGAATCAGGTTGCTATGGTCACGGAGGCAACCTATGTGGTATACAAGCCCTGTTGGTGCATTCTCCTGCAGACCCTGACCCACCACATGTGACAGAACTCCCTCCAGCACTGTGGTCAAGTTTAACTCCTTGTATTTCATGAAACAAATACAAAACTCTGAGTGCAGCAGGAGACATTATAAAAAGTGGAGGATGATGAAATGGCTTCACAGTCCACATGGGGAGACACATAGACCCCAGTGGCCATAGTTTACCTACAAAGAGAGAATTCAGCACTGCTGCTTCATGTTAATTGGAAAATTATAAACCATGTGCTCAAGGTCACAGAGATGCATAAACAGCTTTGATGGTCTTACTAGAAAAAAAGCTAAAGCTCCTGAAAACAACATATATTTCAACTGTCCATCTTAGAGGCAGTTTCTGCAGAGTCTTTAGGCTGGCAAATCTTCATGTTTGTGGAGTATTTACATAGTCCCTTACTTTTGGAAACTCCTCTACCATCTCCAAGGTTGTGAAATCCGGAGCAGTTTTCATTTCAGGTATGAATTCAAAGATTTTCTAACTCTTTCCTCTAATTGTGTCTTACTTGGGGTGAAAATAATGTAAAGTTATTGTCCTAAATGAGACTGGGAAAATTTTTGTGTAACACTAATTTGCATACACATTGATCCATTTTCCAATTTTCCATTTGAAATACTGAATCCCTGACAGTAACTCATACCCTACTATACTCTGACTACTAATCCTAATATGATGGAGAATAATACCCAAACAGAATGAAAATACAAGCAGTTCAGTGGAGACATGGTGTACAGTTGGACTTCCCTTTTGCATGATTAAGGGTAGGTGTTATAAATCTACTCAATTTTTAATTGAAATAGTCCTCCATGTGTTTTTAAAGTTCACAAATATGTTAATATGTCTCCCTTTCTCTGTAGCCTACTCAGCACATGTATTTTTATATGCACATAGAGAATCCTACCTGGTATCACACGTACATTTTCATGAGTTGGCTGAATTGGCAGATACAAATTGTGAGAAGAGATCAGTCCTCCTAAACCCTGTGGGAACTGAAAATTCAAACTATGTGTGAGCTTCCCAGTAGAACAATATTATACATAAATCCATGTTCAGTATAATAAATATTTTTGCATCTGTGGATGATGTATATTACATGATGAATTATGATTAGCATGTATTTATTGATACTTTTTAATGTGTATTTGTGTTTATTTAAATATATATATATATATATATATATATATATATATATATATATATATATCTCCAGATTTCTCAAAATATGAAATATATGTGTCTTATACACACTCTGTAAATTCATTCATGTTCATGTATATGGATTTATAATCAACTTTTCAGAAGATAATTCTCAGAAATATTCATCCACCTGAAATACATATTTGTTTCCCAGTACTGAAAACTAACTTCAATCAATGGTGTTTACAAATCCTAATATTTCTACAGTAACTGACCCAGTTTAACATCAATGCCAGTAGATTCCAATGGGACATGATGTCTATATTGACCTTCATTTTAATCCAACACTGGTACATTACTATTTCTTCAGTTTTTGCACATCATAGGATATGTATTTCATCCACAAGTTCACAAATATATAGGAATTTGTTTCACTTTCAAACACTTCTTGCTTCAGAACACATGTATTCCTCCATGTTACTTGATTCATCTTTTCATGGGACTTCTTTCCAAATACATTATTTTCAATTTCCATAATCAATTTCGAAGCTAAACTCACACACTCTTCATGATGAACCATAACATTAATATTAACATTAGATGTATAACTGGTTGGAATGAAAAATTGTATATCAATATAAGATTTCCTCTATATGTTCACGATTCAATTCAATCCATTATTTAAAGTTGGAACCAGTTATGTTTTTTATTCACAGTATTGTCTATTAATGCATTATCTCTATATTCATAGATACAGTGTACTCCTCTTTGTCCCTTCAATACTAATTTATACGTCTTCAAAATATTGCTCCCAGAAATGGTGGAAGAAATACTCATGTCACCTTATCTATATATAGATTTCATCACAGGAATATTCTGGACACAAAAAGCGAAGGTCACACTCATGATTGTATCAAAGCCTAAATGCCAAGGGAGCGTGGATTACTAAAAAGAACCATGTCCAGGTTGCCTAATGCTCTCAAATGTAAATCCAATTGGTGACTACATATTTGTTTCTTCCTAAGATTATATATTCAACCTCAAACATGTTGAAAATGTCTAATCCTATCACTCACTTCATACTTTTCCTGATTTCGTAATATCTTTATTGATACCTGCTTTCATACATATTTCCCCCAGTTCATCATTGTGACTGACACTTCACATATGCTGACATTTACATTCACTCTCTACCCGAAACCCTATTGCTAAAGAACTTTTGGTCCAAATCCTATACTCACTCTTCTTTCTAAACCTACTGACTATCTTCCTAATGCTACTGACTATAGTTTTTTGACTCAATGTTCTCTTCGACAATCAATTATCTAAGGTATAAGGTCCTATGACATTGTATATCAATTTATCTGAGACACATGTGCAGAACATAATTCAAACCTAAGTATCCCACTCAAGGGCCCAGTTCCCTTCCGGCTTCCAATCTTACCTAGATTTCTGTTTTTATACTTATATTTTACCTATATATTTTTGTAAATATCACAGGCGCCCAATACCATTATTCATCCGGCAGAAAGATTCCTAACGCAAATCAAACATGTTATTAACCCTAAACATACACTTTTCCCTCAATCTAACTTTACAGAAGAGGAGGGACAGAGTTGGTCTTACAATACAGGAATGTAGGGGATCTTCCACCTGCTGAGGACATCAAAGGTATATGCAGAAATGATCCCCTGAGATGATGAAGGAAGCTATGAAGGACCTGAGAGAGCAAAAGACATCTTCCATGGCAAACTATCTGGTCAGGATGAAGGGATGTGTCTCAATCAGCCTCTACCTTCTTAATGTAGAGAAGATGGACCAAACCAGGCCTGTGTGGAGAGCTGTTCCCAGGTACCTATGGTTGGTATACCATTCTAACTGTGAAAGTGTGACAGGAAGTAGGGACAGCCTTCATCTCATGGGACTTTTAGATGTAACTTTTAGGACAAAGTGGTTGCAAAGTCAGTGACCTCATTCAGTTCCTGAAGGAAATGACCTCACCTCACTGCCTTGGTGATGGAACTCTCTGGACGTTTGATCCTGGAAGACAGGCACCAAGAGCCAGTCACAGTCCCAGTCCCAGTGGTCTCACTTGTTTTGATTTATCAAGAACAGAGTCAGTCTTTCTTAGTACCTACTGATGTGACGATGGCCAAATGACAGGAAAGCTCTGAAGAGGAGCTTTTCCAGGGAAATCAGGTAGTGGCTCACCCATGGCTCCTAAAAACTTCAAAGTGTTGGCCAAGGAGACTAGATCTGATACAGGACAGGCCATTTTGGGGGAACATACAATGGCCCACCATTCCGAGGACACTCTGGATAGTCACAGACTTACTTGAGCAAAGGAGGTGCCTTTGAGTGTGTGTGTGTGGGTTTGTGGTTTTGTCTCATGTTCTGAGAATAGGAAGGAAAGGCTCTTTGTTTGGATTGGTGTGGACTGTTTCCAGTAAGTCGTTTGACAAGGCGAGTGCTTCTATGTCTGTGCATCCCACTCTGTCCGTGGTTGTAGACATTAGAAAAGAGAATGCATCAATGGATGTGTCCTGTCTAGTAGAAAGCTTCCAAACATTCATCCTGCCCAATTTACAAATGGACTGCAGCTTGTATTATTGAAGGGCAACATCTGCTCTCTTACTAAGTTTCTGTTTTCTTCCTGAATTCTGGAAACTCTCCAGAATAGCCTCATGGTTTTGTGTCCAAGATATGTACCACCTCCAAGCTCTGTGATATGGTGATGTACTGTATAGCTGAAGGGAATGGCGAGCATCTAAGAAAACTCAGATATCAGTGGGACCAGGAAAGTCTCAGTGGAGAAACCCTTCTTTCGGGCTTTTGCTTACCTATTGTTCTGCTGCCCTGAATTTCAGGAAGGTTTTTACCTCAGGACACTCATTTGTGAAGCCTGAAGAAAACAGTTTTCAAATGGAAATGAATGGGCATCACCTGTGGCTCTTTGATTAATTTCATTGGAAATGGATGTTTCTGAAACAGCCTCTTGGCCCTGTGTGAGGCTGTGGTTAGATACTCAGCACCTTATACATCCCACGTGTTCATCCAAAACCAAAATTGCCAAAAGAGCAGTCCTTGTGGATGAAGTCTCTCCCTACCTCTGTAAGGTTCCTGACCTCTATCAAGTGAGAATAGGGTGCCTTTGGGTCAAATGAGTTCTTCAAAGCCCTTCAGAGGCTAGCCCATAGGTGATTCCAATGATTCCAATTCACATGAAGATTCTAAACCCCACAGTCAGTAGTCCTCAAATTGGAGAAGCAGAGCAGTATTAACGGCAGGCCTATTTGATCAGTCATGGTTCACAGAAAGGTGTTCAGGCCACCCCAACTTTAAGCAAATGAGGGGCAAGGGAGCTTATTTTGGACACTGTCTTGGGCTGTGACCCTCATGGAAACCTCCATCCAGAGGTTAAAATGAGTGTCTATATGGAAGAAGATGATGGCCATGTGGAAGTGTTCTGGTTTTAATTGTGGTTATTAGTGTGGTTGTTGAAATATATGACTGGCTCCACCTGGTCTTGAACTCTGGTGTGATTCCCCTTAGAGACTGAGTTCTGGAACTGATCTCAGAGAAGTATTGCCATGAGTTTTGTTGGGATTTTAGAAGGCAATGCATGAGAGTCACCCTTGGAAACTGAGATCTGTGCCCAGGAAGGCTTTCCACAGAGCACAGGGAATCTCAGCCAGGTAATCACATAATTTTTTTCTGAAAGAATTAGCAGCCATAGTTGAGAGGCAAAACAGGCAAGGATTTTACATTGTAGACCTCAATGGGCCTGGCTTCATGTGACCATTTGGCAACACTTTGGGAAGCCTTGCCTGTGAGAGTTATCCAGAGTGTTCATTGAAATGGGCTTCCTCACCATTTAATGGTTACTGAATTAAATGAAACCCTCAGTGCCTACAACTTCATCCTTGAAAAATGGGCTCGATAAATACCATGAAATTTTTGAAATTCCCATGACCAGGTGGCACTGGAAAACCATTGGAGATCCTGTTGCTGATCATGAGTGTACCAGAAAGTGCCTTGATTGACTGGGTTTCACAAAAAAATTGTGTAGAACAGAGATGCCAGTAAGTTGGAACCTGCTGAGTAGTGGGCCTAAAGCAAAGGTGGGTAGGTGTGAGATAAAATATCTCTGGTGGATTCATGTGGATCGGCCGTTGGCTTTCAAATGGCTTGTGACTGACATGATGCAGCCAGCAGACCCTTATATGAAAAGGCATCTTGTTATATGGATAGGTTTCTGGGCAATGTTCAGAATCAGGTTGATATGGTCAAGGGGGCAAGCTATGTTGGACATAAGCCTGGTTGGTGCATTCTCCTGCAGACTCTGTCCCACCACACGTGACAGAACTCCCTCCAGCACTGTGTCCCAGTTGAACTCCTTGTATTTCATGACGCAAATACCAAACTCCCAGTGCAGCAGCAAGAATCACCACGAAAAGTAGAGTATGACCAAATGGCTTCACAGTCCACACGAAGAGACACTTATCCCCCAGTTGCCACAGTTTACCTACAAAGTGAGAATTCAGCACTGCTGCCTCATTTTCATTGGAAAATAAGATACCATGTCCTCCAGGTCACATAGATGTTGACCCAGTTTTGATGCTCTCACTACATAGGATGCTAAAGCTACCGACAACAACATACATTTCAAGTGTCCCAACTCAGAGGCACTATCTCAAGAAGTCTTTAGGCCTGCAGAGCTCCATGTTTGTGGAGTGTTTACCTTGTCTTTTATTTTTGGAAAGTCATCTACCACCTCCAAGGTTGTGAACTCCTGAGCATATTCCATTCCGGGTATGTATTCACAGATTTTCTAACTCTTATCCTCTAATTGTGTATTTCTTCCAGCGAGGGTAATATCAAGGGATTGTTCTTAATGTGAGTGGGAAGATTTTTGTGTAGCACATATTTGCAAACACATTGGGTTTACTTTCCTATTTTCCATTCGAAATACTGAATCTCTGACACTAACCCATACCCTACTAGACTCTGATTACTAATCCTTATATGATGGAGAATAGTAACCCAAACAGAATACAAATACCAGCAATTCAGAGAAGGCATGATACGTAGTTGGACATCCCTTTTGGATTATATTGTGTAGGAGTTAAAATATATATTTAATGTTTATTGACATAGTTCTCCATGTGTTTTTAAAATTAACAAATATCTGAATTCCTCTCTCCCTTTTCTGTAGCCTATTAAGCACATGTATTTTTATATGCACAAATAGAATCCTACCTGGTATCACATGTACATTCTTCTGAGGTGGCTGACATGGCAGATAAAAATTGTGAGAAGAGATCACTCCTCCTAACCTCTGTTGGAACCGAAAATTTAACCTATGGTTGAGCTTCCTAGTTGACCAACATTATGCATAAATCCATTTTCAGTAAAATGTATATTTTTGGATAAGTGGATGTTATATATTTAATGATGAATTTCGATTGGCATATATATTGCTACTTTTTAATGTCTCTGTGTGTGTGTGTTTGTGTGTGTGTGTGTGTGTGTGTGATATATATATATATATATATATATATATATATATACTCTCCAGATTTTTCAAAATATGAAATATATGTGTCTTATTATACACTTCCTCAAATCATTTATATTCATGTATGAGGATTTATAATTAACTTTTCACAAGATTATTCTCAGAAATATTCATCCACCTGAAATACATATTTGTTTCCTAATACTGAAAACTAACTTCAGTGAATGGTGCATACAAATCATAATATTTTGACATTGCAAGAGGGCCGTGAATAGAGAGCATCATACCCATTGTACCCCGCCACTGCGCAGGTGACTAACGACTAAGAACGACAAAAAACTATCTTGTTAAGAACTTACAGCAAAATGGGGGTGCACTGAAACCTAGAAGAAGGATTTCTAGCACTGAGGTACGGTAAATGAGTCCCAAACATGAGCCAACTCTGCGACCGGAGATCCTGTCTGACTGATCTGCGTGACCCGTCCAGTGGCTACAGACAGCAGGGCACCACCGAGATGCGATCAATAATCACGGAGAAACGTTGATGCAGATTCTGTGGAATTCTGCCAGTAGAGTCCCCACTGAGCCCTGGGCTGAGTTCAGGGTTTCAGATGGGGAAGGAAGTGGTACAGTTCTAACCCCCACAATAGAAACTCCACAAAGGAAACCAACGGCCACCATCTTGGTGAGCTGAAGTAACGACAGCCACTCCCCTACAGATTGCAACAATAAAACAGGTGCTGTTACTCAGCTCATTTCCCATACTTCGGGGAATTTGCATCAAATCTCTCCTAGGCTTTCTGGGGGAGAGATTATCAGAGTGAGCCTGCATAAAGACAGGGGAAAACTAGAGGCACCTGACTTTCAACTCCCCCTCCCATCAGTGGTGAAAAAAACCTGTCTAGCCAGCGCTGAGAGAGGGGCAAGCGGAAAAAAAAAAATCAAAACAATAGAGTGCTGGGGTTCCCAATAGCCAACTGTGCAATCAGAGATCCGGGCTGATTGAATCATGCAGCCAGGCCTGCTGTTACACATGGCGGGGCACCACCGAGAAGTGACCTGAAGCAGGGAGAAATGTTGCTGCGGATTCTGTGGAATCCTGCCGGCTGAGCTCCCACTGATCCCCGGGCTGAGTTTGGGAATTCAGACAGGGAAGAAAGTGGTATAGTTCTATCCCCCACAAAAGAAACTCCACCAAGGAAACCAGCGGCCACCATCTTTGAGATCTGAAGTAACCACCGCCCCTCTCCAATAGATTGCAACAATAAAACAGATGTGTGTTACTCAGCTCATCTCTCATACAGCGGGGAATTCGCATAAAATGTCTCCTAGACTTTCCGGGGGAGGGTTAATCAGAGCAAGCCTGCATAAAGACGCAAGAAAAACTAGAGACACCTGACTTTCGACTCCCCCTACCATCAGTGGCAATAACGAAACGTGTATAGCCAGTGCTGGGGGAGGGGCAAGCAGAAAAAATCAAAACAATAGAGTGTCTGGGTTCCCAAAAGACACCCTCCACACCCAACAAACGGCAGGCACAGAGTACAGTTTGAACTGCCGAGAGGCATCACTCAGGGGAAATCTGGTCTAGAAAAAGAAACCAGGACAAGCAGGAGAAACCAAAGGACTAGAGGGCAGGCCCTTGTGACTGGGCGGCTGGAGACCGCAGGCCCTCACGTGACATTCCACCCACTGCCTGAGTGACTGGGGGGCTGAGGAATGCCCGCCCACCGGCAACCGAGCGTGAGACTGCGTGGCTAGAGATTGCCAACCCAACGGCGACCGCCCACCTGCTGCCCGCGTGACTGGGCGGCTGGAGACTGCCTGCCCGCTGGCGACCAACCGCGCAATTGGGCGGCTGGAGACCACCCGCCTGCCAGTGACCCAGAGCTGAAACAAACCAGAGACAGTCAAGTTCCACCCCCCAATTCGGACACCTCGGCAAGGAGCCTGGGGCCCGCCAAAGCAGAGAGGTGACATCACTGGAGCTCGGCCTTCGGAATTACTTCCAAGCGGAATCCACTTTAGCAGGCATAGTTTACCAACACAAAGGAGAGACAACAGAGATATACAACACCAAAACAAATCTAAAGAATAAAGCAGAAACACAGCAATCAAATAGAGCTGGAAAGTAACGTGAACATCATGAAAAAACAAGGGCAAAAAAGGAGTACAAACAATGCAGGACAACTTAATTCTACAGGAGGACCTTGAAGCATCAGAAACAGGGATAGGGAAAGAACTCAAGGCATACCGAACTCAGATGGAAAGGAATATTAGAGAAGACATGAGGCAGCAAGTCCAAGCAATAAAAGTATATTTTGAAAATGAATTAAACAAACAAATTCAATGGCAAAGAATGAGCATTACCAGGAGATAGAGATCTTAAAAAAAATATTAAACAGTAATCCTAGAAATGCAGGAAAATATAAACCAAATTAAAAACTCAAACGAGAATATTACAAATAGACTAGATCAAGTAGAAGTCAGAACATCAGATAATGAAGACAAAGTTTATCAACTTGAAAAGAATTGAGTAAACACAGAAAAGATGTTTAAATCCCACCAGGAATTTATTCAAAAGATATGGGATGTCATAAAAAAACAAAAAACAAATTTAAGAGTCATCAGGATAGAAGAAGGCATAGAGATTCAAACCAAAGGAATGGACAACATATTAAATGAAATAATTCTATAAAATTTCCCAGAGATGAATGATGGATTGGATTGCCAATTCCTGGAAGCCTACAGGACCCCAAACATTCAAAACCAAAATAGACCAACTCCAAGACATATAATTATGAAGATAGCCAACATACAGAACAAGGAGAGAATATTAAAAGCTACAAGAGAAAGGAGGCAGATTACATTCAGGGGTAAACCAATTAGATTAACAACTGATTTTTCATCACATTCGTTGAAAGTGAGAAGATCCTGGAACAATGTAATTCAAATGCTGAAAAAAAAAAAAAGAATTCCAACCAAGAATACCATATAAAGCAAAGTTAAGCTTCAGATTTGACAATGAAATTAAAGTCTTTCACGATAAACAAAAGCTAAAACAATTCTCAGCCAGAAAACCAGCACTGCAAAGCATTTTGTGCAAAATACTACAAGAAGAAGAGTTAAAAAATAGTGCCCAAAACTAACAGTGGGAAGTATCTCAGTAAAGTGGGAGGAAAGTAACCAAAAAAGTAAAAACTATCCAAAAGTAAAAACTATTTATTTATAATAAATAAATAAACATGACTGGAAGTACAAATCATATTTCAATTGTAACCTTAAATGTTAATGGCCTAATTTCACCAATCAAGAGACATGTGCTAGTGACCTGGATCAAAAAAACAAATCCAACAATATTCTGCGTTCAGAAGACTCATATGATAGGAAAAGACATACACAGGCTGAAGGTAAAAGGTTGGGAAAAATCATAACACTCACACGGCCCTCGGAAGCAAGAAGGATTTGCCATACTCATATGGAATAAAATCAACTTCAAACCTAAGTTAATCAAAAGGGATAAAGAATGACACTATATTCTGTTAAAAGGAATCATCCACCAACAAGAAAAAAACAATTATCAATTTGTATGCACCAAGCAATGGAGGTGCAACGTTCATAAAACAAACTCTCCTCAAGTTCAAGAGTCAAATAGACTACAACACAATAATTATGGGTGACTTCAACATACCACTCTCGGCATTAGAGAGATCCTCTAGACAAAAACTGAATAAAGAAACTATAGAACTCAACAGCACAATCAATAACCTAGACTTAACCGACATATATAGAATATATCAACCATCATCAAGTGGATACATGTTCTTCTCAGCAGCACATGGATACTACTCAGAGATACACCATATATTATGCGATAGGGCAATTCTTAGTAAATATAAAGGCATGGAGATTATACCGTGCACCATATATGATCATAATGGAATGAAACTGGAAATCAATGAGAAAAGAAAGAAGGAAAAATCCTACATCACATGGAAAATGAACAACATGCTACTGAATGATCAATGGGTTACAGAAGACATAAAGAAGGAGATAAAAAAATTCTTAGAGACAAATGACAATACAGACACAACATACCGGAATCTATGGGACACAATGAAAGCAGTTTTAAGAGGGAAATTCATTTCTTGGAGTTCTTTCCTCAAAAAAAGAAAAATACAACAAATAAATGAACTTAAACTACACCTCAAAAACCTAGAAAAGGAAGAGCAAAACAACAGCAAATGTAGTAGAAGACAAGAAATAATTAAATTTAGAGCAGAAATCAATGAAATTGAAACAAAAAAAAGTTGAAAAAATTGATAAAACTAAAAGTTGGTTCTTTGAAAAAATAAATAAGATTGACAGGCCCTTAGCCATGCTAAGGAAAAGAAGAAGAAAGAGAATTCAAATTACTAAAATATGGGATGAAAAAGGCAATATCACAACAGACACTACAGAAATACAGAAGATAATTAGAAAGTATTTTGAAACACTATATTCCAACAAAATAGAATATTGTGAAGATATTGATAAATTTCTTTAGTCATACGATCTGCCCAGATTGAGTCAGGAAGACACAAACAATTTAAACAGGCCAATAACAAAGGAAGAAATAGAAGAGGCAATCAAAAGACTACCAACCAAAAAAAAGCCCTGGACCGGATGGGTATACAGCGGATTTCTACAAAACCTTCAAAGAAGAATTAAAACCAATATTTTTTCAAGCTTTTTCAAGAAATAGAAAAAGAAGGAGCTCTTCCAAATTCATTCTATGAGGCCAACATCACCCTGATCCCGAAACCAGACAAAGACACTTCAAAGAAAGAATACTACAGACCAATATCTCTAATGAACTTGGATGCAAAAATTCTCAATAAAATCCTGACGAATCAAATACAAAAGCATATCAAAATAATTGTGCACCATCATCAAGAAGGATTCATCCCCGTGATGCAAGGATGGTTCAATATACGAAAATCAATAAATGCCATTCACCACATCAATAGAATTAAAGACAAGAACCATATGATCATCTCGATAGATGCAGAAAAAGCACTTGACAAAGTTCTGCATCCCTTTATGTTCAAAACTCTATAAATACTAGGGATAACAGGAACTTACCTCAAAATTATAAAAGCTATATATGCTAAACCTCAGGCTAGCATCATCCTAAATGGAGAAAAACTGAAGGCATTCCTTCTAAAATCTGGAACAAGACAGGGATGCCCTTTATCACCACTTCTATTCAATTTAGTTTTGAAATACTAGCCAGAGCAATTAAACAGACCAAAGAAATTAAAGGCATAAAAATAGGAAAAGAAGAATTTAAAGTATCACTATTTGAAGATGACATGATAATATATTTAACAGACACAAAAAGGTCTACAAAGAAATGGCTAGAGTTAATAAATGAATTCAGAAATGTGGCAGGATATATAATTAACACGCATAAATCAAAGGCATTCCTGTATAACAGCAACAAAACTTCTGAAATGGAAATGAGGAAAACCACTCTATTCACAATATCCTCAAATAAAATAAGATACTTGGGAATCAACCTAACAAAAGAGGTGAAAGATTTATATAATGAAAACTACAGAACTCTAAAGAGAGAGATAGAAGAAGATCTCAGAAGATGGAAACATGTGCCCTGTTCATGAATAGGCAGATCTAACAACATAAAAATGGCAATATTACACAAAGTTCTCTACAGGTTTAATGCAATGCCAATCAAAATCCCAACGGCATTTCTTGTAGAAATAGATAAATCAATCATGAAATTCATATGGAAAAACAAAAGACCCAGAATAGCAAAAGCAACTCTAAGCAGGAAGTGTGAATCTGGAGGTATAGCGATTCCAGAGTTCAAACTGTACTACAAAGCAATAGTAACAAAAACAGCATTTTACTGGTACCGAAAAAAGCAGGTGGACCAGTGGTACAGAAGAGAGGACACAGAAACCAATCCACAAAATTACAACTTTCTTATATTTGATAAAGGGGCTAAAAGCATGCAATGGAGGAAGGGTAGCATCTTCAACAAATGGTGCTGGGAAAATTGGAAATCCATATGCAACAAAATGAAACTGAATTCCCTTCTCTCGCCATGCACAAAATTTAACTCAAAATGGATCAAGGATCTAGATATAAAATCAGAGACACTGCATTTCATAGAAGAAAAAGTTGGCTACGATCTACATACTGTGGGGTCGGGCTCCAAATTTCTTAATAGGACGCACATAGCCCAAGAGTTATTAACAAGAATAAAAAAATGAGACTTACTTAAAATAAAAAGTTTTTTTTTCTCTGCCAGAGAAACAATAAGAGAGGTAAATAGAGAGCCTACATCCTGGGAACAAATTTTTACCCCTCACACTTCAGATAGAGCCCTAATATCCTGAATATACAAAGAATTCAAAAAAAAAACTATCAATAAGATAACATATAACCTAATCAACAAATGGGGCAAGGACCTGAAATGACACTTCACTGAGGAGGACATACAATCAATCAACAAGTACATGAAAAAATGCTCACCACATCTAGCAGTCAGAGAAAAGCAAATCAAACCCACCCTAAGATACCATCTCACTCCAGTATGATTGGCAGCCATTATGAAGTCAAACAACAAGTGTTTACGAGGATGTGGGGAAAAGGGGACACTTGTACACTGCTGTTGGGACTGCAAATTGGTGAGGCCAACATGGAAAGCAGTATGGGAATTCCTGGGAAAGCTAGGAATGGATCCACCATTTGATCCAGCTATCGCCCTTCTCGGACTATTCCCTGAGGATCTTAAAAGAGTGTACTAAAGGGATACTGCCACATCAATGATCATAGTGGCACAATTCACAATAGCTAGACTGTGGAACCAACCTAGATGCAATTCAATAGATGAATGGATAAAGAAAATGTGGCATCTATACACGATGGATGCAGCACTAAAAAATGACAAAATCATAGAATTTGCAGGGAAATGGATGGCATTAAAGCAGATTATGCTAAGAGAAGCTAGCCAATCCTTAAAAAAAATGGCAAATGTCTTCTTTGATAAAAAGAGAGTAACTAAGAATAGAACAGTGAGGAAGAGCATGAGGAAAAGATTAATATTAAACAAAGATGAGTGGCAGAGAGAAAGGGAGAGAGAAGGGAAAGCATATGGAAATGGTAGTAGACCCTCATTGTTACATAAAATTACATATAAGACGTTGTGAGGGGAAAGGCGGGAACAAGAGAGAGAAGTGAAGAATAGCAGATGAGGAAGAGAGGGAAGATAGGATGGGAGGGGAGGGGGGATAGTAGGGGATAATAAAGGTAGCAGAGGACAACAGTCACTAATATGACATTATGTAAAAATGTGAATGTGTAACTGATGTGATTCTGCAATTCGTATTTGGGGAAAATTGGGAGTTCATAACCCATTTGAGTCAAATGTATGAAAGATGATATATCATGAGCTTTGTAATGTTTTGAAAAACCAATAAAAATAAATAAACAAAGGTTTAAAATTGAGTGGGAAGAAATCAGCTAAAAAAGAGTTGAGATGCATTCATTTTGATAAGCAGAAAGTTTGTTTTGTGTAGTTGCAAATATCACAAATTTATTTTACCAGAAAACTGGCTTTTAAAAATGAACATATATTGAGATTAAAGGATAATCCACCTACCTTCATGAAAAATTCATATCATTTCCTATATTTTTCATATTTCATTTTTTTCGTGAATATTTTGTCATGGACCAGGTCTAGTCTTAGGCTACCTCTTCTGACAAGTTCGTACAATGTGTTGGATTGTTCTTTTCATCTTTTATTTGATAGTTTCTAGCTGATAATGTGTATTTTTTATTATCTTTATTTGGAAATACATACCCAACTACATCTTTGCATTTTATGTTTTACTGGGGAAGAAACTCATCAAAAGCTCTTTATTATATGTATCTACAATCAAACATTTAGAGCATGCGAATATTCTTAATTTTGCATGAAAATATCTTTGTACCATTTTTCTTATAAAGATGTAGAATTATTAATACTGTCCCTACTGTAATAAGTAACTACTTACAAGAAGAATTAAACAATTGACTTTATATCAATCATGAATATGAAAATTAATAATATAAGTATTTGGCAATAAATATGCAATTGATAGAAATTAAAATCACAAGAAAGCCATTTAAAATGTCAGTGCATATGGTCCTTAAATAATAGGTTGTTAAATGAAATTTCTCTAATTCATAAGAGTTAATATGCCATATTACAGCTTAATGTAATATAAAAACTTAAATGATAAGTATTGATAAATAAGAATGATACCTGTTTACTTAAATATGTTTATTTGATTTTCACTGTAAGATGTTAATTCTGGAAGACTTGAAAATTAAGAAAGACTTGGTCTATATTATTTCTAACTGGCTAATCAAAGTACTTTTAAATATATATGTATATATATAACATATGTAATACATATGCATGAATATAGATACATATGTATAATAAATGTATTGTAATATATCTATAGGTTATTATAATTATTAAATTTTCTCAAGAAAAAAGAATGACTATAAAAAACATTCTTAAATGTAAATTTCATAGCATATTACTGTTTGTAATGACATGAGAGAAAAACTCCTATGGAGGGAAAATGGAAAAGGAAGAGAGAGAAGGGGGAAAATGAGGAAGAAAGTGAGTAAAGAAGAGGGAGAGGAGTGTTTGATTATAAGATAAAAGTGGAGGGTCTGGGTGTCTGGCTCAGTGGAAACATGCTTGGCTACCATGTGTGAGGCACTGGGTTATATTCTCATCACAACATATAAATAAATAAAATGAGGTCG
Source organism: Callospermophilus lateralis (assembly GCF_048772815.1). NCBI lineage: Eukaryota > Metazoa > Chordata > Mammalia > Rodentia > Sciuridae > Callospermophilus > Callospermophilus lateralis. The sequence goes on from NW_027512778.1 coordinate 315,935, forward strand.
ATCAACAACTGAAAAAATTAAAATAAAAGTAGAAATATTACCAAAATTTCAAGTTTTTATGAATGCTAAATTAAAAAAATTGTTGCATAGCCTTATGTAATTTCTAGACTCCCAAAAATAGTCATTTAATGATAGATTACTAGTGCGATAACTAAAAATCCATTGCTCTTTCCTCGACATTCTGTGGCATGCTAGTGCTTAAATAAATTGTATTATAATACCAAAAAAATTCTAATATTTCTACAGTAACTGACCCAGTTTAACATAAATGCAAGAAGTTTCCCATGGGATATAATTGTATTTTGACGTTCATTTTTATTCAACACTGGTACATTACTATTTCTCCAGTTTATGCACATCATAATATGTATATTTCATTCACAATTTAGCAAATTTATACGCATTTGTTTTACTTTCAATCACTTCCTGCTTCAGAACACATGTATTCCTCCACGTTTCTTGACTGCTCCTTTCATGAGACTTTTTCCAAAGACATTATTTTTGATTTCCATTATCATTTTTGAAGCAAAACTCACACACCCGTCATGATAAACCATAACCCTAATATTACCATTAGATGTAAAACTGGTGGGAATGAATGATTGTATATCGATATAAGATTTCTTGCATACTTTCAAATATCAATTCAATCCATTATTTAAAGTGGAACCAGTTATATTATTTAATCACAGTATGGTCTATTCATGCATTATCTCTATTTTGATAGACACAGGGTACACCTCTGTGTACCCCCAATAATAATTTGTATATCTTCAAAATTTTGCTCCCAGAAATGGTGGAAGAAATACTCATGTCAACTGATCTACATATACATTTTATCACAGTAATATTCTGGACACAAAATGCAAAGGTCACACTTAGGATTGTCCCAAAGCCTAAATGGAAAGTGAACATGGATTACTAAAAACATCCATGTCTTGGATGCCTAATTCTCTCAAATGTCAATCCTATTGGTGAGTACATATTTGTTTCTTCCCAAGATTATATATTCAACCTCAACCATGTTGAAAATGTCTAATCCTATCACTCACTTTATATTTTGTCTAATTTCCTAATGTCTCTATTGATATCTCTTTTCCTACATATTTTCCCCGGTTCATCATAGTGACTGATTCTTCACATGTGCTGACATTTACATTCACTCTTTATCCGAAACCCTATTGCTAAAGAACTTTTTGTCCAAATACTATACTCACTCTTTTTTCTAAACCTACCGACTATTTACCTAATCTTACGACTATCCTTTTTTGACTGGATGATCTCTTCAACAATCAATCATCCAAGGTACAAGGTCCTATACCATTGTATATTGATTTATCTGAGACATCTGTGCAGAACATACTTCAAAGCTAAGTATCCCAATCACGGGCCCAATGCCTTTCTGGTCTTCAAATCTTACCTAGATTTCAGTTTTCATAATTATATTTTACCTGTATATTCTTATATATATTGCAGGTTCCCAATACCATTATTCATCCAGCAGAATGATTCCTAACACAAATCGAACATGTTATTAATCCTAACTATACACTGTTCCCTCAATCCAACTTTACAGAAGAGCAGGGACAGAGTTGGTCTTACAATACAGGGGTGTAGGGGATCTTCCACCTGTTGACAACCTCAAATTTCCATGCAGATATGATCCCTGGAGAAGATGCAGGCAGCTATGAAAGGCCTGAGAGAGCAAAAGTCATCTTCCATGGCAAACAACTCGGTCAGGTTGAAAGCATGTGTCTGAATCATCCTCTCTTTTCTTAATGTAGGGAAGATTGACCAAACTAGGCCTGTGTGGAGAGCTGTTCCCAGGTGCCTATGGTTTCTATACCATTCGAACTTGTGAAAGTGTCACAGGAAGTAGGGGCATCCTCCATATTATGAGACCCTAGGAAGCAAATTTTAGGACAAAGTGGTTGCAAAGGCAGTGACCACATTCAGTTCCTGAAGGAAGTGACCTCACCTCACATCCTTGTTGATGGAACTCTCCGAATTTGGGTACCAGGAAGCCAGGAATCCAGACCCAGTCCAAGCTCCAGTCACAGTGGTCTCACTTGTTTGGATTTACCAAGGACAGAGTCAGTCTTTTGTGGTACCTAGTGATGTGAGGATGGCCAAATTCCAGGAAAGTTCTGAAGACGGCCCCTTCCGGAGAAAGAAGGTAGAGGCTCACTGCTGTCTCCTGACCACTTCACAGAGTTGACCCAGGAGACCAGATCTGAGACAGGACTGGCCATTTCTGGGGAACATAGTATGGCCCTCCAGTCAGAGGACACTCTGGATAGTTTCAGACCTACTTGGGGGAAGGAGGTGACTTTGTGGGTGTTTGAGTGGGATTGTGGTTTTTTCTCATGTTCTGAGAATAGTTAGGAAAGGGGGTTTGTTTGGTTTGGAGTGAACTGTTTCTAGTTAGTCCTTTGACAAGGCGAGTGTTTCTATGTCTGTGTATCCCACTGTGTCCATGGTTGTAGACATTAGAAAAGAGAATGCCTCAATGGGTGTGTTCTGTCAAAGAGAAAACTTCCAAGCATTCATCCTGCCCATTTTATAAATGGACTGTGGCTTGCCTTATCATTTGGCAACACGTACTATTTTCTTACGTTCCTGTATCCTTCCTGAATTCTGGCCACTCTCCAAAATAGGCTCATGGTTTTGTGTACAAGATATGTACCACTTCCAAGCTCTGTGACATGGCCATGTACTGGATAGCTGAAGGGAATGGCAAGCATCTCAGAAAACTCTGATATCAGTGTGACCAGTAAAGTCTCAGTGGAGAAACCCTGCTTTGGGCCTTTTGATTACCTATTGTTATGTTGCCCTGAATATCAGGAATGTCTTTTCCTCAGGCTACTCCTTCCTGAAGCCTGAAGAAAACAGTTTTCACATGGAAATGAATGGGCATTGCCTTTGTGTTTTACAATAAAACCTTCACAGAGATTAGGCTCTACTTAACTTAAAAATACTTTTAAATTGTATCTAAGTGTAAAAAGTAACATGTAACTGTACATATCTTTTTGATAACAAGTCCAATTATACAACACAAATGATACACATAAATCTCCAACATGTTTTATTTTAAGCCTAGAATTACCATGCAACCTTAGAACACCAGCATGATACAATGCTCTTTTGAAGCTTCTACCTTACACACTTGTATACCTGGAAGATATGAACACATTAACACCACAATTACATTGATGTTTTTGTATTAACAAAGTTTAGCTTTTTAAAGAAATAACCTGGCATAATTTTATAAAAACAGTATTGTTTAACCAACTGTTTAATTTTTTAAGATTACTTGCTCAAAACTTACACATATAACCAACTTACACAAACCTTTTTACTATTTACTTAAACCATTTTAATTACTTAATCATATAGACTCTCTTATCGAGAAACACATTTTCCCTCTATTAAATCTATATCTGGAAACTTTTAGTTTCTCTTTTCCATCTGTGAACCTCTTTCTGTTCACATTTTGAAACAATACTTATAAATTTCTGAATTTAAGCAGATTATTTTGTAGACATCAACATTTTATTAGGGCCTGTTTGTACACCTAGAAAACTTATAGGCCTAATTCTAAAGACATCTTTATTTTTATCTGTTTACCCAATTTGAATTGAACCATTTGAATCACGTGAATCCAAGATATTTATATCAATTTTTAAATATTTTATGAGCGCTCCTCATCTGTCAATTGTCATATCACTGCATGATATATGGACATACACACATACAGACATACCAACATACAACACGTAACACAAGTGTAACACATAACACAATAGTGAAGGCCTTGTAGCTTTTTCAGGTGAAATATCCATTGCAATGTTTAAAAACTCCACAGTTGATCAAAAATAGAACTGATCAGAAAACATTAACCCATCTGCAGGATCAAGATCATGAGCTCAAAAAATAAAAAATACAGAATCTAAGAAAAAGCAAGAGTGCCAAAAAAGATGACTGGCCAGTAATTAGTAAATACCATATAATGTACTTTTTGTTTGGATCTAGTTTGAGTTCAGGTAAAAAGACACTTTTACTCCTTTTTATCTGTCTCCTGCTGAGTGCTGCAGGCTTCTTTTATTTGCATATCAACTTAAGTCCTGGCTGAGGACTTGAAAACTGTAAAGGCTGGAGTTCTGAGCAGAAACCTCATGCCTAAGGCATTTTAGCTATAAGTCATAATTTCCAGGTTTGAATGTTGAAAATTATGATGCAAGTTTAAGATGTAATTCTCAAAATTTTATATCTTTATGTTTTTCTACACTAGAAAATCTTGAGTCCCTTAGCCTCACCACAAAAAACTGAAAATATGATCATTTTTTGATAATATTAAAGCCACCATCATAAGAAGTTTCTCTAGGATCATTAAGCCACTTTCTTTGTTCTGAAGTTTCTAAAGTAGTAGTAAGCTACATTAAATTTCTTGAAAAAAATTTTAAAAACAACCACAGACTACCATTTGTATCCCAAATTAAGCTTTAAAAATTTCCAAGACTGTTGCTAATTAATGTCATTTCACTAAGCCAGACCAACGTTTTAATTTAGCACGTTTTTAAAAAAATCTTACACATTGAAGGGAACAGATATCATATCATAATTTATTATCTTTGCCCAAGTTAATGCACTGGTATATCTAGTGAAATTTTCTCAGGCTACCTAGTTCAAAATTAAAACTCTTTAATTATTTTTTTATCCGAAGTATTTAAGTTTTCTAGCATCAGCTATCTTAAATCAAACTAAACTCTTGTTTAAACCCAACTTTTATCTGTAAGATAGTGCAATGCTTTAGAAACCCATTCAGATACCAGATTGTTACAATTAAAAATATCATCTTTTAAATACAATTCCAGCCAAGATCATCCCCAAGAAACAATCTAAAATATCAACATATTACTGCATTCATGGTCCCTTTTGTTAAGTAAACAGAGGTGGAGCAATCCTTAAAGTGCAGGTAAGGAATAAGGGAGTTCCCCACAGCAAAATGGCTCTGGCACCTGCTGGGAGTCCCTTAGCCTCACCATTTACTTACAGGATTAGTCCTTCTGGTGGTTTGACCCCAGGCACCAGGCATATTCTATATCTCCCACCTTTTCAGTAGTCAGCTTCCAAAAAATTCATCCTCTGCTTGCAATTGTTTTGAGTGCTAGGCTTCCCCAAGAGGGCAGAGTGTGGTTCATTGAAAGTCCCCACTGGTGTGTCAAAATTTATGACTGAAGGTTTGGTTCCCATCCCCAAAGCCAATTAATAACAATTTAATAATGAGGATAGGGTTTTGAGAAAAGTTTAAGCGAGATATCAATGTTCTTAGACCCCAGGCATTTCCTTCTGCAGTGGGCGTGCTCAAGCCAACTATGGGAAGAAAAGAAATCACTGCTTCCCTAATCTCGCTTAACAAAGAGAAGAAAAGTTTATCAAATTTCTTTAAAACACAGCTAAGAGAGGTGTAAAAGGTGAGAACAGAAAAGCTGGTGGTTCTATTGACTTTTGGTCCCTCACAGAAGAAGCTTTAGGTTAAATTTTAGCTAAAGTTATTTCCACACATCTAAGGCAGGTTGGAACTCGGGACTCTGCATCGGTCCAAACAATGCCATCACATTTAACAGAAACACAGACAAAAAGACACACAAAGACCATCATGCAGCTCCCGTTTGTTCACAACCCCAAGATCAACAATCTTGTGACTCAGGGAGAATGGAGGGAAGAGGGGGAGGAGCAGAAGTTTTGAGTTATAGGATTGTGGGCAAAGGGGTCAGATTGGAGGCAGCGACCAGGAAAGGCTTCAGGGACAGAGGCATGGAATGGCTTTGTCCCATAATGAGAGTTACTCAAACAGAGACAAGGACAAAACAAACGTAACACAAACACGGGCACACAGTTAACGTTTAACACGAGTTCAGAAGTAAAGATTAGAACCCAGTAACTGGCATAACTGATGAGTTACACCACAAAGACAGACAGTGAATTCAACCTGAGAGAAAAAAGTAGCCAGCAAGACCTGATGGGTTTGCAACAGAGTCACTTAATGAGGGCTCATCTGTCCCTCCTCACCTAATGAGGGCACTTCCATATCTCCTCACCTAATGAGATCACATCTGTCCCTCCCCGAGTCCTTCAAGGTGTCCCTTGCAAGAACGTGGCCGGTGGCTTTAGGACACGTTTGTCCACCACTGCCAGGGGGAACTTACACGCTCTGCTGGCAGCCACTCTGCCAACCCAAACCGAAAACCGAAAAACCAAACCTGAACAAAAAGCTCTGAGCGATCTCAAGGAAAAATGGAAAGAGGCGCCTTTCTTACCCTCAGAGGGGTCCGTTGGGATCTCCTTGTTCGGTGCTGCACGATTCCCGGCCAACTCACCAAAATTAAGGGTTCAGCGAATGTTGGAGGAAGAGACCACCAAGAGACCGCGGATCATGCAACAGCAAAAAGCATTTATTGAGTTCCAATCCATCATGCTGGGGCTCCGTGCTCACTCAAGAAGGGAGAGCAGCCCAGAGCCACAAGCAGGAGTTGAGCAGTGCTTAAGTACACTTTTTGGGGAGGGCGGGACTTTACATACATCACAGTCTCTTTTAAAAAATCATCATACACCACGGGAAAATCAAACAACAATTCCAAAGATGATTAGTTCATTCTTTGGTGGGAACAGGTCTGGCAGGAGTGATAGGTCAGTTCTAAAGTGGGGTACACATTGAAACTGATTGGTTTAAGCCCTGTGATGCCTATGTGCCAGGCCACAAAGGGTACTAGGTTATTAAACAATCAGGCAGTCAGGGGAAAATTTACTGGGCAGTCCGGGAATTGTCCTACAAGCTACAGGAATTTCAGGTTTTGTGTATAGCATAGGAACGTAACAATACCTGGTCCTTTACATTTTAACTCAGACCTTGCAGCTTAGAAACTTTGCAACACCCAGTCTTTTAAACTTTAAATTTTACACATTAATTTCAATTTCTTTTACACTTACAGATTACTTCTGGTTCACAACAAGGGTGTCAAAGCCACCCTGACTTTAGGCAAATGAGGGGCAAGGGAGCTTATTTTGGACACTGTTTTTGGCTGTGCCCCTCATGGCAACCTCCAGCCAGATGTTATGATGAGTGTCTTTATGGAAGAAGATGAGTGCCATGTAGGAGTCTTGTGGCTTTAATTGTGGTCATTTGTGTGGCGGTTGAAAGAGATGACTGGGTCCACATGGGCTTGAACTCTGCTGTGATTCCTCTTAGAGACTGAGTTCTGGAACTGACCTCAGAAAAGTATTGCCATGAATTGTGTTGGGAAAACAGGAGGCCACGCATGAGCATCGCCCTTGGAAACTGAGATATAGGCCCAAGATGGCTTTCCACAGAGCACTGAGAATCTCAGCCAGGATATCACATTATTTTTTTGTGAAAGACTTGGCAGCCATAGTTGAGAGTCAAAACACACATGAACCTCACATTCAAGACCTCAATGGGCCTGGCTTCATGTGACCTTTTGGCCACTCTTTGGGAAGCCTTGCCTTAAAGAGTTCTGCAGAGCTTTCATTGAAATCAGCTTCCTCACCATGTAATGGTTCCTGAATGAATTGATACCCACAGTGCCTCCAACTTCATCCTTGAAAAATGGCTAGATAAATACCATGAATTTTTTTGAAATTTTCATGACCAGGTGGCCCTGGAGAACCTTTGGATGTTCTATTGCTGATCATGAGTGTACCAGACAGTGCCTTGATTGACTGGGTTTCATGAAAATGTTGTAGAACAGAGATGCTAGTGAGTTGGAGCCTCCTGAGTAGTGGGTGTAGAGCAGTGGACTATAGGTTTCTGAATAAATACCTGTGGTTTTACCACGTGGATCTGCCATTGGCTTCAAAAGACTTGTGACTGACATGGTGCAGGCCAAAGATCCTTATATGTATAGGCATCTTGTTATATTGAGAGGTTTGAGGGCAATGTTCAGAATCCGGTTGCTATAGTCAAGGGGGAAAGCTATGTGGGATAGACCCCTGGTTTGAACATTCTCCTGGAGACCCTGACCAACCACACGTGACAGAACTCCCTCCAGCACTGTGTCCTTGTTGAACTACTTGTATTTCATTAAGCCAATACCAAACTCCCAGTGCCACAGTAAGAAACACCACGAAAATGGAGGATGATGACCAAATGGTTTCACAGACCACAAGGGGAGACACTTAACTACCAGTGACCACAGTTTACCTACAAAGGGAGAATTCAGAACTCCTTCCTCATGTTCATTAGAAAATAAGGAACCATTTTCTCCAGGTCACATAGATGCAGATCCAGATTTGATGGTGTCACTACAAAAGAAGCTAAATCTTCTGACAACTACATACATTTCATGTGCCCAACCTCAGAGGAAGTTTCTCAAGAAGTCTTTAGGCCAGCAGAGCTCCATGTTTGTGCAGTTTTTAACCTCTCCCTTACTTTTGGAAACTGTTCTAACACATCGAATGTTGTGAACTCCTGAGCATTTTCAGTTCCACATATGTAATCACAGTTTTTCGAACTCCTCACCACTAATTGGGTCTCACTTGGAGTGAAGTTAATGTCAAGGAATTGTTCTGGATGAGAGTGGCAAGATTTTTGTGTAGCACATACTTGCATACACATTAGATTCATTTTCCTATTTTCCATTTTAAATACTGATCCCTGACACTAACACATACCCGACTAGAATCTGAAAACTAATCCTAATATGATGGATAAAAAGAAACCTAACCGAAAAGAAATACAGGCCTTCCATAGGAGGCATGGTGTATACTTTGATTTGCCTTCTGCTTAATCAAGGGTATGTGTTATAAATCCTGTCAAATTTTCTTTGTAATATTTCTCCATGAGATATATTTTTTTTCTCAAAGCATGAAACATATGTGTATTATTAAACACTCCCTAAATTCATTCATGTTCCTGTATGTGGATTTATTATCAACTTTTCACAAGATTATTCTCAGAAATATTCAACCACCTGAAATACATATTTCTTTCCTAGTACTGAAAACTAACTTCAATGAATGGTGCTTACAAATCCTAATATTTCTACAGTAACTGACCCAGTTTAACATCAATGCAAGTAGATTCCTATGGGACATGATGTGTATTTTTAAGTTCATTTTTATTCAACACTGGCACATTACTATTTCTTCAGTTTATGGAAATCATAGGATATATCTTACATCCACAAGTACACAAATTTATAGACATTTGGCTCAATTTCAATCACTTTCTCCTTGAGAACACATATATTACTCGATGTTTCTTTATGGTCTATTCACTAGACTTCTTTCTAAACACATTATTTTCGATTCCATAATCATTTTTGAAGCAAAACTCACACTCTTCATGATAAACCGTAACCCTAATATTACCATTAGATATATAACTGGTTGGAATGAATGTATGTATATCAATATAAGATTTGCTATATATTTTCAGATATCAATTCAATCCATTATTTAAAGTTGGAAATAGTTATATAATTTATTCACAATATTGTCTATTCATGCATCATCTCTAGATTCATCAACACAGGTTACAACAATTTGTATCCTCAGTACTAATTTATAAGTTTTCAAAATTTTGCTCCCCAACATGGTGGAAGAAATACTCATGTCACCTGATGTACATATACATTTTATCACAGTAATATAATGGACAAGTATTGATAAATAAGAATGATACCCTTTTACTTAAATATGTTTATTTGATTTTCACTGTAAGATGTTAATTCTGGAAGACTTGAGAATTAAGAAAGATTTTGTCTATATTATTTCAAACAGGCTAATCAAAGTACTTTTAAATATATATATATAAAACATATGTAATACATATGCATGAATATAGATAATATGTATAATTAATGTATTGTAATATATCTATCAGGTGATTATAATTTTTAAATTTTCTCAAGAAAAAAGAATGACTATAAAAAACTGTCTTAAATGTAAATTTCATAGCATACTACTGTTTGTAATGACATGAGAGAAAAATACATATGGAGGGATAATGAAAAAGGAAGAGAAAGAAGGAAGAAAATGAGGAAGAAAGTGAGAAAAGAAGAGGGAGAGGAGTGTTTGATGATAAGATAAAAGTGGAGGGGCTGGGTTTGTGGCTCAGTGGTATCATGCTTGTCTACCATTTGTGAGGCACTGGGTTATATTCTCAGCACCAGATACAAATAAATAAAATGAAGGTCTATCACAAACTGAAAAAATAAAAAAATGAAAAACTAGAAATATTACCATAATTCCAAGGTTTTATGAATGTTAAATAAAAAAAAATGTTATATAGCCTTATGTAATTTCTACACTCCCCAAAGTAGTCATTTAATGTTAGATAATTAATGCTATAACTGAAAATCCATTGCTCTTCCCTCTACCTTCTGTGGCATGCTAATGCTAAAATAAATTGTATTATAACACCAAAAAAATTCTAATATTTCTACAGTAACTGACCCAGTTTAACATCCATGCAAGAATATTCCTATGGGATATAATGTGTATTTTGACGTTCATTTTTATTCAACACTGGTATATTACTATTTCTCCAGTTTATGCACATAATAGGATGCATATTTCATCCACAATTTAGATAATTTATAATTTTTTACTTTCAATCACTTCCTGCTACAGAACACATGTATTCCTCCATGTTTCTTGACTGCTCTTTTCATGAGACTTTTTTCCAAACACATTATTTTCGATTTCCATTATCACTTTTGAAGCAAAACTCACACACCCGTCATGATAAACCATAACCCTAATATTACCATTACATGTATAAGTGGTGGGAAAGAATGATTGTATATCAATATAAGATTTCTTACTTAGTTAAAGGTATCCATTCAATCCATTATTTAAAGTGGAACCAGTTATATTATTTGGTCACAGTATGGTCTATTCATGCATTACCTCTATATTGATAGACACAGGGTACACCTCTTTGTACACCCAATACTAATTTATACGTCTTCAAAATATTGCTCCCAGAAATGGTGGAAGAAATACTCATGTCAACTGATTCTACATATGCATGTTATCATAGTAATATTCAGGACACAAAATGCAAAAGTCACACGTATGATTGTACCAAAGCCTAAAAGGGAACTGAACATGGTTACTAAAAACATCCATGTCCAGGTTGCCTAATGCTCTCAAATGTCAATCCTATTGGTGACTACATATTTGTTTCTTCCTAAGATTATATATTCAATCTCAAAACTGTTGAAAATGTCTATTTTTTTTACTCACTTTATACTTTGCCTGATTTTGTAATGTCTCTATTGATATCTGCTTTCCTACATATTTTCCCCAGTTCAACATTGTGACTGACCCTTCAAATGTGCTGACATTGACATTCACTCTCTAACCGAAACCCTATTGATAATGAACTTTGGTCCAAATCCTATACTCACTCTTCTTCCAAAGCATACTGACTATCTTCCTGATTCTATCGACTATCCCTTTTTGAGTGGATGTTCTCTTCTACATTCAATCATCTAAGGTACAATGTCATATGCCATTGTTTATCGATTTATCTGAGATATGTATGCAGAACGTAATTCAATGCTATGTATCCCAATCAATTGCCCAATGCACTTCTGAGCTTCAAATCTTACTTAGATTTCTGTTTTTATACTTATATTTTACCTATATATCCATGTTAAGTAAAATGAATATTTTTGGATCTGTAGATGATATATATTTCATCATGAATTTTCTACTCACCTGATATACATATATATTTATCTCAGTAATATTCCAGACACAAAATACAAGGGTCACACTTATGATTGTACCAAAGCCTAAATTGAATGTGACCATGTATTACTAACATCATCCATGTCCTTGTTCCCTAACACTCTCAAATGTCATTGCTATTGGTGACTACATATTTGTTTCTTCCTAACATTATATATTCAACCTCAACCCTGATAAAAATGTATTTTCCTATCACACACTTTGAACTTTGCCTGATTTCCTAATGTCTCTATTGATAAATGCTTTCCTACACCTTTTCTCCAGTTCATCATTTTGAATGACTCTTCACATGTGCTGACATTGACATTCACTCTCTCACTGAATCCCTATTGCTAAAGAACTTTTGGTCCAAATGCTTTACTCAGTCTTCTTTTGCAACCTACCAACTATCTTCCTTATCCTACCAACTATCCCAGTTTGAGTGGATGTTCTCTTCTATATTCAATGAAGCAATGTACAAGGTCCTATTACCATGATTATCTATTTAACTGAAACATCTGTGCAGAATGTAATTCAAAGCTATGTATACCAATCAAGTGCCCAATGACCTTCTGGGCTTCCAATCGTTCCTAGATTTCTGTTTTCATACTTATATTTCATCTCTATAGTCTTATAAATATCGCAGGTTCCCAATAACATTATTCATAAAGCAGAACAATTCCTAACCCAAATCGAACATGTTATTAACCCTGACCATACACTGTTCCCTCAATCTAACTTTACAGAAGAGCAGGAAAAGAGTTGGTCTTACAATACAGGAATTTAGGGGATCTTCCACCTGCTGAGAACCTCAAACGTCCATGCAGAAATGATCCCTGTAGAAGATGTAGGCAGCTATGAAAGACCTGAGAAAGTAAGAGTCACCTTCCATGGCCAACGACCTGGTCAGGATGAAGGGATGTGTCTGAATCTGCCTCTCTCTTCTTAGTGAAGAGAAGATGGACCAAAACAGGCCAGTGTGGAGAGCTGTTCTGGAGTGCCTATGGATGATATACCATTCTAACTTGTGAAAGTGTCACAGGAACTAGGGGCAGCCTCCATCTAATGGGGCCTTTGGAAGCAACTATTAGGACAATGTGTTTGCCAAGGCAGTGACCTCATTCAGTTCCTGAAGGAAGTGACCTCACGTCATTTCCTTGGTGTTCGAAATCTCTGAACATGTGGTCCAGGAAGCCAGGCACCCAGAGCCAGTCCCAGTCCCAGTCCCAGTGATCTCACTTGTTTGGATTTACCAAGGACAGAGTCAGTCTTTCATGGTACCTACTGATGTGAGGATGGCCAAATGCGAGTAAAGCTCTGAAGAGGGCCCTTCCCTGAGAAACCAGGTTGTGGCTCACCGCTGGCTCCTGTCAACATCACAGAGTTGGACAAGGAGAACAGATCTGAGACAGAACAGGCCATTTCATGGAAACATAGTATGGCCCACCAGTCAGAGGACACTCCGGATAGTCACAGACCTACTTGAGGGAAGGAGGTGCATTTGTGGGTGTGGATGTGGGTTTGTGGTTTTGTCTCATGTTCTGAGAATAGGTAAGACAGGCAGTTTGTTTGGTTTGGAGTTAATTGATTCTAGTAAGTCGTTTGAAAAGGCAAGTGTTTCTAGGTCTGTGTATCCCACTGTGACCGTGGTTGTAGACATTAGAAAAGAGAATGCTTCAATGGATGTGTCCTGTCTAGTAGAAAGCTTCCCCGGATTCATACTTCCCATTTATGAATGGACTGTGGCTTGCATTATCGATGGGATACCCCTGATATCTTCCTAAGTTCCTGTTTTCTTTCTGATTTCTGGCCACTTTAAAGAATAGGCTCATGGTTTTGTGTCCAAGATGTGTACAACCACCAAGCTCTGTGACATGGCCATGTACTGGATAGCTGAAGGGAATGGCAAGCATCTCAGAAAACTTACATATCAGTGTGATCAGGAAAGTCTCAGTGGAGAAATACTGCTTTGGTACCTATTGTTCTGTTGCCCTCAATGTCAGGAAGCTTTTTGCCTCTGGCCACCCCTTTGGGAAGCCTAAAGAAAACAGTTTTCAAATGGAAATCAATGGGGATCACCTGTGACTCTTTGCTTAATTGCATTGGAAAGGGATATGTCTGAATCAGGCTCTAGGTCCTGTGTTAGGCTTTGGCTTAGATTCTCAGCACATGATGGATGTAAAGAAAATCCCATGTTTGCATCCAAAACTAAATTGGCCAAAAGAGCAGTCATTATGGAAGAAGTCTCTCGCCTTCCCCTGTAAGGTTCCTTACCTCCTTCAAGTGAGAATAGGAACCTTTGGATCAAATGAGTTATTCAAAGCCCTTTAGAGGCTATCCCATAGGTGCTTGGGTTTTCTCCAGAATCCAAATCACATAAAGAATCTATACCTGACAGTCAGTAGGCCTCAAAATGAAGGAGCAAAGCAATATTAACAGCAGGCCTATTTGCTCACTCCTGGTTCCCCGGACGAATGTCCAGGCCACCCTGACTTTAGGCAAATGAGGGGCAATGGAGGTTATTTTGGACACTGTCTTGGGCTGTGCCCCTCATGGAAACCTCAAGCCAGAGGTAATGATGAGTGTCCATATGGAAGAAGATGAGGGCCATTTGGGAGTGTTTTGGTTTTAATTGTGGTCATGTGTGGGCGTTGGAAGGGATGACTGGGTCCACCTTGGCTTGAACTCTGTTGTGATTCCCCTTAGAGACTGAGTTGTGGACCTCACCTCAGAGAAGTATTGCCATGAATGGTGTTGGGATTTTAGGAGGATTCACATGAGAGTCACCCTTGGAAAATGAGATCTAGGCCCAGGGTGGCTGTTCACAGAGCACTGGGAATCTCAGCCAGGTTACCACATGATTTTATTCTGAAAGACTTGGCAGCCATATATGAGAGTCAAAACACACATGGATGTCACAATGTAGATCCTAATGGGCCTGGATTCATGTGATCATTTGGCCACTGTTTGGGAAGCCTTGCCTGTGAGACTTCTCCAGAGATTTCATTGAAATGAGCTTCCTAACCATGTAATAGTTCCAGAATGAAATGAAACACACAGTGCCTCCAACTTCAACCTTGAAAAATGGCTAGATAAATACCAAGAAATTTTGAAACTTCCCATGACCAGGTGGCACTGGAGAATCTTTGGATATCCTGTGGCTGATCATGAGATTACAAGACAGTGCTTTGATTGACTGGTTTTCATGAAAATGGTTCAGAACAGAGATACCAGGAAGTTGGAGCCTGCTGAGGAGTGGGCCTACAGCAGTGGTGGGCAGGTGTGTAATAAAACAACTGTGGTGGGGCCATGTGGATCTTCCATTGGCTTCCAAATGGCTTGTGACTGACATGGTGCAGCCAGCAGACCCTTGTATGTAAAGGCATCTTGTCATATGGACAGGATTCAGGGCAATGTTTAGAATCAGGTTGCTATGGTAAAGGGGGAAAGTCATGTGGGATATAAGCCTGGTTGGTGCATTCTCCTGAAGACCCTGACCTAACAAAAGTGACTGAACTCACTCACGCACCGGGTAACTGTTGAATTCTTTGTATATCATGAAGCAAATACCAAAATCCCAGTGCAGCAGCAAGAAACACCACGAAAAGTGGAGGATGACCAAATGGCCTCACAGTCCACATGTGGATACACTTATCCCCCAGTTGCCACAGTTTACCTACAAAAGAGAATTCAGCACTGCTGCCACATATTCAGTGGAAAATAAGAAACCATGTCCTCCAGGTAACATAGATGCAGACACAGCTTTGATTGTCTCACTACAATGGAAGCTAAATCTCCCGACAACAACATATATTTCAAGTGCCCAAACTCAGAGTCAGTTTCTCAAGAAGGATTTAGGGAACCAGAGCTCCATGTTTGTGGACTGTTTTCCCTGTCCCTTACTTTTGAAATCTCCTCTACCGTCTTCAAGGTTGTGAACTCCTGAGCACATTCCATTCCAGATATTTATTCACAGATTTTCTAACTCTTCTCCTCTAATTGTGCCTTAGTCTCGGTGATTGTAATGTCAAGGCATCCCTTTCTCTGTAGCCTATTCAGCACATATATTTTTACATGCAATTATAGAATCTTACCTGATACCACACGTACATTCTTGTGAGGTGACTGACTTGGCAGATACAAATTGTAAGAGATCACTCCTCCTAAACGCTGTTGGAACTGAAAATTCAATCTATGAGTGAGCTTCCTTGTTGAACAACATTATACATAAATCTATATTCAATAAAATAAATATATTTGGATCTGTAGATGACATATATTTCATGGTGAATTTCAATTGGAATATATTATGCTATTTTTAATGTCTGTGTGTTTGTGTATGTGTATATATATATACACACACACACTCTCCAGATTTTTCAAAATATGAAATATATATCTTGTTATACACTCCCTAAACTCATTCATATTCAAGTATGTATATTTATAATCAAAATTTCACAAGAGTATTCTCAAAATCATTCATTCACCTGAAATACATATTTGTTTCCTAGTACTGAAAACTATCTTCAGTGAATGGTGCATACAAATCCTAATATTTCCACAGTAACTGAACCAGTTTAACATCAATGCAAGTAGATTCCTATGGGACATGTTGTGCATTTTGACATCTATTTTATTCAACACTGGTACATTACTATTTCTTCAGTTTATGCTCATCATAGCAAATATATTTCATCCAAAACTTTGCAAATTTATAGGCATTTTGTTCACTTTCAATCACATTATTCTACAGAACACGTGTGTTCCTCCATGTTTTTGATGGGTCTTTTCATGAGACTTCTTTCCAAACACATTATTTTCGATTTCCATGATCACTTTTGAAGCAAAACTCAAAGACACTTCGTGATAAACCATAACCCTAATATTACCATTAGATGTATTGCTGGTTGGAATGAATGATGGTATATCGATATAAGATTTCTTATATATTTTCAGAAATCAATTCAATCTATTATTTAAAGTGGGACCAGTTATATTATTTATTCACAGTGTGGTCTATTCATGCACTATCTCTATATTCATAGACACAGTGTATACCTCTTTGTACCACCAATACTAATTTATAGGACTTCAAAACATTGCTCCCAGAAATGCTGGAAGAAATACTCATGTCACACGATCTACATATACATTTTATCACAGTAATATTCTGGACACAAAATGCAAAGGTCACACTTATGATTGTACCAAAGCCTAAAAGGAAAGTGAACAGGGATTACTAAAAACATCCATGTCCACATTGCCTAATACTCTCAAATGTCAATCCTATTGGTGACTACATATTTGTTTCTTCCTAAGATTATATAGTCAAACTCAACCCTGTTCAAAATGTCTAATCCTATCACTCACTTTATACTTTCCCTGATTTTGTAATGTCTCTGTTATTATCTGATTTCCTACATATTTTCCAAAGTTCATCGTTGTGACTGAATCTTCATATGTGCTGACATTTACCTTCACCCTCTAACAGAAACCCTATTGCTAAAGAAGTTTTTTTTCCAAATCCTATACTCACTCTCCTTCCAAAACCTACCAACTATCTTCCTAATCTTACCTACTATACCATTTTGACTCGATGTTCTCTTCCACATTCAATCATCCAATGTACAAGGTCCTATGCCATTGTATATGGATTTATCTGAGACATCTGTGCAGAAAGTAAGTCAACACTAAGTATCCCAATGAAGGGCCCAATGCCCTTCAGGGCTTCAAATCTTAGATTTCTGTTTTCATACATATATTTCACCTACATATTCTTATAAATATTGTAGGTTCCCAATAACATTATTCATCGAGCAGAATAGTTCCTAACACAGATTGAACATGTTATTAACCCTAACCATACACTATTCCCTCAATCTAACTTTACAGAAGAGCAGGGACAGAGTTGGTCTTACAAGACAGAAATTAAGGGATCTTTCACCTGCTGAGAACCTCAAAGGTCATTAAAGAAATGATCCCTGGAGAAGATGTAGGCAGCTATTAAGGACCTCAGAGAGCAAAAGTCATCTTCCATGGCAAACAACCTGGTCAGGATGAAGGGTTGTGTCGGAATCAGCCTCTCTCTTCTTAATGTAAAGAAGATGCAGCAAACGAGGCCTATGTGGAGAGCTGTTCCTGGGTGCCTATGGTTGTATACCATTCTAACTTGTGAAAATGTCAGAGTAAGTAGGTGCAGCCTCCATCTCACGGGACCCTTGGAAGCAACTGTTAGGACAAAGTGGTTGCCAAGGTAGGGACCTCATTCAGTTCCTGAAGGAAGTGACCTCACCTCACTTCCTTGGTGATGGCATTCTCTGAACTTGGGATCCAGGTAGCCAGGCATCCAGAGCCAGTCCCAGTCCCAGTCCCAGTGGTCAAAATTTTTCGGATTTACCAAAGACAGAGTCAGTCTTTCTTGGTACCTACTTATGTGAGGATGGCCAAATGCCAGGAAGGTCTGAAGAGGGGCCTTTCCTGAGAAAGCAGATAGTGGCTCACCACTGGCTCCTTACAGCTTCACAAAGTTTGCCACAGAGACTAGATCTGAGACAGGACAGCCCATTATGAGGGAATTTATTATGGCCCACTATCAAACGACACTCCATATTGTCACAGACGTACTTGGGGGTCTGTGTGGGTGTGGGTGTGGGTATTTGTGGTTTTGTCTCATGTTCTGAGAATAGGTAAGAAAGTCGGTTTGTTTGGTTTGGTGTGAACCGATTCTAGTAAGTCGTTTGACAAGGCTAGTCTTTCTATGTCTGTGTATCCCACTGTGTCCATGGTTGTAGACAATAGAAAAGAGAATGCATAAATACATGTGTCCTTTCTAGTAGAAATCTTCCCAGCATTCATTCTGCCCAATTTATGAATGGTCTGCGGCTTGCCTAATGGATGGGCAACACCTAATATCTTCTTAAGTTCCTGTTCTCTACCTGAATTATGGGCAATCTCCAGAATACGCTCATGGTATTGTGTCCAAGATATGTACCACCTCCACGCTCTGTGATACGGCCATGCACTAGAGAGCTGTAGGAAATGATGAGCATCTCAGAAAACTCAGATATCAGTGTGACCAGGAAAGTCTCAGTGGAGAAACCCCGCTTTGGGCCTTTTGCTTACATATCCTTCTGTTGCCCTGAATGTCAGGAAGGTCTTTGCCTCAGGCTATGCCTTTTTGAAGCCTGAAGAAAACAGTTTTCAAATGGAAATGTATGGACATTACCTGTGGCTCTTTCTTAATTGCTTTGGAAAGGGATGTGTCTGAATCAGCCTCTTGGCCCTGTGTGAGGCTGTGGCTTAGATTCTCAGCACCTGATGGATCTAAAGAAAAATCCCATGTGTGCATCAAAATCAAAAAGCCAAAAGAGCAGTAATTTTGGATGAAGTCTCTCACCTTCCTCTGTAAGGTTTCTGACTTCCATCATTGAGAATACAGATCCTTTGCGTCAAAAGAGTTCTTCAAAGCCCTGCAGACACTAGACCATAGGTTCTTGGGTTTTCTCATGACTCAAATTAACATAAAGAATCTAAACCCCACAGTCAGTAGGCCTCAAAATCGAGAATAAGAGCAATATTAACGGCAGGCCTCTTTGAACACTCCTGGTTCACAGGAAGGATGTCCCGGCCACACTGACTTTAGGCAAATGGAGGCAAGGGAGCTTATTTTGGACACTGTCTTGGGCTGTGCCCCTCATGGAAACCTCCAGCCAGAGGTTATGATGAGTGTCTATATGGAAGAAAATGAGGGCCATGTGGGAGTGTCTTGACTTTAATTGCGGTCATTTGTGTGGCGCTTGGAATAGATGACTGGGTCCACCTGGGCTTGAACACTGGTGTGATTCTCCTTAGAGACTGAGTTCTGGAACTTACCTCAAAGAAGTATTGCCTTGTATTGTGTTGGGATTTTAGGAGGCCACACATGAGAGTCGCCCTTGGAAAGTGAGATCTGGGCCCAGGTTGGCTTTCCACAGAGCACTGGGAATCTCGGGAAGGATATCACATGATTTTATTCTTAAAGACTTGGCAGCCATAGTTGCAAGTCAAAACACACATGGACCTCAAATTTTAGACCTCAGTAGGTCTGGCTTCATGGGACCTTTTGGCCTGTCTTTGGGAAGCCTTGCGTGTGATAGTTCTCCAGAGCTTTCATTGAAATGAGCTTCCTCTCCATTTAATCGTTCCTGAATGAATTGAAACCCACAGTGCCTCCAAGTTCACCCTTGAAAAATGGCTAGATAAACACCTTTAAATTTTTGACATTCCCATGACCAGGTGGCCATGGAGAACCTTTGGATGTCCTATTGATAACCATCAGTGTTCCAGACAGTGCCTTGATTGACTGGATTTCATGAAAATGGTGTAGAACAGAGATGCCAGTAATTTGGAGCCTGCTGAGTAGTCGGCCTAGAGCAGTGGTGTGCAGGTGTGTGTTAAAACATCTGTGGTCGGGTCATCTGCATCTGCCCTTCGCTTCCAAATGGTTTGTGACTGACATGCTACAAGCCACAGACCCTTGTATGTAAAGGCATCTTGTTATATGGAGAGGATTCAGGGCAATGTTTACAATCAGATTGCTATGGTCAAGAGGGCAAGCTATGTGGGATAGAAGCCTTGTTGGTGCATTCTCCTGCAGACCCTTACCCACCACACGTGACAGAACTCCCTCCATCACTGTGTCCCAGTTGAACTTCTTGTATTTCGTGAAGCAAATATCAAACTCCCAGTGCAGCTGCAAGAAACACCACAAAAATTGGAGGATGACCAATGGCTTCACATTCCACACTGGGAGACACTTAGCCACCAGTGGCCACAGTTTACCTACAAAGAGAGAATTCAGCACTGCTGCCTCATGTTCATTGGAAAATAAGAAACAATGTCCTCTAGGTCACATACATTCTGACCCAGCTTTGATCGTCTCATTACAAAGGAAGCTAAAGCTCCTAAAAACAACCTCAGATGAAGTTTCTCAAGAAATCTTTAGGCCAGCAGAGCTCCATGTTTGTGGAGTTTTTACCCTGTCCCTTACTTTTGGAAACTCCTTTACCACCTCCAAGGTTGTGAACTCCTGAGCATTTTCTATTCCAGATGTGTATTCACAGATTTTCTAACTCTTCTCCTCTAATTGTGTCTTACTTGGGATGAAGGTAATGTCAAGGCATTGTTTTGAATACACATTGGATTCTTTTTCCAATTTTCCATTCGAAATACTGAATCCCTGACTGTCAGGGGTAGAAGGAATTCACTTACAAGAAACAGCCCCCATGGAGACATCCTGTCTGGGAGACATCCTGTAGCCAACTGTGTCAATGAGACATCCTGTTGCCATCTGTCTTCCTGAAAAATCCTGAGTTTATCTCACCTTGTGAAGACATCCAGAAACTTCGGATAAGAGAGCTTTCCCATCTCCAGCATATAAATGCCCCTGTGTGAAAAATAAAAGTTTGCAGCTTGATCAGAACTCCTGTCATGCTGTCATCTCTCGTGTCTCTTGTCCCTTCATTCCTCCGCATCTAGGTTCGCTGCCCCTGTTGATGTGTCTTTCCAGCAGGGACTACTGGCACCCACTGACTGGGGCTCGAGCCTTTGACTCATTGGGAACCCCGTCCTCCTGGAAGACTTCATCAAGTGGAGCTTGCGATTGCCTCAGCAGACACCACCAAGAGACAGATCCAGGAGGAGAGTGGGGATGACGCACGGTGAGTGACCCACCATGGGACAAGCAGTTTCGCCACATGATTTGTTTTTGTCAGGCCTCAAGGAGTCCTTCAAGACATGGGGGTGCGTGTTAAGAAAAAGGACTTAATTTTTTTTTTCTAATACATAGGAGAATTGTGTCCATGGTTTCACCTTGAAGTGACCATTGATGGTAAAAGATGGCTTGGAGTAAGAGACTGTTTAAAGCATTGTTATTAAACCTTTGGCCCAGAAAAAGTGCCAGTTCCCACATTTTCTTACTGGAACTTAATTAATGAAATTCTTAAAAGTTCACCCTTTGACAATGGTACCTTACAACTTGTCAGGATTGGAGAAGAGACTATGCAAAACACCTCTCGTCTCCCCAAGGCATGCCCATCAGTTAGTATAGACATTGACCCTTCTCAGTCTCCCCAGGACCCTGGGAACCTTCCTGGTCCCCCTCAAAATACCACCCTAATGAATAAGGCTCTAATGGTTACCAGACGCCTTTATCGAGTTTTAAATCCCAGAGACACATTGACCCCTGGGACAGAGGCTACCTTGGAGAAGGAAGCAGCAAGCTACCATTCAGAAGATGCACCACCTCTCAGGACCCTGCCACAGCCTATAGGACTTACACATCTACCTACCTCCTATATCCCTCCTGCCTTTTGTGCTCCAGCCCTTCAGGAGCAAAATGCCACCCAGATATTTTTTTCCCCACTTCCCTTGCCTAGCCTGGCTCCCTTGTGAGAGTCTCTCCAACATAGACGGGAACAGATCAAACTTTTAAAAGAATTAAGATCCCTTGACTCTGAGCTCTGTTCATTAGCCTTAGGCATGGAGTCAATGAAAGCTGGCCCACGGTGGTCTAATACAAAGGCTAAGCCACTCCATCAGCCTGTTCTCGCCTTCCCAGTCACCCGCAGTCAGATAGATATGCCTGCAAAGGCTGAGGTCAAAGACTTAGAGGAGGATCAAGAGGAGGAAGCGGGGGAAATGGATCAAGGAGATCAGGACTCAGAGGATGAAGAGTTCACCCCTAGGCAGGAAGGAACCCAGAGTGTCTACAAAAAATTAAGCCTGCGTTTTCTTGAAAAACATAAAAAGACTTGTGCTTACAATGGCCCCACTGTGCCCTACACGTTGACTTTATTAGAAAGCCACAGCGCACAATGGCTTACTCCCAATGATTGGAAATTTTTAGACCGAGCTACCCTCAGTGCCGGAGATTTCCTGTTATGGAATGCAGATTTCAAGGAGCACTGTCAGGAAACTGCTCAAAAAAAATTAACTAAGGCCTCCTATAAATCCTGAACTTATGTTAAGCTAGTGGGCTATGAGCCATTTGACACTAAAACTAAATAGGCACGTTTCCCTGCTGGACTTTTGGCGCAGATTCAGATGGCTGGCTTACATGCTTGGAGATGCCTCCCTCAAACGGGCTCGGCTACCACTTCTTTGGCAAAAATTTGACAAGGACCCAACGACTCTTATAGAAACTTTGTTCCCCGGCTTAACCTAGCTGCAGATTGCTTGCTTGGACCAAGCGAAAGCGAAAGAACTTTTGTAAAACATCTTGCCTTTGAAAACGCCAACCCGGCATGTCAGGATGTTCTTCGACCACATAAGGAAAAAGGGAAACTTTCTGACTTTATTAGACTCTGTGCAGGGGTGGGTGCAGCCCATGCCATGGGTCTCGCCCTACGTGCCCCCTTTACCAAGGCCTTTCACAATCCTGGCTCATGTACTTGCTTTACTTGTAAACAACCTGGCCATTTTGCACGCAAGTGTCCGAAAGGCAAACAAAGCCTAGGAATATCGTCTCCTCAAACTGGGGCTAAATCGCCCCCAGCTACCCTTTGTTCTAGATGTGGTAAATGTCATCACTGGGCCAGTAAGTGTAGATCTAAGACAAATGGCCTCAGACAGTCTATTTCTTCCTGCTTCTCAGGAAACTCCCTGTGGGGCCAGCCCCTGGCCACGACCTCCCCCAGGACAAAACCAGGGGCAATAAGGTTTGTTCCCTCCCAAACTCCAAACCTACCACAAAATTCTTCCCCACAATTGCCTCCCTCCAACTAGCCACCCTAGGCAGCGCAGGATTGGACCTCTGTGCTACCACCGATACAATATTAGACTCAATGCAAGGGCACCAGATAATACCCCCTAGAATTATGGGTCCCCCTTCATCTCATACGAGTGCCCTTATTCTTGGAAGAGCCTCTGCTACGTTAAATGGTGTTCAGGTCTTCCCTGGCATTAATGATAATGATTTCACTGGAGAAATAAAAATACTGGCAACAGCTATTAATGGAGTTCCGGCCATCCCAGCAGGAACAAGACTTGCACAATTAACATTCCTTCCCTTGGATTCAGGAGGCGCTTCCACTGCCCAAACCTACAACGGGGAACAGCCTCCCTCGGCTCCTCTGATGTATATTGGGTTCAGCCCATTTCTCACAATAGACCCACCCTTACCTTACTTATTGAAGGAAAGGAATTCCAAGGAATTCTAGATACTGGAGCTGATGCCACAATTATTTCTCACAAATACTGGCCATCAGGTTGGCCCATCACCCCATCCTTGAATGATCTAAAAGGGTTAAGAGTCAAAAAATTTCCATGTCAGTTCTAGGGCTTTTAGCTGGACTGATAAAGAGGGTAATAAGGTGACTGTCACTCTTTTCATTGTTCCTGACCTCCCTGTTAACCTATGGGGCCGAGATATTTTGAGTCAAATGGAAGTTATTCTTGCCAGTCCCAATTCCATGGTGACTCATCAAATGCTTTGTATGAATTTTGTCCCTGGTACAGGCCTTGTGAGACTGAGACAAGGACTGGTGGGGACTATAAAACAAATAAAAAAAACAAATACATATGGACTTGGGTATTCTGATTTTTAGTGTCGGTTCCTGACCCTCCTGTACCCCATGCAGCTAAAATTATTTTGGAGACTCAGATTCTTGTGTGGGTGGATCATTGGCCCCTTACCCCCCAGAAAAATTGGAGGCTGCCTCCATGTTAGTGCAGGAACAGCTGGCAGCCGGCCATGTAGAGCCCTCAACCTCACCATGGAATACTCCTACTGTTATCAAGAAAAAATCAGGCAAGTGGCGTCTTTTACAATATTTGTGTGCCATTAATAAAGTTATGTGCCTGATGGGAGCACTACTGCCTGGAATTTCCACACCAGTGGCTATTCCCAAAAACTATTGTAAAATGGTTATTGACTTAAAAGTTTGCTTTTTTACCATTCCTTTACATCCCGAGGATAGACCCTATTTTGCCTTTAGTCTCCCTTGCTTTAATTTCCACGGCCCTATGCAGAGATTTCAATGGAAGGTTCTTCCCCAAGGTATGGCCAACAGCTCTAGTCTTTGCTAAAAATAAGCTGTTCAAGCAGTAGACCCTGTGAGAGAGTGATGACCACAATTTTATGTTTTACATAATATGGATGATTCTTTAATTGCTGCACCTAATTACCATGACCTTAATAATTGTTACTTGGACCTTTAGAAAACACTCACTACCTTGAGACTACAGAGAGCTCCTGATAAGGTTTAAACACAGGACCCTTATACCTATTTGGGCCTTAAACTTCAAGATAATCAGATCCAAATTCCTAAAATACAACTACGTGTGGACCATCTTCACACCCTTAATGATTCTCAAAAATTACTGGGAGATATTCAATGGCTAAGAACATATTTAAAATTACCCACTTGTGTACTTTTGCCCCTTAATGATATTTTGAGAGGTGATTCCTACCCGTCTTCCCCTCAAAAGCTTACTTCCGAGGCATGACAGGCATTAAACCAAGTCACAGAAGCCATTGCCAAACAGTTTGTTACACAAATTTCTTATAACCTTCCTCTGGTTCTGGTTCTTTTACACGCTCCTCATATACCCTCAGAAAAATTTTGACAGGATATCCATATTTTAAAAATAAAGGCTTCCCCTTGCTTTGGGTCCATTTATCCACCACATCCTCCAAGTTTATTACCGTTTATCTTGCTCAGGTAGCTTCTATTATTATTAAAGGTCGTTTGCTTTCTCGACAACATTTTGGCAAAGACCCTGATAATATTTTAATTCCATATACTAATCACCAAACCCAATTTTTACTACAGAGAGGGGATGAATGGGGTATTGCCCAATCAGGCCATTTGGGAACAATTGATAACCATGTCCCCAATGACACCCTTTTACATTTTGTCCAGATACATCCATTCATTTTCCCAAAATTACTCAAAAGGCTCCCAGTCCTCAAGCCCTTACTGTCTTTACAGAGGGTTCCAGTAATGGCTGTGCGGTCTTTGTTGTAAATAACCAGCCTACCACCTTTGATACTGTCTATCATTAAGCACAGTTTGTGGAATTGTTTGCCATAACACAAGTTTTTATAACATTTTGTGATAATCCTGTTAATATTCATACAGACAGTGCCTACATTGCTCATTCTGTGCCCCTGCTGGAGATTTCACCCGCCATTAAAGCTTCTTCCAATGTGGCCTTTCTGTTTCACCAGCTTCAGCAGCTAATTCAGGCCAAACAACACCCATTTTTCTTAGGACACATCAGGGCACACTCTGATCTTTCCGGTCCTCTAACACAGGTAATGCTTAAGCTGATGCAGCAACTCCTACCATCTTTCCAATTTTTGGTGGCTCCATTCAAAAGGCCATGGAGCTAAACAATCTTCACCAACTAAATTCCCAGAGCCTTTGATTACTTTGTAAAATTACCAGGCAACAGGCACGAGAAATAGTAAAAGAATGCCCTGCTTGCGCTCTCTCTCTCCCGATTCAACACTTGGGAGTTAACCCCTGAGGATTACTGCCAAATCAGGTTTGGCAAATGGATGTTACTCATTTTCCTGAATTTGGATAAGCCAAATATATACATGTTTCTATCGATACCTTCAGCAGCTTTATTTTTGCATCACCACATTCTGGAGAGGCTACCAAAGATGTCCTTTCTCATCTTGTTTCAGCCTTTTCCATAATGGGTAAACCAATACATATTAAAACAGATAATTGTCCTCCATATACCAGTGCCAATTTTAAACAGTTTTGTGCTACCTTGCAATTTTGTCATACTACTGGAATTCAATACAAACCTCAGGGCCGAGGCATTGTGGAACGTTCCAACTTACCTTAAAGACTTGGCTATCCCGCCTTAAGGATTCCGCCCTTGTATTTACCACTCACAGGCATTGCCTTAACCATGCATTATTTGCCCTTTTTTTTTCTTACCCTAGACAGTGAAGGCCTTTCGACTGCAGACAGACACTGGCATCCCTTTTCCAATTCTGATCACCCACCTGTTATGTGGCGAAATCCCCTTACAAATAAATGGAAACGCCCAGATCCTGTCCTCATCTGGGAACGAGGCTCAGCTTGTGTTTTGGACCAAGAGCTAGCAGCCCCAAGATGGTTAACAGAACACCTGGTTAAACAGGTTAATGACTTACCTCAAACCGGGGACGGAGGCCCTCCCCATGAGTACAATTTTTCCTCTTTTTTGGATCCATCCAACAATCTGTGTGAGGATCCTGCTTAAGGAACTTATGCTGAACAGGTTTGTGCACGGAGGCCTTGGCCCTCCACCTTCCAACATCATGGAGTACCTTTTTGCCCCCCCGCCCCAGTGAATGCAAGGGAGGATCTTGGACTCAGGCTTCCACTAGTTGGACCCAGACTGCTGACTGCATGACTAAGGTGGCTTACCTCCGTGCCGAGGTTGACCATAAACTCAGAGGAGTTCATCAGCCTAAATGGGTATGTGTTAACAAGCCAAAGATTATTCCCCCTAGTACAAGTAAAGCTCTCCAAAATTGTTCTGCAACCCGTACGCATACCCAGGCGATGCATGTCTCTTGTTATGTGTCGGCCTCAATTTGTGTTAACAAGCAGGGAAAATGATTTTTTGAAGCCTCCCTAATTAAAACTCATGAAGCAGGGGGGGCCACTATTCATTATACCCCCGTTCTCTTTGACCGGGGAGGAGAAGGCAAATACACCAAGCTACAGTCAGCTGGGTGCCAAGGCACTGTCGGAAAACCTTCCGACTGGCCCATTAAGGCCCCTACAGGGGTCTCTGATGGTAGAGGACCCACTTATTCTGTCAAGCATCCTCAGATAATCAAACTTTTGAAACCCCAAATCCCTGAGCTCACATATCATCCCTTAATGTAGCCGAAATCCCAGTTCCCAGGTTTAGATACCAATACATTAGATATTTTGCAAACTACCTTCTCCTTCCTTAGTAATTCCAACCCCACCCTTGCTGGTAATTGCTGGCTCTGCATGACAACAGGGGCAAGCATTCATATGGCAGTTCCTATTAATTCTACTATGGACAATGATAATACATGCCAACCCGGATTTCCCTTTAAAAAATAGCCTATAGGCACTTTTACATTATCTTTTAGGTGCGATGCAGAATAATACCTATGATATGGATTTTGGAATTACTTCCTTTGGAAATTGCTCAACAGTACAAAATTATTCCTCACCCATCCCATCTCTTTGTCCCCCCAATGGCACAGTTGTTATGTGTGGAGGAAATGTGGCCTTCCCCAGGCTTCCAGCGAATTGGACCAGTGACTATGTTCTTGCCTTATTACTCCCTGATATAACTATTGTCCCAGGAGACGAACCTCTAGCCTAGACACCTTAGTCAAAAGACAGAGGCGGGTGATACAGGCCTTACCACTTATTGCCAGCCTTGGAATAACAGCTGCTGTGGGCACAGGTACACTGGCTTTGGCACGGCTATACACCCTTACCATCGCATGTCTCAACAACTTAAAATGATGTACAAACTCTATCAGAAACCATTAAAGATTTGTAGGACCAAATAGACTTCCTGGCAAAAGTGTTCCTTCAAAACAGACGAGGCTTAGATTTGCTGACTGCTAACCAGGGAGATTTGATTGGACTTAGGGGAACGATGCTGCTTTTATGCCAATAAATCAGTCATAGTATGCACTAAATTTAAGCAGCTTCAAGAAGATCTAGAAAAGAGATGAAGAGAACTATTTGAAAATCCCCTCTGGACTAAGCTTAATGGATTTCTACCCTACCTTCTTCCCCTATTAGGCCCTTTGTTGGGTTTACGTTTAATGGTGACCATAGGACCCTGCATTATAAACAGTGTGGTACAATTTATTAAAGAACACATTAATATTATGGCCTCTAAGCCCATACAGATCCACTATCATCATCTGGAGATGGAAGACCACGCTGTCAACTTTTAAAAGGATGTTCTACCCTTCTCACAGGCTTATTTCTTAAGTTTACATCCCCACAGATCTCTCTTTCTTACATAAAACTATAAGTAAAAGCTCTGACAAACCATCTTCTGCCCTTGCCATAAGGGTTCGTCTCCATGGGCCCTTCGGCTTGGGGGAAGACGCACCCATGAAGTGAGGACGTTAGGCCATAATATCGGAGGGTGCAGGAAGGACTACAAAAGGATGGATCCACGGATCCCCAAACACAAGACCTCTGAGTGACACGCTCTGGTGCATGGCGGTTGGCATGCTTCCCCTTCAAGGCCATCTCCTCCAAAAACATGCCAAGGCCACCACGAAATCTGCTAGTAAAGATGCTTGCTCGGATCAGGAGATATTCTAAGGCCTCCTAGACAAACAGAGCTTCTAACCCCCCCTAAAAACATGGCCGGTAAGGTAGGTCAAATATTTTATATAAGAAAGGGGGAGATGTCATTGCTTAGAAGGAAGTTCTCCTTCAAAGAATAGCCTGACACTTACAAGAAACAGCCCCCTGGGAGACATCCTGCCTGGGAGATATCCCACAACCATCTATCTCCCTGAGACATCCTGTCGCCATCTGTCTTGCTGAAATATCCTGAGGTTATCTAACCCTGTGAAGACATCCAGCAACTGCCGATAAGAGAGTTTTCCCATCGGCAGCATATAAACACCCTGTGAGAACAATAAAAGTTTGCAGCTTGATCAGAACTCCTGTCTGGCTGTCATCTCTCCTGTCTCTTGTCCCTTCATTCCTCCCCAACTATGTTCGATGCCCACGTTGATGTGTCCTGCCGGCCGGGACCCCTGGCACTAACCCATATCCTACTAGACTATGACTACTAATACTAATATGATGGAGGAAAATAACCCAAATAGAATAGAAATACAAGCAGTTCAGAGGAGGCATGGTGTATAGTTGGAGTTGCCTTTTGCATGATATAGGGTAGGTGTTATAAATCTAGCTAATTTTTAATTGAAATAATTCTCCATGTGTTTTTAAAGTTAAAAAATATGTGAATACCTGGCTCCCTTTCTCTGTAGCCTATTCACCACATGTATTTTATATGCACATATAGAATCCTACATGGTATCACACGTATTTTCTTGTGAGGTGGCTGACTTAGCAGATTCAAATTGTGAGAAGAGATCACTTCTCCTAAACGCTGTTGGAACTGAAAATTCAACGTATGGGGGAGCCTCCTAGTAGAAAAACATTATACATAAATCCATGTTAAGTAAAATAAATATTTTTGCATCAGTGGATGATATATATTTTATGAAGAATTTCGATTGGCATATATATTGCTACGTTTTATTGTCTGTGTTTGTGTTTTGTGTGTGTATATATATATATATATATATATATATATATATATATATACTCTCCAAATTTTTCAAAATATAAAATATATGTGTCCTATATACACTACCTAAATTCATTCATGTTCATGTATGTGGATTCA
The DNA here is from genome assembly GCF_048772815.1 of Callospermophilus lateralis. Lineage (NCBI taxonomy): Eukaryota > Metazoa > Chordata > Mammalia > Rodentia > Sciuridae > Callospermophilus > Callospermophilus lateralis. Next base: position 346,121 of record NW_027512778.1, read on the forward strand.
TAATCAACTTTTCACAAGATTATTCTCAGAAATATACGTCCACCTGAAATACATATTTGTTTTCTAGTACTGAAAAGTAACTTCAGTGAATGGTGCATAAAATCCTAATATTTCTACAGTAGCTGACCCAGTTTAACATCAATGCAAATAGATTCCTATGGGACATGATGTGTATTTTGAAGTTCATTTTATTTAACACTGGTACATTACTATTTCTTCAGTTTATGCACACCATAGTTTATATATTTCATCCACAGGTTCACAAATTAATAGGCATTTGTTTCACTTTCAATCATTTCCTGCTTCAGAACACATGTATTCCTCCAGGTTTCTTGACTGTTCTTCTCATGATACTTCTTTCCAAACACATTATTTTCGATTTCCATAAAAATTTGAAGCAAAACTCCCACACTCTTCATGATAAACCATAACCCTAAAATTACCATTAGATGTATAACTGGTTGGAATGAATGATTGTATACCAATATAAGATTTCCTGTATATTTTCAGATAACAATTCAATCCATTATTTAAAGTTGGAACCAGTTATATAATTTATGTTGAGTGTCTATATGGAAGAAGCTGAAGGCCATTTTAGAGTTTTTTGGTTTTAATTGTGGTCATTTGTTGGTGGTTGGAAGAGATGACTGGGTCCACCTGGGCTTGAACACTGGTGTGATTCCCCATAAGACTGAGTTCTGGAACCGAACTCAGAGAAGTATTGCCATGAAGTCATGTTGGGATTTTAGGAGGCCACGTATGAGAGTCGCCCTAGGAAACTGAGTTCTAGGCCCAGGATGGCTTCCCACATCGCCATGGGAATCTCATCCAGGATATTACATGATTTTATTTTTAAAGAGTTGGCAGCCATAATTAAGAGACAAAACACACATGGATCTCACATTGTAGACCTCAATGGGCCTGGCTTCATGTGACCTTTTGCCCCCTCTTTGGGAAGCCTTGCCTGTGAGAGTTCTCCAGAGGTTTCATTCAAATGAGCTTCCTCAAAATTTTACGGTTCCTGGATGAATGGGAAACTCACAGTGGCTCCAAATTCATCGTTGAAAAATGGCGAGATAAATACCATGAAATTTTGGACATTCCCTTGACCAGGTGGCACTGGAAAACATTTCCATGTCCTATTGCTGATCAGGAGTATACCAGACAGTGCCTTGATTGACTGGGTTTCATGAAAATGCTGTAGAACAGAGATGCCAGTAATTTGGAGCCTTCTGAGTAGTGAGCCTAGAGTAGTGGTTAGCAAGTGTGTGATAATACATCTGTGCTGTGGCCATGGAGATCTGCCATTGGCTTCCAAATGTCCTGTGACTGACATGGTGCAGCCAGCAGACAATTATATAAAAAGGCATCTTGGTATATGGAGACGTTTCTGGGCAATGTTCAGAATCAGGTTGCTATGGACAAGGGCGCAAGCTATGTGGGATAGAAGCCTGGTTGGTGCGTTCTCCAGCAGACACTGACCAACCACATGTGACAGAATGCCGTGCAGCACTGTGACCCATTTGAACTCCTTGTATTTTGTGAAGCCAATACCAAACTCCCATTGTAGCAGCAAGAAAGACCATTAAAAGTGGAGTATGACCAAAGGGCTTCACAGTCCACACGGGGAGAGGCTTAGCCCCAATGGCCATTGTTTACCTACAAAAAGAGAATTCATCACTGCTGCACCATGTTCATTGGAAAATAAGAACACATGTCCTTCAGGTCACATAGATGCATATCTAGCTTTGATGGTCTCACTACAAAGGAAGCTAAAGCTACTGACAACAACATATATTTCAAGTGCCCAGCCTCAGAGGCAGTTTCTCAAAATGTCTTTAGGCCAGGAAACCTCTATATTCATAGACACAGGGTACAACTTTTTGTACCCCCAATACTAATTTATACGTCTTCAAAATATTGCTCCCAGAAATGGTTACGAGAAATACTCATGTCACCTGATCTACATATACATTGTATCACAGTAATATTCTGAACACAAAATGCAAAGGTCACACTTATGATTGTACCAAAATCTAAATGGAAATTGAACCTGCATTACTAAAATCATCCATGTCCACTTGACTAATGCTCTCAAATGTCAATCCTATTGATGACTACATATTTCTTTTTTCCTAAGATTATATAATTAAAGTCAACCCTGTTGAATGTGTAATCCTATCACTAACTTTATGCTTTGCCTGATTTCATAATGTCTCTATTGATATCTGCTTTCCTACATGTTTTCTCCAGTTCATCATTGTGACTGACTCTTCACATGTGCTGATATTTACATTCACTCTCTATATGAAACCCTATTGCTAAAGGACTTTTTTTCCAAATCCAATATTCACTCTTCTTCCTAAACCTACCAACTATATTCCTAATCTTACTGACTATCCCGGTTTGAATGGATGTTCTTTTCTACATTCAATCATCCAAGTAAATGTCAGGTGAGCGTCGGTGGAAGAGACCACCCAGAATCTATCTCATGCAACAGCAAAGGGTTTATTGGGGGTCCAGCGTGCTGGTGCTCATACCTAACTTGAATAGAGCAGAGAGCGCTGAGAACAGCTTAAGCAGAGCTTATATACTTTCCTTGAAGAGGGCAGGGAGGGAATTTTATTAATGGATCAGGGCGAGTGGGCAGTTTGCACGCAACCGGGTGAGGGAGTGCATTCTGTAGTTTGGCCGTTGGGGACAGCACATTCTGGGAACAAGATTAGCAAACATTTCTCAAGATTTCAACAGTGTTTTGTTAAGCGTACAGAAAAACAGGAAGTGACAAGTGCCTATTTTATTAACCTTTCATTCCCCACTTCTTCTTCTGGCTACTTTTAGTCATAAAATTGATCATTGGGGGGTGTCACATTTTATGTCTGCTGGTGGGGTATTAACATAAGTTTAACTTGTCCAATTTGAGATTGGAGAAAAGAAATTACATGGTTGAGCAAACAGAGTTTATAGGTAGCAATAATATGAGGAATACACAATTTGAAAGGGTTACCAGTCTTTTCCAGTTTCCAGCCAGAGTCTCAACAGGCCGCAGGCTTGAGATGAGAGGTATGGATCCAGGAAATGATTCTGTCTACCTTTACCGCTGTAGGTGTTATAAGTAGCACCTGGTATGGTCCTTTCAAGCGGGGTTCCAGGGATGACACCTGATGTCGTCTTACATAGAAGAAGTATCTTACTTGATGTTGATTTGGAGTCCTCTCGTCCCCAGGTTGTTAGGCAGTGGCCATCTGTTTTCACAGGTATCCTGAGTTCTTTCAAGAGCTTTAAGTCTGTCAAGCAAGGGGGTGTGAAAGGGATCATTAGGTCTTAGAGTTGGAGTTAGGTCCCTTACTGGAGGAGGGGCACCATAGAAAATTTCATAGGGGGTGAGGTTACACAAAGAAACAGAGGGAGTATTTCTTGCATGAAACAGTTCATAAGGCAGTAGCATAGTCCAATATTTTATGCCGGTCACTAAGCTTAATTTCGTTATGGTCTCTTTAATGGTTCTATTCATTCATTCTGCCTGTCCTGAACTAAGGGGTCTATAAGCACAATGTAACTTTCAATAAATCCCCAAGGTCCTGGCTAACCCCTGACTTATGTGGGTTATGAACGCGGGTCCATTATCACACCCTATTACTTTAGGCAGGCCGTATCTTGGAAAAATATCTCCCAGGATCTTCTTCACCACAATTTGCATTGTTTCTTTTTTTTTCTTTTTTTCCTTTTCTTTTTTTTTTGTTGGGAAAGGCTTCAATCCATCTGAAAATGTATCTACAAAGACTAGGAGATTTTTAAGTCCATAACTTGCTGGCTTTATTTCAGTAAAGTACACTTCCCAGAATTGTCCTTGTCTGGTTCCTCATAGGTGCTTTCCTGCAGGAAGCTTGGAAGGATAAGAATTAACCAATTGATGGACCTGACAGGCTTTTGTTAACCATTCAGTTATTTCCTTTAACTGTGAGTCGGTTAGTGGAAAACTCTGTTCTTGATCCTTCAGGAATGAATGTAGTTTCTTTGAACTAAGGTGAGTGATTTGGTGTACATTATCTACTGACATAGTTAGAGCTGTGAATATAGGAGTTTTTACTGAAGGATTTAGAAGTTCAACTTGGGGGCCTTCAGGGTTAAAAGTTATTTTGGCCTGGAGCTTGCTAAGCAGAACTCTGCCCATCAATGGGGCCGGGCATTCTGGAATTACTAGGAAGAAGTGATGGATTTTTTCTTTCCCCTGGTCCCATGTCCTCTTAGTTGTCCAAGCCCGATATTTACTGCAATTAGCCCCTTGAATTAGAGACCTTTTATTTGATAGAGGGCAAAATGGGGCCTTAATGGCTGAGTATATTGCCCCTGTATCCACTTCAATGTTTACTGGGGTGCCCTCCACTTCAAAAGTTAACCTGAGCTCGGGGAGGGGATCTGATCCCCAACTTTCTTAGTCATCCTCCAGAGTCAGAATGGCTGGCTGGCGTGACTGTCTCTTTCTAGGGCTCTCTTTGGCCCAGTGTCCTTTTTCTTTACAGTAGGCACATTGATCTGAGGCCAGGGGTGGCCTCTAGTTTGGGCCCAGGTATCCCTTCCTGTCTCCATGTTTCTTATTTCTGGCCTATTTATTGTTGTGACCAGGACCTTAGTCAATTCCTTAGTCTGTCTTTTGTTTCTTTTATCCTCCCTTTGCTTTTTTATCTTCTTCAGTTTCTCTCGTATAGTATACCTTTTTGACTTCGCTGACTAAATCTCTCAAAGTCATATCTTGTAATCCATCTAAGTGTTTTAAATTTCTTTAAATATCCAGGGCAGCTTGCCCAATAAAGGCCATCATGACAGATGTCTTTTGAGCCTCTGCCTGAGTATCAAAAGGAGTATATCTCCTATATGCCTCCATAATTCTCCCTAGAAACATAGAGGGAGATACGTCAGGCCCTTGAATAAACTCTATTACCTTGGCCAAATTAGTTGGTCGCCTAGCAGCCACTAAGATACCCGCTATTAGAGCCCGGAGATAAGTGAACAGATGCTCCCTACCTTCAAAGGTATTGGGGTCCCTGTTTCGTCGATTCTAGGGAAAGCCGGGTTGAATATGTTGGGAAGTTGTGTCAGTCACCCACCTGGTCTGAGGATATTATTTTCTAGCTTCCAGGAGGATTCTCTTTTGTTCCTCTGTCATGAAGAGAGTCCCTAGGTGTTGTTGGCAGTTATTCCAAGTAGGCTGGTGTGAAAACATCTATGAATCAACCACACCTGAGAGACGAGTGGGGTCCTCGGTAAAAGGGGGATTGTTATTTTTCCAGTTATATAGGTCTGAAGAGGAGAAAGGCCAATACTGGTAGGCTTGCATTTTTTCCCCATGACCATCATCAATCATTGGCACATAGGGACGGAGGGGGAGCATCACGGGAGTTCCAGGGTTTTCAATCATTCATTGCCGGTGAGTTCCTTTAGCCGGGCCAGGTTCCTCCAGGGGAGGAGGGGCTGTGTGTGCCACGGGGGAGTTTTCTGGAGGGTGCTGGGCTGGCTTAGCTTCCTCCAATGGCGGAGAGGCTGAGTCAGCAGCAGGGGAATCACTTAGAGGGTGTTGGGGGTTGGGAGACCAGGGCAATTGATAAGGAGAGGGATGAGAGTCCAGTAGAGTTAAATCTTGTGACTTAGGCAGAAAAGAGGGTGGAGGAGGAGGAGGAGCAGAGGGTTTGAGAGATCGTGGGGGAAAGATTAGGAGCGGGGGCAGGGGCAAAGAAAGGCTTCACCCATGGAGGAGATTTGCAGAGGTAATGCCGGGTTAAGATATATGGCTTTTGATCTGGATGGCTATGTGGCCCTTCCTGAAAGACAATATCTCTGACTTTTTAAATTACTGAGAAGTAGAAAAATTCTTCTAAGGGCCATCCGAATCCAAAGGTGGACCATTCTGAGGCACAGAGAGTCTGCCAGGTCCAGCGGTTTACTGAAAAAGAAAGATTCTGAGCCCTTAAGCGGAATTTGGTCCAGTGATCAAGGGTCAGGGACAGAGGCATTGAAGTGCTCTTTCCCATAATGAAAAATGCACAAACAATAAAAGCAACGACACATGACACAGACAAGACAAGACAATAAAGACAGGCAATGGACGTCCAACACTGAGACGAGGACTGAGTAGCCGGCAATACCTGATGGGCTGGCAATACCGAATCTGAAACAAAATATCACTGAGTTAAGGAGACTATTGTTCCTCGATTTTCAGAGTCCTCTGGGGTGTCCCTCAGGGTGGTTGCCTGTGGCTCTGTGACACATCTGTCAGCCACCATGAGAGAGAGCTCACGCTCTTTATTGACAGCCATTTTGCCAAGACCTAACCTGAAACCTGACACCAGAAAGAGGCGCCTTACGAATCCCTAGAGGAGCCTGTTGGGGTCTCTCGTCCGCTGCTCCCAGAACTCGGTGGAACCTCCATATGTAAAGGTCGGACGAGTGTCAGGCGAAGAGACCTCCAAGAGACTGTCTCATGCAAAAGCAAAGGGTTTATTGGGGGTCCAGCATGCTGGGGCTCAGAGCTCACTTAAATATAGCAGAGAGTCCTGAGAACAGCTTAAACAGGGCTTATATACTTTCCTTGGGGAGGGCAGGGAGGGAAGTTAAGTATACAGAAAAACATGAAGAGACAACTACCTATTTTACTAACTTTTCACTAACGACTATACTTTGCCAGATTTCCTAATGTCTCTATTGATATCTATTTTCCTACATACTTTTCCCAGTTCATCTTTGTGACTGACTCTTCACATGTGCTGACATTTACATTTACTCTATACCCGAAAAGCTATAGCTAAAGAACTTTTGGTGCAAATTCTATAGTCACTATCCTTTCTAAACTACCGACTATCTTCTTAATCTTACCGACTATCACTTTTTGACTGGATGTTATCTTTGACAATCAATCATCCAAGGCACAAGGTCCAATGCAATTGTATATCGATGTACCTGAGACATCTGTGCAGAAAATATATCAAAGCTAAGTATCACAATCAAGGTCCTAATACACTTCTGGGTTTTAAATCTTACCTAGATTTCTGTTTTCATACTTATATTTTACCTATATATTCTTGTAATTATCGCAGGTTATCAATACCATTTTTCATCCAGCTGAATGATTCCTAACCCAAATCAAACCTGTTATTAACCCTAACCATTCACTGTTGCCTCAATCTAACTTTACAGAAGAGCAGGGACAGAGATGGTCTTACAATACAAAAATGTAGGATTCATTCCAACTACTGAGAAACTCAAAGGTCCATGCAAAAATGATCCCTGCAGAAGTTGTAGTCAGCTATGTAGGAACTGAGAGAGCAAAAGTCATCTTCCATTGTAAAAAACCTGGTCAGGATGAAGGAATGTGTCTGAATCAGCCTCTGTCTTCTTAATTTAGAGAAGAAGGACCAAACCAGGCCTGTGTTGAGAGCTGTTCCCTGGTGCCTATGGTTGATATACCATTCTAAGTTGTGAAAGTGTCACAGGAAGTAGGGGCAGCCTCAATTTCATGGGACCCTTTGAAACAACTGTTAGGACAACGTGGTTGCCAAGGCAGTGACCTTATTCAATTCCTGAAGGAAGTGACCTCACCTAACATCCTTAGAGACAGAACTCTCTGAACTTGGGATCCAGGAAGCCAGTCACCCAAATCCACTCCCAGTCCCACTCCCAGGGGTCTCAATTTCTTGGATTTACCAAGGACAGATTTAGTCTTTCTTGGTACATACTGATGTGAGGATGGCCAAAGCAAGAAAGCTCTGAAAAGTCGCCTTTACTGAGAAAGCAGGTATTGGATCACCGCTGGCTCCTCAGTACTTCACAATGTTGACCAAAGAGACCAGATCTGAGACAGGACAGGCCATTTTGGGGGAAGAAAATATGGCCCACAATCAGAAAAACTCTGGATAGTCACAGACCTACTTTGGGGAAGGAGGTGCCTTTGTGGGTGTGGGTGTGAGTTTGTGGATTTGTCTCATGTTCTCAGAATAGGTAGGAAAGTCGGTATGTTTGGTTTGGTGTAGACTGTTTCGAGTAAGTCGTTTGACAAGGCGAGTGTTTCTATGTCTGTGTATCCCACGGTGTCCATGGTTGTAGACATTAGAAAAGAGAATGCATCAATTGATATGTCCTGTCTAGTTGAAAGCTTCCCAGCATTCATCCTGCCCAATTTATGAATGGATTTCAGCTTGCCTTATCGATGGGCAACACTTGCTATCTTTCAAAGTTTCTGCTTTCTTCCTGAATTCTGGCCACTCTCCAGAATAGGCTCATGGTTTTGTGTCCAATATATGTACCACTTCCAAGCCCTGTGACATCGTCATGTACTGGATAGCTGAAGGGAATGGCGAGCATCTCAGAAAACTCTGATACCAGTGTGATCAGGATAGTCTCAGTGGAGAAAACCTTTGGGCCTTTTAATTATCAATTGTTCTGCTGCCCTCAATGTCTGAAAGGTCTTTGCCTCAGGCCACCCCTTTTTGATGCCTGAAAAAAACTGTTTTCACATGGAAATGAATGGGCATCACCTGAAGCTTTTTGCTTAATTCCATTGGAAAGGATGTGTCTGAATCAGCCTTTTGGCCCTGTGTGAGGCTTAGGCTTAGATTCTCAGCACCTGATGGATCTAAAGAAAGATTCCATGTGTGCATCCAAAACAAAATAGCCAAAAGAGCAGTCATTCTGTATGAAGTCTCTCCCCTTCCTTTGTGAGGTTCCAGACCTACATCAAGTTAGAATAGGAATGCTTTGGGTCAAATAATTTCTTCAAAGCCCTGCAGAGGCTAGCCCATAGGTGCTTGGGTTTCCTCATGTCTCCAATTCAGACAAAGAATCTAAACCCCACAGTAGTCCTCAAATTGGAGAAGCAGAGAAGTATTAACAGCAGGCCTATGTGATCACACCAGGTTCACAGGAAGGGTGTCCAAGCCACCCTGATTTTAGGCAAATTAGAGGCAAGGGAGATTATTTTGGAGACTGTCATGGTCTGCGCCCCTCATCAAAACATCCAACCAGAGGTTATGAAGAGTGTTTATATGAAATATCATGAGGACCATGTGGGAGTGTGTTGGTTTTAATTGTGGTCATTTGTGTGGTGGTTGGAAGAGATGACTGGGTCCACCTTGACATGATCTCTGGTGTGATTCCCCTAAGAGACTGAGTTCTGGAACTGACCTCAGAGAAGTATTGCCATGAATTGTGTTGGGATGTTAAGAGACTACGCATGAGAGTCGCCCTTGGAAACTGAGATGTATGCCCAGGTTGTATTTCCACAAAGCACTGGGAATCACAGCCAAGATATCACATGATTTTATTCTGAAAGACTTGGCAGCCATAGTTGAGAGTCAAAACACACATGGACCTTACATTGTAGACATCAATGGGCCTGGATTCACGTGACCATTTAGCCACTCTTTGGGAAGCCTTGCCTGTGAGAATTCTCCATTGTCTTTTATTGACATGAGCTTCCTCAAAATTTATTGGTTCTGGATTGATTTGAAACGCACAGTGCATCCAACTTCATCTTTCAAAAATGGCTAGATAAATACCAAGAAATTTTTGAAATTCCCATGACCAGGTGGCACTGGAGAACCTTTGGATGTCCTGTTGCTGATCATGAGTATACCAGACAGTGCCTTGATTGACTGGGTTTCATGAAAATGGTGTAGAACAGAGATGCCAATAAATTGGAGGCTGCTGAGTACTGGGCCTAGAGCAGTAGTGGGCAGGTGTGTGATAAAACATTTGTGGTGGGGCCATGTTGATCTGCCATTAGCTTCCAAGTGTCTTGTGACTGAAATGGTGCAGCAAGCAGTCCCTTCTATGTAAAGGCATCTTGTAATATTGAGAAGTCTCAGGGCAAGTTTCAGAATCAAGTTGCTATGGTCAATGGGGCAAGCTATGTGGGATAGAAGCATGGTTCGTGCATTGTCCTAGAGAAACTGACCCACCACACGTGACAGAACTCCCTCCAGCACTGTGTCCCAGTTGACCTCTTTGTATTTTGTGAAGCAAATACCAAACTCCCAGTGAAGCCGCAAGAAACACCATTAAAATTTTAGGATCACAAAATGGCTTCACAGTCCACACGGGGAGACACTTAGACCCAGTGGCCACAGTTTAGCTACAAATAGCAAATTCAGCACTGCTGCTCATGTTCAGTGGAAAATAAGAAACAATGTCCTCCAGATCACATAGATGCAGACCCACCTTTATTGGTCTCACTAGAAACGAAGCTAAAGCACTTGACAACAACATATGTTTCAAGTGCCCAACCTCAGAGGCAGTTCCACAAGAAGTCTTTAGGCCAGAAGAGCTCCAGTGTGTGGAGTGTTTACCCTGTCCCTTACTTTTGGAAACTCCTTAGCATATTCCATTCCAGATATGTATTCACAGATTTTCTAACTCTTCTCCTCTAATTTTGTCTTACTTGGGGAGTAGGTAATGTCAAGCCATTGTTCTGGATGACAGTGGGAACAATTTTTTGTAGCACATATTTGCATACACATTGGATTCATTTTACAATTTTCCAGTCAAAATGGTGAATCCCTCACACTAACCCCTACGCTACTAAACTCTGACTACTAATCATAATATGATGGAGAATAATAACCCAAACAGAATTGAAATACAAGCAGTTCAGAGGAGGCATCGTGTATAGTTGGACTTGCCTTTTGCATTATATAGGGTAGGAGTTATGAATCTAGTCAATTATTTGGTTGAAAGAATTCTCCATGTTTTTTTAAAGTTAACAAATATGTGAATTCCTGTCTCCCTTTCTCTGTAGCCTGTTTAGCACATGTAATTTTATATGCACATATAGAATCATACCTGGTATCACACGTATATTTTTGGTGAGGTGGCTGACTTGGCATATAGAAATTGTGAGAAGATATCACTCCTTCTAAAAGCTGTTGGAACTGAGAAGATATCACTCCTTCTAAAAGCTGTTGGAACTGAGAATTCAACCTATGGGTGATCCTCCTATTTGAATAGCATTATACATAAATCCATGTTCAGTAAAATGAATATTTTTGAATCTGTGGATGATATGTATTTCATGATGAATTTCGATTGGCATATATAATGCTACTTTTTAATGTCTCTCTGTGTGTGTCTGTATATATATATATATATATATATATATATCCTCCAGATTTTTCAAAATATGAAATATATGTGTCTTATTATGTACTCCCAAATTTCATTCATATTCATGTATGTGGATTTATAATCTACTTTTCAAAAGATTATTCTCAGAAATATTCATCCACCCGAAATACATTTTGGTTTACTAGTACTGAAAACTATCTTCAGTAAATGGTGCATAGAAATCCTAATATTTTGACATTGCAAGATGGCCATGAATAGAGTGCATCACACCCTTTGTACTGCGCCACTTCACATGTGAATAAGGAGTTAGAATGACGAAAAAGTATCTTGTTAGGATCTTACAGAAAATTGGGTGTGCCTGGAACCTAGAAGAATGATTTCCACCACCAAGGTCCTGTAATTGAGTCTCAAACAAGAGCCAACTATGTGACCAAAGATCTGGGATGACTGATCCGTGCGGCCCATGCCATGGCTACAGACGGCGGGCCTCCACCGAGAAGCGACCAGCATGCAGGGAGAAACGTTGCTGCAAATTCTGTGGAATCCGGCTGGCTCACCCACCACTGAGCCCGGGGCTGAGCTCGGGATTTCAGATGAGGAAGAAAGCGCTACAGTTCTATCCCCCACAACCGAAACTCCATCGAGGAAACCAACGGCCACCATCTTGGAGAGCTGAAGTATCCACCGCCACTCTCTGACAGATTGCAACAACAAAACAGGTGTGTGTTACTCAGCTTATCTCCCATACAGCAGGTAATTTGCAAAAATTCTCTCTTAGGCTTTCCGGGGGAGGGATTACCAGAGAAAGCCTTCACAAAGACGGGGGGAAAACTAGTGGCACCTGACCTTCAACTTCCCCTCCCATCACCGGTGAAAACGAAACTTGTCTAGCCAGTGCAATGGGTGGGGCAAGCGGAAAAATTCAAAACAATAGAGTGCCAGGGTTCCCAATAGACACCCTCCACACCCAAGAAACGGCAGGCAAAGAGTACAGTTTGATCTGCCAAGAGGCATCACTCAGGGGAAATCTGGTGTAGCAGGGGAAATCAGGACTCGCAGAGGAAACCAGGGGACTAGAGGACAGACCCGCTTGACTAGGCGGCTGGAGAACGCCTGCCCACCAGCAACCAATCACCCACTGGCTGCCTGCGCAATTGGGCAGCTAGAGATCACCCGTCCGCCGGTGACAGCCCATTCACTGATTGCACGACTGGATGGCTGGAGACCGCCCGCCCGCCAGCAACCGGGAGGTGAAACCAACCAGAGACAGTCCAGTCACACCCCCCCATTCAAACACCCCGGCAAGGAGCCTGGGGCCCGCCATAGCAGACAGGTGACATCACTGGAGCTCAGCTGTCGGAATTCCTTCCAAGCGGAATCCACTTTTGCAGGCATAGTCTACAAACACAAAAGAGAGACAACAGAGATATACAAAACCAAAACAAATCTATTGAAAAGAGCAGAAACACAGCAATCAATAGAGCTGAAAAGTAATGTGAACATCATGAAAAAACAAGGGAAAAAAATTTTACAGGAAGACCGAGAAGCATCAGAAATAGGGATAGGGAAAAAAACTCAAGGCATACCTAACTCAGATGGAAAGGAATATTAGAGAAGACATGAGGCAGCAAGTCCAAGCAATAAAAGTATATTTTGAAAATCAAATAAACAAACAAATTCAAATGGCAAAGAACGAGCTTTACCAGGAGATAGAGATCTTAAAAAGAAATATCAAACAGTAATCCTAGAAATGCAGAAAACTATAAACCAAATTAAAAACTCAAACGAAGAATATTACAAATAGACTAGATCAATTAGAAGTTAGAACATCAGATAATGAAGACAAAGTTTATCAACTTGAAAAGAATAGAGTAAACACAGAAAAGATACTTAAATCCCATGAGCAATCTATTCAAGAGATATGGGATGTCATAAAAAAAACAAATTTGAGTGTCATCTGGATAGAAGAAGGCATAGAGATTCAAACCAAAGGAATGGACAACATATTAAATGAAATATTTCTGGAAAATTTCCCAGAGATGAAAGATGGAATGAATTGCCAAATCCTGGAAGCCTACAGGAACCCAAGCATTCAAAACCATAATAGACCAACTCCAAGACAAATAATTATGAAGATAGCCAGAACAAGGACATACAGAACAAAGAGAGAATATTAAAAGCTACGAGAGAAAGTAGGCAGATTACATTCAGGGGTAAACCAATAAAGTTAACGACTGATTTTTTATCACAAACTTTGAAAGCAAGAAGATCCTGGAAAAAAGTATTTCAAACGCTCAAAAATAATGGATTCCAACCAAGAATACTGTATCCAGCAAAATTAAGCTTCAGATTTGACAATGAAATTTAAGTCTTTCACGATAAACAAAAGCTAAAATAATTCACAGCCAGAACACCAGCAGTGCAAAGCATTTTGAGCAAAATACTACAAGAAGAGGATTTGAAAAGTAATGCCTGAAACTAGCAGCGGGAGGTATCTCAGTAAAGGGAAAGGAAAATAACCAAAAAGTAAAAACTAACCAAAATAAATAAATAAATAAATAAATAGACATGACTGGAAGTACAAATCATATTTCAATTGTAACCTTAAATGTTAATGGCCTAAACTCACCAATCAAGAGACATAAGCTAGTAACCTTGATCAAAAAAGAAAAAAAATTCAACAATATGCTGCCTTCAGGAGACTCATATGATAGGTAAAGACATACAGAGGCTGAAATTAAAAGTTTGGGAAAAATCATACCACTCACATGACCCTCGGAAGCAAGCAGGAGTGGCCATACTCATATCGAATAAAATCAACTTCAACCCTACGTTAATCAAAAGGGATAAAGAAGGACACTATATACTGTTAAAAGGAACCTTGCACCAACAATGCATAACCATTATCAATTTGTATGCACCAAACAATTGAGCTGCAACACTCATAAAACAAACTCGCCTCAAGTTCAAGAGTCAAATAAACTACAACACAATAATTATGGGAGACTTCAACACACCGCTCTAGCCATTAGACAGATCCTCTAGACAAAAACTGAATAAAGAAACTATAGAATTCAACAGCAAAATCAGTAACCTAGACTTCACCAACATATATAGAATATATCAACCATCAAAAAGTGGATACACGTTCTTCTCAGTAGCACATGGATCCTACTCAAAGGTAGACCATATATTATGCCATAGGGCAATTATTAGTAAATATAAAGTCGTGGAGATAATACCATGCACCATATCTGATCATAATGGAATGAATCTGGAAATCAATGATAAAAGAAGGAAGGAAAAATCCTACATCACATGGAAAATGAACAACATGCTACTGAATGATAAATGGTTTACAGAAGACATAAAGGAGGAGATAAAAAAATTCGTAGAGACAAATGACAATACAGACACAACACACTGGAATCTATGGGACACAATGAAAGCAGTTTTAAGAGGGAAATTCATTTCTTGGAGTTCTTTCCTCAAAAAAAAAAAAAGAAAAAGAAAAAAACAGCAAATAAATGAACTCACACTACACCTCAAAAACCTAGAAATGGAAGAGCAAAACAACAGCAAATGTAGTAGAAGACAAGAAATAATTAAAATTAGAGCAGAAATCAAGGAAATTGAAACAAAAAAAAATTGAAAATATTGATAAAAATAAAGTTGGTTCTTTGAAAAAATAAATAAGATTTATAGACCCTTAGCCATGCTAAGGAAGAGAAGAAAAGAGAGAACTCAAATTACTAACATACGGGATGAAAAAGGCAATATCACAACAGACACTACAGAAATAAGAAGATAATTAGAAAGTATATGGAAAACCTATGTTCCAATAAAATAGATGATAGTGAAGATATCAATAAACTTCTTAAGTCATGCGATCTGCCCAGATTGAGTCAGGAAGACAGACACAATTTAAACAGAACAATAACAAAGGAAGAAATTGAAGAAGCCATCAAAATACTACCAACAAAAAAAAAGCCATGGACCGGATGGGTATACAGCAGAGATCTACATAACCTTCAAAAAGGAATTAATACCAATACTTTTCAAGCTATTTCAAAAAATAGAAAAAGAAGAAACTCTTCCAAATTCATTCTATGAGGCCAATATCACCCTGATCCCAAAACCAGACAAAGACACTTCAAAGAAAGAAAACTACAGACCAATATCTCTAATAAACTTGGATGCAAAAATTCTCAATAAAATCTTGGTGAATCGAATACAAAAGCATATCAAAAAAATTATGCACCATGATCATGTAGGATTCATCCCTGGGATTCAAGGCTGGTTCATTATACGGAAATCAATAAATGCTATTCACCACATCAATAGACTTAAAGACAACAACCATATGATCATCTCGATAGATTCAGAAAAAACATTCGACAAAGTTCAACATCCCCTTATGTTGAAAACACTAGAAAAACTAGGGATAACAGGAACTTTCCTCAAGATTGCAAAAGCTATATATGATAAACCTCAGGGTGGCATCATCCTAAATTGAGAAAAGCTGAAGGCATGCCCTCTAAAATCTGGAACAAGAGGGATGCCCTCTATCACCACTTCTATTTAATTTAGTTCTTGAAATACTAGGCATAGCAATTAGACAGACAAAAGAAATTAAAGGCATAAAACTAGGAAAAGTAGAACTTAAATTATCGCTATTTGCGGATGACATGATAATATATTTAACAGACCCAAAAGGGTCTACAGAGGAACTGCTAGAGTTAATAAATGAATTCAGCAAAGTGGCAGGATATACAATCATCTCGCATAAATCAAAGGCATTGCGGTATATCAGCAGCAAAACTTCTGAAATGGAAATGAGGAAAACCACTCCATTCAAAATATCCTCAAAGAAAATAAGATAATTGGAAAAACAATTAAATAGTTGGGAAACAACCTAACAAAAGAGGTGAAAGATTTATAAATGAAAACTACAGAACCCTAAAGAGATAGAAGAGATCTTAGAATATGGAAAAATATACCCAATTCATAGATAGGCAGAAATAACATCATCAAAATGGCGATATTACCCAAATTCTCTACAGGTTTAAATTGATGCCAATCAAAATCCCAACGACATTTCTTGTAGAAATGATAAAGCAATCATGAAATTCATATGGAAAAACAAAAGACCCAGAATAGCAAAAGCAACTCTAAGCAGGAAGTGTGAATCTGGAGGTATAGCGATTCCAGAGTTCAAACTGTACTACAAAGCAATAGTAACAAAAACAGCATGGTACTGGTACCGAAAAAAGCAGGTGGACCAGTGGTACAGAAGAGAGGACACAGAAACCAATCCACAAAATTACAACTTTCTTATATTTGATAAAAGGGGCTAAAAACCTGCAATATACGAAGGATAGCATCTTCAACAAATGGTGCTATAAAAATTGAAAATCGATATGCAACAAAATGACACTGAATCCCTTTCTCTCGCCAAGCAAGGAAGTTAACTCAAAGTGGATCAAGGAACTAGATATCAAATCAGAGACACTGCATCTGATAGAAGAAAAAGTTGGCTACGATCTACATACTGTGGGGTCGGGCTCCAAATTCCTTAATAGGACACCCATAGCCCAAGAATTAATAACAAGAATAAATTAATGGGACTTACTTAAACTAAAAAGTTTTTTTTTTCTCAGCAAGAAAAACAATAAGAGAGGTAAATAGAGAACCTACATCCTGGGAACAAATTTTTACCCCTCACACTTCAGATAAACCCTAATATCCAAAATATACAAAGAACTCAAAAAAATTAAAAAATAAGATAACAAATAACCCAATCAACAAATGAGCCAAGGACCTGAACAGACACTTCACAGAGGAGGACATACAATCAATCAACAAGTACATGAAAAAATGCTCACAATCTCTAGCAGTCAGAGAAATGCAAATCAAAACCACCCTAGGATACCATCTCACTCCAGTAAGATCGGCAGCCATTAGGAAGTCAAACAACAGTAAGTGTTGGCGAGGATGTGGGGAAAAGGGGACACTTGTACACTGCTGGTGGGACTGTAAATTGGTGCAGCCAATTTGGAAAACAGTATGGAGATTCCTGGGAAAGCTGGGAATGGATCCACCATTTGACAAAGATATCACCCTTCTTGGACTATTCTCTGAGCATCTTAAAACAGCGTACTATTGGGATACTGCTACATCAATGATCATAGCGGCACAATTCACAATAGCTAGACTGTGGAACCAACTTAGATGCCCTTCAATAGATGAATGGATAAAAAAATGTGGAATCTACACACAATGGAGTATTACGCAGCACTAAAAAATTACAAAATCATAGAATTTGCAGGGAAATGTATGGCATTAGAGCAGAATATGCTAAGCGAAGCTAGCCAATCCTTAAAAAACAAATGCCAAATGTCTTCTTTGATATAAAGAGAGCAACTAAGAACAGAAAGGGAGGAAGAGCATGAGGAAAAGATTAACATTATACAAAATGAGTGAGGGGAGAGAAAGGGAGAGAGAACAGAAAGCATATGGAAATGGTAGGAAACCCTCAATGATACACAAAATTACACATAATAGGTTGTGAGGGGAAATGGGAGGGAAATAATGGAGAGAATTAAACAACAGCACATGAGGTAGAGAGGGAAGATGGGAGGGGAGGGGAGGGGGGATAGTAGGGGATAGTAAAGGTAGAAGAATACAACAGTCACTAATATGCCATTATGTAAAAATGTGAATGTGTAACCAATGTATTTCTGCAATTCTTATTTGGGGAAAAAAATGGGAGTTCATAATCCAAATGAGAAAAATGTATCAAAGATGATATATCATGAACTTTGTAATGTTTTGAACAACCAATAAAAATAAATAAATAAATAAATAAAGGTTTAAAATTCAGTGGGAAGAAATCAGCTAAAAAAGTGTTGAGATGCATTCATTTTTCTTAGCAGAAACTTTGTTTTGTGTAGTTGTAACTATCACAAATTTATTTTACCAGAAATTTGGCTTTTGAAAATGCACATAAATTGAGATTAAAGGATAATTCACCTACCTTCATGAAAAATTCATAGCATTTCCTATATTTTTCATATTTCATTTTTTTAGTTAATATTTTGTCATGGACCAGGTCTAGCCTTAGGCCATTCTTCCAGAATACTACCTCATCTGACAAGTTCGTACAATGTGTTGGATTTTTCTTTTCTTCTTTTATTTAATTGTTTCTAGCTAATAATGTGTATTTCTCCTTATCTTTATTTGGACATACATACCCAACTATATCTTTGCATTTTATGTTTTACTGGGGAAGAGACTCATCAAAAGCTTTTTGTTATATGTATTAACAATCAAACATTCAGAGCATGCAATTATTCTTAATTTTGCATGAAAATATCTTTGCACAATTTTTCTTATAAAGATTTAGAATTATTAATAATTTCCCTGCTGTAATAAGTAACTACTTACAAGAAGAATTAAACAATTTACTTTATATCAATTATGAATATGAAAAGTACTAAAATAAATATTTGGCAATTAATACACAATTGATAGAAATTGAAATCATGAGAAAGCCATTTAAAATGTCAGTGCATATGGTCCTTAAATAATAGGTTTTTTAAAAAAATTTCTCTAATTCATAAGATATATTATGCCATATTTTCGCTTAATGTGATATAAAACCTTAAATTATCAGTATAGATAAATAAGAAAGAAACCTGTTTACTTAAATATGTTTAATTGATTTTCACTGTAAGATGTTAATTCTGGAAGACTTGAGAATTAAGAAAGATATGGTCTATATTATATCTAACAGGCTAATCAAAGTACTTTTAAATATAAATGTATATATACATACATAATATATGTAATGCATATGCATGGATATAGATACATATATATAATAAATGTATAGTGATATATCTATCAGGTGATTATAATTTTAACGTTTTCTCAAGAAAAAAGAATGACTATAAAAAACAGTCTTAAATTTAAATTTCATAGCAAGATACTGTTTGTAATGACATGAGAGAAAAATTGATATGGATGGAAAATGAAAAAGGAAGAGAGAGAAGGGGGAAAATGAAAAAGGAAGAGAGAGAAGGGGGAAAATGAGGAAGAAAGTGAGTAAAGAAGAGGGAGAGGCATATTCGATGTTAAGAAAAAAGTGGAGGGGCTGGGTTTATGGCTCAGTGGTAACATGATGGTCTAGCATGTGTGAGGCACTGGGTTCTATTCTCAGCACCACATAAAAATAAACAAAATGAAGGTCCATCAACAACTGAAAAACAAAAAATAAAAAAGTAGAAATATTACCAAAATTCCAAGCTTTGTTGAATGTTAAATAAAAAACAATATGTTACATAGCCTTATGTAATTTCTAGACTCCCCAAAATAGTCATTAAATGTTAGATCATTA